>NC_052153.1:87293916-87593916 GCF_902713615.1 Scyliorhinus canicula | reverse complement strand
TACCTGATCAAAGTACCATTAATTCAATTGATTCACTTTATGTCACAGCAAGAGCAATCTTCTTGATTTGATTACCATGATTACTTCTAGTGATACATTCATACTTGACAAGCTTTGCAATCAAAATATTTGCATGTTAAGGATGCTTTAACCTTTGCATCTCTCGAGACAATGTTAGCCTTTAATTGAATATAAAACTTCCATTTTGGGTATGAATTTATAATGACTTCAAACCATGATATAAGGAAACATTATGAATCATTGACAAAATAATTATTTTCTCACATCCAAATTGATATTTTCTTGAGCGCTACCAATCAATCAAATTTTTTCCAGCTCTTTCTTCATTTTCTTAAAATTGATCCTAAAGTTGTCAACCTAATTTAGACGTTTTGTGGCATAATTTTATCGAAAGTCACGTCAGATACATGATCATGTGTGTAGTGATATGCATAAGCAATTGTACCTGTAAATATTTTTGACCTCCGACCACTAGGTGGCAGGCACGTTATACCATGTGGCACTGCAACCTAGGAGGAGTCTGTAGGAGGCGTCGCCATGGTTAGTTGTGTTTGTGATTGTTCCAGATGTTAGTATTAGTTTCCAACCCACAGTTTGTTATACAATAATAAATTTGACTAGTCTCGAACTAGATGGGCGCGATTCTCCGATGCCGTGCCGCATCGGGAAAGCTGTCGTGAACTCGGTCGAGTTTAACGACGGCGCGAAACTGTCCCGATCGCTACCTATTCTGGCCCCGGGAATGGGCTAGCATCGGGGCCGCGCGAAACACGGGTGGGGGGGGGGTGATGTCGGAAGCGCGCGACGCCCAAGTGACGCCGCTCCGCGTCGTAAAAGGACGTGATCAACGATAACAAAGGAGGGGGGGGGGTGATGTCGGAGCCACGGAGGCCCACCCCGAGGTTCCGTGATACGGACCTAGAGACCCTCCTCGATGAGGTGGAGTAGCGCAGGGGCATGATCTGCCCAAGACGAGGGCATCGCCACCCTTCCAGCGTTGTGCGACGGGCCTGGCGTGAGGTGGGCACGGCAGTCAGTGCTGTGGGGCAGACCCCGCGGTCTGGGGAGCAGTGCCGCAAGAAGCTCCACGACCTCACCAGGGCTGCCAGGGTAAGTGCCACGAGGGTGCCCCCGGGTCACAACCATCCCTACCCCCCCATGTCCCTCATCACCCCTCCCCCCAGGTACGAGGGGAGTCGGGGGGGCGAGAGTGAATGGAGGGTGGTTAACAAAGTTGTCACAGACCCTCATGAGCGCTGCAACCCCCTGGAGAGATGCCATGGTGTAGCTGCAACTTTGCCCCCAACCTGTACCAATATCTGAACGCCCTGATGATACCTGCCGAATTGTGATGATCTATCTATGCCCCCCCCCCAACAGGACAAGCCCACAACAGCCGGGAGCGCTGGAGGGGGTTCACCCATTATGACCCCCCCCATCCTCTGTCCCCTCACACTCTACCCACTGGACCCCCATCCTCTGTCCCCTCACACTCTAACCACTGGACCCCCCATCCTCTGTCCCCTCACACTTTACCCACTGGACCCCCCATCCTCTGTCCCCGCACACTCTACCCACTGGAACCCCCATCCTCTGTCCCCTCACACTCTTCCCACTGGACCCCCCATCCTCTGTCCCCTCACACTCTACCCACTGGACCCCCCATCCTCTGTCCCCTCACACTCAACCCACTGGACCCCCCATCCTCTGTCCCCTCACACTCTACCCACTGGACCCCCATCCTCTGTCCCCTCACACTCTACCCACTGGACCCCCCCATCCTCTGTCCCCTCGCACTCTACCCACTGGACCCCCCATCCTCTGTCCCCTCACACTCTACCCACTGGACCTCCATCCTCTGTCCCCTCACACTTTACCCACTGGACCCCCCATCCTCTGTCCCCGCACACTCTACCCACTGGAACCCCCATCCTCTGTCCCCTCACACTCTACCCACTGGACCCCCCATCCTCTGTCCCCGCACACTCTACCCACTGGACCCCCCATCCTCTGTCCCCTCACGCTCTACCCACTGGACCCCCCATCCTCTGTCCCCTCACGCTCTACCCACTGGACCCCCCATCCTCTGTCCCCTCACGCTCTACCCACTGGACCCCCCATCCTCTGTCCCCTCACACTCTACCCACTGGACCCCCATCCTCTGTCCCCTCACACTCTACCCACTGGACCCCCCCCATCCTCTGTCCCCTCACACTCTACCCACTGGACCCCCCATCCTCTGTCCCCTCACACTCTACCCACTGGACCCCCATCCTCTGTCCCCGCACACTCTACCCACTGGAACCCCCATCCTCTGTCCCCTCACACTCTACCCACTGGACCCCCATCCTCTGCCCCCGCACACTCTACCCACTGGACCCCCCATCCTCTGTCCCCTCACGCTCTACCCACTGGACCCCCCATCCTCTGTCCCCTCACACTCTACCCACTGGATCCCCCATCCTCTGTCCCCTCACGCTCTACCCACTGGACCCCCCATCCTCTGTCCCCTCACACTCTACCCACTGGACCCCCCATCCTCTGTCCCCTCACACTCTACCCACTGGACCCCCCATCCTCTGTCCCCTCACACTCTACCCACTGGATCATCCTACGCCCGGCCGAGCGTGTCTAACTAACCCCGTGTTATTCTGTTCCCTAGGACGTCCAGGGCCGTCTGGTGCCATACACAGGCGACCATCCACGACAACCACCGCAGCGAGGGCCGCACACCAGAGGGTGGCTGGAGGTCGGCCAGGAGTGCCATCCTCCAAATCCGGGACGCTCAAGCAGGATGTACAGAGGACGGACAGTGACGACTTTCATGGCTGTGCGTTGCCCGAAGGTCGGGCCGTGAGACAGGACAGGACGTGGTCAGTGGACCCAGATGCACAGAGGACGGCGACGCAGTCAACGGACTCACCTGACGCTGAACCATACATGGGCCGCGTGCACCCTGCACTGGGATATGGTCCATCCTGAATTTCTGACGGACGAGGACCTAGAGCTTGCGGCACTGCTGTCTCCCACACCATCCACCATCCCAGAGACACTCATCTTGGTTGGTCAATTAAGTGATGAGGCTCCTGGGTCACGTCTGGTGTGCACCACACAGCTGAGCCGGTACAGCAGGTGGAGGTCGGAGCAGCCGAGGGGCTGGACGGTCGGAGGGTAGCCCAGGCCCAGCATCCAGCTGACAGCCAGACGTTTCCCGGGTTCCTGGATTTACTTGACCCACCCGGAAACCCAGGGACACAATGACGGGATGAGGGCCGTCTTCCAGCAGCTGTAGACGCAGTTAGAGGAGTCCGCGTCCAGGAGCAGGGAGTAGAGCCGCTCATGGCAGCCATCCAGGCTGACACTGCACGGGTGGCGCCCACAGTCGAGGCAATGGGTGAAACGGTATTGGCCATGGGTCAGGTTCTGCAAGGTGTTGGGCTTCATGTGCACGCGTCATCCATGTCCCAGGGGAGGGTTGCCCTCTCACAGGCAGCAATGCGCCAGAGCCAACATGACATTGCCGGCGTGCTATGGGCCATGGCCCAGTCCCAGCAGTCGTCGCGGAGAGCATTGACTGCCTGACGCACGTGCTGGATGGCGTCGCTCACTCACAGATTGAGGACACACAGTCCTTGGCGGGAATGTCTCACACCCTGGACTCCATCTCTGCTAACATTCGGACCCTGGTTGATACCGTTGCAGGCCTCCAGGACTGGCAGTGCCAGGTGTCGGTGGGGCGACGGGGCACCTCCCCGTTTGCACCTCCGTCCCACAGTGAGGCTCGGGGGCCACCGTGCCCCCCGAGGGAGGAGAAGGTTCCGGGGCCCGTCCCATTAACTCCATCACGGGACGCCACTGACCGCTCGACCTCCCCCCGTCCCATCCCTGGTGCATCGGGTGGGCAGCGGGCAGAGCAGGGTGGCACCACGTCATCCGAAACGCCCGCGGAGCAGCCTGGCCCATCAAGGCCGGGTCGCCCCAGGAAACGAGTGCCGACGGGGAGACATGTCGCGGGGCGTGATTCTCAGCAGTCCGCCACCACTCCTGCTGTACCATCTGGGGATTCACTTAGACGTAGTGGTAGGGCCCGTAAGGCAATGAAGAGGGACACATAGTAAGTTGGCACGGGTGAAGGGCACAGTTTAGTTGTAGGGGCTAGGGCATCTGTACATAATATTCACCATTAAACTCACTGTTGCACCTAACCTGTAAGACTGTGTGATTTTTCCGTTGCCACAGGGATCGTGATGGTGACCGAGTGTCGCTGGGGTTGACGAGCAGTGAAACATCGGTGCTGGGTGTGCAGTCCATTTGCCCCCCCCCACAGTCGGACACCGTAGTCCTCGGCACTCCCACGCCAGCTACCCCACGCGGGCACGTTATGGAGTGTCCCTGACGAACTCAGCGACCATCGAGATTGATGGTTCAGCTATTGCCACGAGTCAGACTTTGTCTAACGATTCTGAGCTCACAGCTCATTGCCGATCGGGCTGTCATCATTCAACATGGCACTGATCACACCCGCTGACACAGCCATCAATGTTGTGCCGTACCATTTTGCCGCAGTGGTAAGGGTGCTGGTAATGTCCAGGAGGCTGCACGACGGCACCGGCGAGGACAGCGGGCATGTGATGCATTGGTGGCTGCAAGATTCACACGTCGTGTGCGACGGCATCGCTGAACACTACCACTACCACCTGCATCGCCAAGTGCAGACGGACAGCACACAACCCCCCCCCACCCCCCACCCCACCTTCCCACCCCCACCCCGCAACCTGCTCCGTATACACTGCTCCACTCGTCCCAGGTACTATGGGAGAAGGAAGTTCAAAGAAATATTGTCAGAATGTTCACAAAATTTTCCAGTTTGAATTAGGATGCAATTGACCTCCTATCGATATTCAAAATGTTCAAACAGCACACAGTGCTATGGTTTCTTGATTCAGGTATTTCTGAATGAGACTTGCCATTACCCTGGCAATTGGGAACAAAGGTCTGCACAGGCTGACACACATCAGGATTAACAGCAGAAGAGCTAAAGGGTCCATAAGAGTTATGAACTATATTGGAAGACCAGGTTCAGTATCAAGTTAAACTTACATGTTGATAATTAGAGTTCATGTTTTTTCGACAACAGCCTACAGAATCCATGGACCACTTTGTCAGCAGATGCAGAGAAAAGGATAAATACTGCGATTTTTCAGATGCAGAGCAAGAAGACGGATTTATAAAGTTGATGATTACAGCCACTCCCATTGAAGATTTCTGGAAAAATCTGTTGCAGAAGCCCAAAGTGTGTAACATCGAAGAACTACTCAAGGATGAAAGCAACTACAAAGTGATCATCGCAAGTCTGCACAGCTTGCAGATCTTAAATACAACCCCAGGTTGACACACTCGCTGGAACATCTAAAACTAGCAGGAAATGTCAAAAGTGTGGCCTTCTGTCTGCACCAAGGAAATGTCCAGCTTTCCATCAATTCTGTAAAGCATGTGGCAGAAAGTGCCATTGGCAGTGGTAGTGCACTCGAGCAAAGACTGATGCAGCTACAAAGAACCACACACTGACCAAACAGACCGTACACAATGTGTACCTTCACAAGGATCACTATCCAGTATCAATTCTAATACATGTACATGAAACAAACCAAAATATGACCATAGCGTGCATAACAGGGCAAAGAGCAATAAACACATGTTTATTACTGTCAATCTTGTGAAAAATGTAGATGCTGGAAAACTGTTTGGAGTGTTTGCCAAGATTTAAGTTATCTGTCCTATGAAGGGGAGTAAATATTCATCATTCACCAAGATTGACATGGGACAAGTGTCAACACACTACCCCTATAAATTCTAAACAATATGTAGCCACAGACATGGGAGACCATGGTGAAACCTGCTACTTCCAGCATAAAACGGTTCACTAATTCCATGTAGGATCCATAGTCCTGGAGTGCAAGTACAACCAATCCTCCTGAGTGCCACAGATGTTCTATGTCATGGAAACTACGGGCCCAGTGATTTCAGATCGAATGACATGTTGTGATCTCATGTTTGTCACAAACCATAGAATCAGTCAGACATCACATGGCAGATCAACCTCATCAACTACTCCTATCACCTCAGCGCATGGCCTAACTTCAAAATATCCATGATGTTTGACAAAATTGGTAGTTTCAAGGGAGCTACAACATTAACCTTGTAGGAGAATGAAAAAGGTGGTGTCATTTGAAGACCACACAGATTGGTACAGCTCAATCACATGTGTCATAAAAAAGGACTTACATTGAGAGTATGCCTCAATCTACAGCATTTAAATGCAGCTTTAAACATTTCCTTACAAAATATCTACAGTAGAGGAGTTAAATCTGAGATTTTCAAGTGCAAAATTTCTCTTGATGCTTGATGCCAAATATAATTATTGGTCAGTGCATCTCATGGAGAAGTACAAGGAGTTTACTGCATATTGTACGCCTATGGATGATACTGTTACAATTGTTTACTTTCAGACAATATCCCTTTCAAGCTCACATGGACATGCAGTGTACCAGGTTACATTTGTATTGCAGATGATATAGCCGTTATGGGAAGAACAAAGGAAGAACATGACTGCAACCTGCACGTGTTGATATAAGTGGCATGCTATGAAGCATTGGTTTTCAACAGTCTGAAAGTGATATCAACATGCAGCAGGTTGTCAAGAAAGCCAAGGTAGTTTAACGGGATTTATATTTGAATTGGTAAATATTAGAAAAAAGATATAGTTTTAAGTGGATTTAATTTAGTGTTCTGTGTAAGGAAGGGCACATCAATAGTTAGATTCCTGCTAGACAAAGGTGTTTGTATGTTTGTGGGGTTGCGGTTTCAATTCAAACTGTGCTTCTATTGTGCTTGGAAAGGTTACGGGCTGAAGAGTAAATGAAGGTTAGCAGAAGCATCAAGTCATTGCTTTTTCAAAAGGGGGCCCTTTTAAGGTAGAAAGGCTTTTTGGGTTTTAGTTTTAGCTAAATTCATTGGCAGTTGGTTTACAAGGCGAGAGAGCGAACATCTGTTTTAACTTTGCTAGAAGAAAACCATGCCCTGGAATAATGGTTAAGAAAACAAGTGCAGAGAGCTAAAGTCCAGTTAGTCAAGGAAACTAGAGAAACAAAAAGAAGGTTCATTCAGTTATAACACCAAAATAGATGAATTTCTTGAGTTCTATTTATTCCTGTAGTGGCACATGTCCAGATCCAAGCAAAATAGAGAATATTCAAGCTATGTAAAGTCCTTAAGATAAAAACAGTTTTCCAAGATGTCTAAATCTCTTTAATTTCTTGCGTCCT
This sequence comes from Scyliorhinus canicula, assembly GCF_902713615.1. Taxonomy (NCBI): domain Eukaryota; kingdom Metazoa; phylum Chordata; class Chondrichthyes; order Carcharhiniformes; family Scyliorhinidae; genus Scyliorhinus; species Scyliorhinus canicula. The sequence continues at coordinate 87,586,570 of NC_052153.1, read as the reverse complement.
TACATTATCAATATCATTAGGAAGTATTCAGCATTAAGAGAATTGTTTAGGAAGGAAATACTTATCCTGTGGCATGAATGCCACCACTAACTTTTGAAATACCTTTTGTCATATGAGGAGAAACTAAGTCGGTTAGGATTATATTCATTGGTGTTTAGAAGAGAGAGGGGGGATCTCATAGAAAATTCTAACAGGATTAGATCAGGTAGATTCAGAAAGAATGTTTCCAATGGTGGGGAGTCCAGAACAGTTTGAGGATATGGGGTAAACCTTTTGGACTGAGGTAAGGAGAAATGTCTTCACCCAGAGTGGTGAATCTGTGGAATTCACTACCACAGTAAGTAGTTGAGATGAAAACATGTCTAATTTCAAGAAGGAATTGGATATAGCTCTTGCGGCTAAAGAGATATGGGGGGAAGGCGAGATCAGGTTATTGAACCTGATCAGCCATGATCATAATGAATGGCGGAGCAGGCTCGAAGGGCTCGAATGGCCTCCTCCTGCTTCTATTTTTTGTGTATGTTTCTATGTATGAAAGCACTGAATCAGTCATGATCAAAAACAAAGACATTGTAATTTTATGATCCTAAGGAGACAACTACAAAAAGGCAAACCAATTGTATTTGTTTCAAAATATTTATCTGTAACTCAATCCAACTACTCCAACATTGAGCAGGAAACATTAGTTTGAAATCATGAGTTTTCATACCTTTCTTTTTGCAAAAGATTTGTGTGGATAACAATCACAGGCCACAGGAGATGCTTTGGTCAAAAGGATTGACCAGTGCATCACCAAGATTGCAAAGTATCTTAATATGGAGCCAAGGTTGCAACTGTGAGATTATGTACAAGCCAGGTAATGTAATGGTCACGTCAGATGCACTTAGCATCTTACCTAACCCGGCAAAAACAGAAGATGATTCTTGAACCTACAAATGTACTTCATTGACATTGAACATGAAGATGTTCACCAAATTGATTTGTTACATTTTGTTCAATGCAAATGCTGGCATGTACACGAGGAAACAGAAGAAGGTTCTTCACAACAGAAACTGTAGAAAACAATTATCAAAGGATGACCTGATTCAATGCAGCATATCCATGGTTATGTTAGATCATTTTGGCTTTATTGGGACAAGCTGGGCATCTTCTAGAGAATCAATTTTAAAGGCAGGCAGGTCATCAGACCAGACTTTTCGCAACCTGATATTCTTCAACAACTTCATCACTCGCACAAGAGCATAAATTGGATGAAAAGACCCACAAGGGAGATTGTCGATTATTTAGGTATGAATATCGTCAAGAGCACATGTCACGTCAGTACAAAGTACCATAAATTTGACATGAAGTTCCTACCCATCCTTGGTCCAAAGTTGTATCCAACTTCTTTCATGTTGTCACAGAATTATGTCCAAAATATTGAACTTTAAAAAAAATTTGAGTTTTATATTTTAAAATGGACAAAAACCCCAAAAGTTACTGCAAATGTACAGTCAGCCACTAACAAGAATCACTGCAGCGAGTTTCTCTCAGGGACAATGGAACCCCTCCCTATTTCTAGACATCGTGCTTTTATATACTCCAGAGGCTGATTACCATCTCCGGTAAAGACAGAGGGATATATTGGCCTTCTCATCGCAAAAGATCTGTGTGCAATAGTGGATTGCTTAGTGTGGCTTAGTGGATTCCATTTTCTGCTTGGAGTATACAAAGAAGGGGATTAAAAGTTGGCTAAGTGAGCTACCACTGTGTCTCTCTGTGTGTGCTCTAAAAGGATAAGCAGCTGCACATCTTGAATCTCCCTCTCTGACTGAGGAAGTCAGCCAGCAAAAGGATTGCAGCTGGATAGAGAACCATACAATACTGGAATCAAAGAACCAACTTTTCACCTGCAGAAGTCAAATCTACTTGAACCAAATTGCAATGGCCGCACACTTCATCATCAACTCCTTGTAAGTCAAGGACTGGTCTGTGTACCCAATTTCTATTTACTTACTAATGGGCTCAGTTCTCACTTCTAATCAGTATGAATGAATGCATGTGTTTTGCCATTTTAAAAATCTTACTCTATCTTGAACTCAAGAAAGTCTGGTTAAATTGGCTCATTTTCAAAAATAACTATTTGTCCTGGGAAAGGTACCCACGGAAATGGAATCTTGTTAGATTAAATCTTATTACTACCAGCAGAGAGGGTTGACCAAAGATGGGGGTCAGTCCATCTTCTCTCACCTTGATTTGTAACAATTTGGGGGTATCCCAGAGGGACAGACACAAATCGAGGGGTCTCACCCAGATCAACAAAATTGAGGAGTCTCACCAAGGGGTGGTCATATCAATATCAATGGCACTGACTTCATCATTTTACCAAGTACACCATTGCTCGACAACTGCAAAATATGTCAAGAACAACACAAATATTCAAAATATTATTTTGAGTTTAAATGTTGTGCTTACAGAGATCATTATAGATAATGTTTCATTAATGATTTCTGTCCTTATATCCTTTTCAGGATATGTGCAAGAAGTGGAGTAGTTTTTATTCGCATCTCCCTAAATCCAACAGCCGAGGTGAATGAATGGCTGCACAGTGAAAGCCCTAATTACCTAACGGGGACAGACCAAGCAAGTTCTACCGTTAACAAGTCCAACACTTACCTCGGAGGTTTGAAATTCCAGTTTCCAGTCGGCCTCGGTCTTTCTGCACGTGCACCAGCTGGGAAATGGCCACACCTGTGCAATTGGTGTTTTTTCCATCCGTCAGGCTGGGAACCGGCCCTGCGCACCTCTCCAGGAGCAAGGAAGAACAAATGGTGTGAAAAAAGGGTGACTTGGAACCCAAGCATCATTCCAGAGAAGAGCCGGAATTCTCCGGCCGTTTGCTGAGGGCGGGATTTTCAGATCCCACTAGCTGTGTACCACCGCCTGCGGGTTTCCCAGCGGCATGGGAATTCCTATTGACAGCGGTGGGAACAGTGTATCCTGCCACCAGCGAATCCTGCACCACCTCCCGCTGCCAAGAAACACATTGCTGGAAGGCTGGAGGATCCTGCCCAAAGTGTCCCAAGGAACAAGAAACGAAGAGGGTATTAAGGAAAGCTCCCAAAAGAAAGCTCCAGCCAGGGTCAAAGACAGGGGTCAGAAAGAGGTCCCAGAAGAAAACATAAAAGGAGCAGAGAAGTAGATTGTGAGTACGGTAGCATTGTGGATAGCACAATTGCTTCACAGCTCCAGGGTCCCAGGTTCGATTCTGGCTTGGGTCACTGTCTGTGCGGAGTCTGCACATCCTCCCCATGTGTGCGTGGGTTTCCTCCGGGTGCTCCGGTTTCCTCCCACAGTCCAAAGATGTGCAGGTTAGGTGGATTGGCCATGATAAATTGACCTTAGTGTCCAAAATTGCCCTTAGTATTGGGTGGGGTTATGGGGTAGGGTAGAGGTGTTGACCTTGGGGAGGGTGCTCTTTTCAAGAGCCGGTGCAGACTCGATGGGCCGAATGGCTTTCTTCTGCACTGTAAATTCTATGATAATCTATGATAAAGAAAAATAACTATGTGAAGTGGACCTGAAGTAAAGTGTGCTTAACAGAAGCCCATAAGAAAAAATGAACTATATTACACAAGTCAAAAGGGTTGAAAAGACCTCGGGCGAAATTCTCCGACCCCCAGCAGGGTCGGAGAATCGCCTGGGGGCGCCTAAAATCCCGCCCCCGCCGTGGCAGAGATTCTCCGCCACCCGGGAAGTGGCGGCGGCAGGAATCCCGCCACTCCGATCGGAGAGGCCCCTGCGGTGATTCTCCGGCCCGGATGGGCCGAAGTCCCGCCGCTGGGAGGCCTCTCTCGCCACCGAGGTTTAAACCACGTCTGGAACGGCGGGCTCAGCGGCGCGAGCAGGCCCCCGGGGTCCTGGGGAGGCGGGGGGGCGATCGAACCCCGGGGGTGCCCCCACGGTGGCCTGGCCCGCGATCGGGGCCTCCCGCTCAGACTCCGGGCCAGTGCCCTGGCTGCACTATTTTCCTCCGCGCCACGGCCTTCGCCATGGCGGAAGCGGAAGAGAACCCCACATCGCACATGCGCCGGCAGTGACGTCAGCGGCCAGCTGTCGCTGACGTCACTGCCGGCGCATGTGCCGACCGGCGAAAGCCTTTCGGCCAGCTCCGCTGCCGGGGGCGCCAGTTTTTTGCGCCAGTCTTCTGGTGCTAACCGCTCCGGCGCGGGGCTGGCCCCCAAAGGTGGGGAGAATTCCCCACCTTTGGGGAGGCGCGACCCCTGAGTGGTTGGCGCCACTCCCCTACTCCAGGACCCTCCGTCATGCCGCCCCTCAGCACAAACAGGAAAAACAATTGTGCAGAGAATCGGTTTTGACACTGAAATCGTGACGGGTCAAATTGTAATTCTCCGGTATCTTGACAGCAACAATGCGTGCAACTCGGCGCGTACAGTAAACGGCGTTTGCATATCATTAGCATGCCTCACCCGGTATTCTCCGGGACCTCTGGGATTCACCGCCTCCAATGAGGGGAATTCCCAACACCGAGGTTCATTTGTGCTTTTAAAAATTGAGAAACAGAGGACAGCACGATGGCACAGTGGTTAGCATTGCTGCCTACGGCGCTGAGGACCTGGGTTCGAATCCCGGCCCTGGGTCACTGTCCTTGTGGAGTTTGCACATTCTCCCCGTGTCTGCGATGGTTTCGCCACCACAACCCAAAGATGTGCAGGTTAGGTGAATTGGCCACGCTAAATTGCCCCTTAATTGGAAAAAATAATTGGGTACTCCAAATTTAAAAAAAAAGTTTTTTTTAAATTGAGAAACAGGCACTGTGGCGGATGAGGGAGAGAGAGGATGTAGGACACAGAGAGGTGTGACCGTGGGCTGCCGGGCCTGACACAGGCCGTGTTTGCTGTCTTGGGAAGAGAGGGACCCTGTGAGGGCCAGGATGACTCCCCCTCACGATCCTGTTGTGGTGTCCAGGCAAGGACCGCCATTGCCACGGCCTGCAATCAGCTATCTTGCTGCGCAGCCCCTGGTTCTGCAGAGCTACACCAGCCGTACGCCCCCCCCCCCCCCCCCCCCCGCACCCAGCCCACGCTCTCCCACCGGCATCCCACCCTCCGCCATACCACCCCCCACCCCCCCAAATGAGCGTCCAAGGGCAACACCCACAATAGCTCCCTCTTGGACTGTGGCGGCACTGGACACATTCCGCAGCTGCCACATGAGCCTTTGAAAAGTGGCAGGACACGCGCCCCACACCGTCGGGGACTCAGCCCATCGGGGGCGGAGCATCGGGGGAGGGCCTTCAGGTGACGTCCTGAGGCCGCCCCAACGGCGTGCTGCATACTCACCGATGACACCGTTTTGGAGGAGGCGGAGCATCTGAAAACAGGCGCTGCCCCTGATTTTGGCGTCAAAAGGGATTCCCCGCCAGATCGCCGAATACGATTTTGGCATCGGCAAGCGGAGAATCCCGCCCCAGTGTTGACGCCAACACTGAATTTGTGGACTTTCACGACAGAAAAACTGCCGCCACACCTGATAGATTCTGTTATTATTCAGGGTCCAGTACATGTGCCACGTGGAACACTATCAATTCCAATGAAAAACGGTGCAGGATTCGCTGGGTCCGTGATTGACACTTGGGAAGCTGGCATGCTGCAAACGCGTATACACATTACACTCCCCACACACACTCGCCCTAGTCAAGAAGATGGCACTGGTTGTAGGGCAACACGGTGGCGCAGTGGGTTAGCCCTGCTGCCTCATGGCATTAAGGTCCCAGGTTTGATCCCGGTTCTGGGTCACTGTCCATCTGGAGTTTGCACATTCTCCCCGTGTTTGCGTGGGTCTCGCCCCCACAACCCAAAGATGTGCAAGGTAGGTGGATTGGCCACGCTAAATTGTCCCTTAATTGGAAAAAATGAATTGGGCACTCTAAATTTATAAAATAAAGATGGCACTGGTTGTGCTGGAGCCCACTCATACAGCTGATGGGTCAGCTGAGGCCAGACGGCACCCAAGTAGGTGCCCTGGGGGGACACCTATGCGACCAATGGCACTAAGTTCAAAGTGGGTTGTTAGCACTGTACGCAGCTGCATGTCTGCCTTGCTGAGGGACTGCCCAAGAAAAAGAATTATGTTCAGTTCTGGAATGCACATTATAGGAATAATGTTATAGCACTGGAAAGGGTGCAGAGGTAATTTATTTTAATTTTTTTAATAATCTTCATTGTCACAAGTAGGCTTACATTAACACTGCAATGAAGTTACTGCGAAAAGCCCCTATTCGTCACATTCCGGCGCCTGTTCGGGTACACAGAGGGAGAATTCAGAATGTTCAAATTAACGAACAGCACGTCTTTCAGGACTTATGGGAGGAAACCAGAGCACCTGGAGGAATCACACGCAGACACGGGGAGAAAGTTCAGACTCCGCACAAACATTGATCCAAGAGGGAATCAAACCTGGGACCCTGGCACTGTGAAGCAACAGTGCTAACCACTGTGCTACCATGCCACCCTACCAGGATGTTGCCTGGGCTGGAGCGTTTTACTTATGAAGAGAGATTGGATAGACTGGGATTGTTTTCCTTGGAGCGGAGGAGACTGAGTGTGGACATGATTGAGATGTACAAAATTATGAGGTCCATCGATATAGTGGACACATAGAAGCTTTTCCCCTTGGTGGAGGGATCAATGACCAGGGGGAAGAGATTTAAGGTAAGGGGCCGGAGGTTGTAAGGGGCCTTCTTTAGTTTTGCTGTTATCATTTTGATCGTGGATGCTTAATGGTTATTATGCCTTCAGGTCGAGCAGCAGAAATTGGAAACTCAAACGTTTAACCATAGAACGCTCTGCTAGCTTTTGGATAGCAGGCCTCAGACTTATGGTGTATGAAAGATTGGTGGGACTCTGTTCGATTGGTTGGCTGGTGGCCAATGAATTGGCCGAAAGGCCATATTCTGCCCTATAACAGGCGGTGTTTCATTCATGCCTGAGTGGATTAATTTGCAGAGACCTAAGGAAACAGAATTGAGACCTGGATGCTGAGACAAAAACCTGTTCTCTCTTGCTCTCTCTTCCCTCTCTCCCTTGTTTTTCTCCAGAAGAGCTGCTGTATTTCTGAAACTGCGGAAACCTGAACGGATCTATGGTGAAAACCTCGAACTGTAAGCCTAAATTGAAGGAAGAAAAACTGCATAGCTGTACACAGAATCTGCATGAATCTATGGTGAAAATCTCAAACTGAAAGCCGCGGAGGCTGTGCCAGAAACAACCATCTGAAACAAAGATTCTTATTTTTTACTTTACTTATTTTATACCCCTCTTCACCGAGCTGTGTTTGTCTGTCTAGTGTGTGTGAGTATTAGTGGGGAGGGGTTAGGAATTTGATAATAGTTAACCTGTTGTCTTTGCTGCATTTTTATTTATAGTTGTTGTTCTTAACAAACATAATTGTGTTTAAATTTACAAACCTGGTAATTGTAGTTATTGGGCAGCTAATAAGGGCCAAAGGCTTTGGGTGGTTTCCCAAGAAATATTTGCCAATTTCAATTGTGTTGCAACTCCAGGTGAAGTGGAGCTGGAATTGACCACACACTAGCCATAACAACAGTAAGAAGTCTTACAACACCAGGTTAAAGTCCAACAGGTTTGTTTCAAACACGAGCTTTCGGAGCACGGCTCCTTCTTCAGGTCTGAAGAAGGAGCCGTGCTCCGAAAGCTCGTGTTTGAAACAAACCTGTTGGACTTTAACCTGGTGTTGTAAGACTTCTTACTGTGCTCACCCCAGTCCAACGCCGGCATCTCCACATCATAGCCATAACAAGGTTTAGAGGGGTTTTGAGGAAAAACCTTTTCACCCAGAGGGAGGTGGGAGGCTGGACCTCACTGCCTAAAAGGGTGGGTGGCAGAGACCCTCATAACATTTGAGAAGTATTTAGATGTGCACTTGCGATGCCAAGGCATTGAGGGCCATGGGCCAAGTGCTGAGAAATGGGATTAGAATAGTTTGGTGGCTGTTTTTGACCGGCGCAGATGCGATGGGCTGACAAGCCTTTTTGTGCTGTCGACCTTTATTGACAAGCATTGTTATGATAGGCCAAATATCCTGCTTCTGTACTGACAATTTTCTATGTTTCTGGAGGTTCTGAATTTCAGATAAAATATAAATCAAGGCTTCACCTGTCCTCTGAGGTAGATCCCACCACACTACTTTGTTAAAGAGTAATGGAGTTCTCCCCGGTATCCAGGGCAATGTTTATCCCTCAAACAATATCACTAAAACAGATTGGTCATTCTCACATTGCTTCTTGTGAGACACCACTGTGTGCAAATTGCTTGGCGTGTTTTCTACATTACATCAGTGACTGCACTTCAAAAGTACTTAAAAGGCTGTAAAATGCAATAGGTCAGCCCGAGACTGTGAAAGACACAATATAAATGTAACTCTTACTCGTATTGCTCTCTGGAAAAGCTGCAGTTTTTTATTCATCTCTAGTTGTCTTGAGAATGTGTACTGGTGGATCCATAATGGTGTAAGGGAGTTCTCGGAAAATGACCCCAGAACAATGAAGGAAAGCGAAGGATGTCTGAGTCAGGAATGGATCTAGGACTTGGTGGTATTCCATTAACATTGCTGTTTTTGTTTTTCTTAATGATAGATGTCAGGTTGGGGAGAGGTATTGTCAAAATCTGCTCAGTGAGTTTCTGCAGTGCAGTTTGCATTTAACTACAGCTAACAAACTATAGCTATTGTACACCATCAATGAAGGAGCGAGTATTGATCCGATTTTGGGAAGCCTATCAAACAAACTCCTCTACTGCAGGTGGTGTAGAGCTTCTTGAATGTTGTTGATGCTGCACTCATCCAGGTGAATTATTGCATCACAATACTGATGAGTTTTATTGATGGTGAAGTGGCTTTGAGGGGCCCTGGCGTGAGATATGTGTTGTGAAGTTTCCAGTCTCTGTTCTGCTTTTGTCACCATGGTGTTAATAAGGCTAATCCAGAGAGGTTTTTTGCTTTGAACCGAAACTGACTCCAAAACTGACTCCATGTGTATATAATTCCAGTTTTGCAGGGATCAGGAAATTGCATTTAGTCATTATTTGGTGGACTTCCTTTTGGCAAATAAATCAATGTAATATATAATATTGCCTGAGACGTGGGTGCTTGTTCCTCCACAGGCTCCTAAAACACCAGGAGCCAAGCCTTCCCTTTCACCTCTGAATATTTGACTGTAAGTACAAGTTTGATTCAAGTTGGAACAAAGTCCATTCCAAGTTGCTATAGTATAACTCAAAAAGAGATTTCCTAAGCATTCTTCAATTCCTTTTGTCAATAGCTTTCTGCTGTATGAGAAAAGCTATTATAAAAAGCTATTATACAGTAACATTCCAGAATAACCTTTTTGCTTTTTACAGTGAAGGGTTCACATAAATTACATCCTCTCGATCAATTCAGTGAAGATTCTTGAATCTTGACTTTAATGTCTCCAATGAACTTTGATTACTCTTCTATTTCTCTTTGTGTTTGTCCAGTGTTGTATTTCAGTAATTGCCATTTGTTTGAACACGCTTTAGCTTTTTCATTATAACTCCATTTCTGTAGGTTTTGTTTCGAATAACACTTTACAGTTTCTATGGCCATTCTATTTGGCTTGAATTACTTTCTGAAAAACGTAATTACACTATTTTTCACAGGTCCCAGGAATACTTTCCTCAGCATATAAATGGTCATAATACCTGTGTCTCAGACTATTCCATTTCTGACAGACATAAATCTATAAATGTAAAAGCTCTACATTTAATGTGCTGCTGTGGTCCATGGCAGAAGGTACATCGAACTTTAAAATGTCACATGTCACACTGTAACTTGCTTACACCTGATTAGGTTGATCATGTTAATTTGCTCAAACATAAAAAAAAGATTGTCATTTCATTCTGCACAAAGTGAGCCAATCATTAAAATATTGACATCTACTAAACAAAAACAACAGCCATCATAAAACAAAACAATGAAATTATTCAAATAGTTTCTCTCAGTTCTTTTGACAGCATCTTTTATGTCTAGCTATTTGGCCAAAAACAGCTAACAACATTTACACTGACTCTCTAAGATTGTGCTCTGCTCCAGAACTATGGTGGAATGAAAATCATACTGTGCTGGCGCACAACTATCCTGAACCTGCAGGATACTCCAGACAAAGGAAGATTACTGGAAAGTAGGCCTGCCTCTGACAGTACGGGCACATCTTGGGCATCCATTGAGGGAGCTGGGAAGGGGTATAAAATGGGACATTGGAAAAGCATGGCAAGTTCAGCCAGTAGGTCCAATTTATAATGGCAATATCCAGAGAAATCTGCTCTGGTTAATAGGGTGAACGTTTGCGAATTTCTGTTGTGCTTCCAGCTCACAATTATGGCCTAGAAAATCTTACTGCAAACACTACTCACAGTGTTCGATTGAGCCAGTGTTGTGTAGGACACTGTGGACAGAGTAACAATGAGCCCAATACAGTCTTGCAGACCTTCGCTGGAGCAGCCAGAACCTCTTGTCCTGTGGGCATTCCCTCTATATTATCTACAGGACAGGATCTGACGTTTGAGTAGCCTATCATATTTCTAACTCTCGCCTTTCTTCTTCTATTCTATTTACACCGCCACTGTACCCTAAGCATCAAGTAAATTTGAGGCCATAATGTATAGCCTTGCGAACATCTAATCACTTAAATAATGTAGAAAAATATTTTAATTTGTCAATACCCCTGGGCCAACTGTGCAGATGGAAGGACCATGCCTTGTCAGTTACAGCAGCACACTGCAGGATTTGTAATGTGTGGGCCGAAAAGGTTTTGTTTCAAAAACAACATCTGTTTTCTGAACTGTGGCAACAAGAACTAGAAAGCTGACCACTGTGTAACCATGAAGCACATGAAGCAAGTCAGCTGTGCCAAGCAGGACAATAGAGTCCACACTTACGTCATCCTCATTATGGCAATGCCCACTGATCTTTCAAAAATAATTTTGAAGAATTCCATGGCTATTGTGAGCAGCATCGGTCTCCTGGCATATATTTAGTAACAGAAAATTACCAGCATTTATAAATACTAAGGCATTTGACAGAGCAGCACCTGGGACCAATCGAGACCTGTGCCTCACACATAGAAGGCAATCAGTTCAGTGTGTGTTGTCCCAACATATTATGCCCACATTAGAGAGAAACAGTGCAAAATTATTATATCTATCTCACTTTTATTATTAAAGATCTGCAGATCTGCCCTCAACTGTCCTCAATATTCCAATGCCAGTAAAATGTAACTTTTAAGGAGCACCTCTAAATGCGATAGTCAGTTCTAACATCTATTGTGAAACTATTTCTCCAGGAACACCTGAAAAATAGATAAACAGTTTATTTAAGGAGCAGGGAAGCAGCTGTTAAAGGGGAGAAATATTAAGAAGCTATCTATAAAGTGAAAATTTCCTAAAATGGGTGAATCAATTACTTCTCATGTATGAAGGTTCATTACCCAGCATTGGAAAGTAAGAACAAAAAGAAAGATAAAAACAAAATACTGCAGATGCTGTAAATCTGAAAACAATAACAGGAAGTGCTGAGGGTCCCCGCTCTCCAACCCAACCTTCAATCCTGGGCATCTCCGTTTCCCTTCCGGCTTTTTCCAAAATCTTTGATGACCTGGGGCGGGATTCTTCCCTAACCGACAGGGCGGGCCATACCGGCGTCGAGGAGTGGCCTAAACAACTCTGGCATCGGGCCGCCCGGAAAGTGCAAAATCCTCTGCACTTTCAGGGGTTAGGCTGGCACTGGTGGGGTTGGCGGCACACCAGCCGGCGCGGATGGGCTTGGCACCATGACAACGGGTGCCGAAGGGCCTCCGCCGGTCGGCGCGAATTGGCGCATGTGCGGGAGCGCCAGCGTGTTCTGGCATCATTCCAACGCATGCGCAGGGGGGTTCTTCTCCATGCTGGCCATGGCGGACCATTACACCGGCTGGAGGGAAAGAGTCCCCCCACAGCACAGGCCCGCCAGCGGATCAGTGGGCCCCGATTGTGGGCCAGGCCACTGTGGGGGCCCACCCCCGGGGCCAGATACCCCCTGCAACCCCCCCCCCCCCCGGAGGATTCTGCAGGCTGCCCGCAGAGCCAGGTCCCGCCGGTACGGACCTGGTGTAATATACGCCGGAGGGACCCGCCGAAAATGGGTGGCCACTCGGCCCATCGCGGGCTGGAGGATCGCCGGGGGGGCCGCTGCCAATGGCCCCTGAACAGCGCGGCACGATTCCCGCCCCCGCCGACAAACCGGCGCCGGAGAATCCGGTAGCCGGTGTCGGGGCAGCGGGGCGGGATTCACGCTCCCCCCCCCCCCCCCCCCAGTGATTCTCCGGCCCGGCAGGGGATTGGAGAATCCCACCACTGGTGTCTGGGGCAGAGCGGGGTTCTGAGCCACTGCCTCCCTTGGGTAGGGTGCTCTTTCCAAGAGCCGGTGCAGACTCGATGGGCCGAATGGCCTTCTGCACTGTAAATTCTATGAAAAGTGCCCCAAGTCGGGACCTCATCGGGTTGAGCAAGACGTGACTCCAGGTCGAGTATGCAGGCGGTGGTAAAGTTGGGGAACCTGGTTGGGTCCTTTGGCTTGGTGGACGTCTGATGAACTCTCTGTCCTGACTCCAATGTGCTCACTTTTCTGTGGTCTGGGGTCGGAGGGACTAGACTCGACTGCCTTTACATTTCAAGGCCTTGCGTTCCGTCGGCTTCTGTGCAGCAGGTGCCATGCTCGGACCACCGTTTGGTGTGGACAATGTTCGCTCCATCTTAAGCTCAGACACAGCCCATGTACTGGCACTTTAACCACATGCTGCTGGAGGATGAGCATTTCCTGGGTTTGTTTTGCTGTTTCTGGGCTGGTTGGAGCAGGAAGCGGGAAGTTTTCCCCTCATTGAGGCCAAGGTGGGATGTGAGGAAGACTCACATGCGTACCTTCTGTCAGGAGTAGACAGGGGGGGTCGACAAAGAGGCGGAAATCCAGGGCCAAGGAGTTGGAGAAGGAGATGCTCGACCTGGAGTCACGTCTCGGTCAGCCAGATGAGTTCCCGACCCTGTACTGCTTTACAGAGAGAAGAAGGCCGCTGCGGGATCTACAAATCGTCGGGTCTCGCAGTGCATATGAGGTTGCAGATCCAACTCCTCACAGACATGGATCATGGGTCCCCCATCTAATGGTGGAAAATATGGTCGAGAATTATGGTCGATTTCTCGTCATAAACCAGCTGATTGCTTCCATGTTGTAATAGAGGCTGGTCACGTTGGAAAATAGGTCCGTCGGTAGCTGTCGGCTGATGACAGATCCCTCATCTCAGATCTAGAGGGCATCCGAGTCCATTCCCGAAACTTCTACGCTGCCCTTTTCTTTTTGGATCCGTCCAGCGTTGAGATTTGTCGGGTTTTGTGGGAGGACCTGTGGCAGGTCGGCCTGAAGGGCACCGGAAAGCTCGATGCTCCTAATAGTCTGGGGGAGCTGACAGGCTTCGACAGCCTCGCCAGGGCAAGACTCCTGGGTTGGAGGGGCTGCCCGTGGGGTTCTTCAGGGCGTTGTGGGACGTCTTGCGGAGCGACTACCCGGGGGTCCTGAGGGAAAGTCTCATGACTGGAGATGCCCCTTTCGTGGGGCAGGACCACCATCACCCTCCTGCTGAAGAAGGGGGATCTCTGTCTACTTAAAAACTGCCGACCGGTCTCCCTCCTCAGCAGAATTACAAAAACTTTGCCAGGGCCATGTCTTCACCCTTGGCATTATGCTGGACCACATGATCCACCCTGACCAGTCCTACATGGTCCCGTTCACGATAACATTCATCTGCTCCGGGACCTGATCCACCACTCCCAGAGGGCTAGTATGTCAGCTGCTGTCCTGATCCTTAAGAAGGCATTCGACAGGGTAGATCACAAATATTTATTCAGAACTCTGCAGGATTTGGGTTTGGGTCGCATTTTTCCACTCGGATCTGACTTCTGTACGCTGCCACAGAGTATCTCGTTAAGGTTTACGGGTCCCTGACAGTGGCTATTTGCTTTGGGAGAGAAGTCCATCAGGAATGGCCCTTGTCTGGCCAAGTTCATTCCAGTTGCGTGGAGCCTTTCCTGTGTCTCCTGCAGAGGAGGTTGTCGGGACTGACTCTGCGTGGGTCAGGCAACAGGGTGGTCCTTTTGGCCTATGCTGATGACGGTTTGTAACATAGAACAATGCCAGCAGCACGGTTCAATTCCTGTACCAGCCTCCCGGAACAGGCGCTGGAATGTGGCGACTAGGGGCTTTTCACAGTAACTTCATTGAAGCCTACTTGTGACAAAAAGCGATTATTATGTTCACGGACCATGCTGACCTGCGTAGGATACGCGAGTGCAAGGCCGAGTATTGGGCCAAGTGTTCCCAACTCCTGTTTGGTCAGTGGCAGATGGACCTCTCCCCAGAGGTGCTCAAGCCTTTGACCTGGAGCAGGACCACCATTCTCTACTTGTGAGTCCACATTTGCCTGGCTGAGGAATCCTGGCTGGCGAATTTGCAGGAGCTGAAGGCTAACGTCACCACTCACCAGGAATAGTGGAGAGGGCTGCTCCGAGTGATGTCCTACAGCGGTCGAGTTCTTGTCATAAACCAGCTGATTGCTTCCATGTTGTGATCCAGGCTGGCCACTTTGATCCCTCCTCCTGACTTTGTCACCAAACTCCAGAGAATGTTTGTTCACTTCTTCTGGAACAAAATACTGCACTGGATTGCTGCTGAGGTTCTAAATCTCCCGCTTAGGACGGCAGACAAATGCTGGTGTGACTTCACACGGATGTGGCAAATTCCACCTTCGGACCATTCAGCAATACCTCCACATTGAGCCTCCTCCACAATGGTGTGCCCTGGTGGCATATTTCTTCCACCAGGTGTATGGTCTTAAATATGCCGTGCAGTTTGATGCACTATCAATTAGCACAAAGACGAGAATAGTGGAACAACCGAGGCTTTATTGAGCAAGATGTTGTGCTTCTGTAGCTGGAACTAGATGGCTGCAGCACAGGAGAGCACACACATTTATACGCCACCTACTGGGCGGAGCCAGCAGGCAGTGATTTACCCTTGTACCTCTAATATATGGGCAGTGCCGTAATACATGCACTATACTATGAGTGGTGACTACCACATTCACCCCCTGTTAAAAAAAAAGTCTAGTGGGGGTGGTGGCGAACATAACAAGTTCAGTCTGTCGGGGGCCTTGATCCTCCTCTGCGATTGCCTCAGTCCTGGTGGTGGTGTGGGCGCCGACTTGGTCACCTGCGACTCCGGGAGCGTGTTGTCCTCGTCTTCGTCACCCTGCCCGTTTCCCCGGGGGTCGTAGCTGGTCGTCCTTCTTGAGGCAATGCCCTTGCTGAGCAGGAACTTACGCAGCTCATTGCTCATAAAAGGGGATTCCCGATCGCTGTGGTTGTAGTAGGGGAAACCGAACAGAATGAACATGCTGTGCAGGGCATTAATTACCATGGCAGAAGTCATATCGGGACATGGGATGGCAAAAGGGAACCGGGAGTACTCATCAATTACATTCAGAAAGTACGTGTTGCGGTCGGTCGAGGGGAGTGGCCCTTTGAAGTCCACGCTGAGGTGTTCAAAGGGCGGGAGGCCTTAACCAGGTGCGATCGATCTGGCCGGTAGAAGTGCGGCTTGCACTCTGCGCAGACCTGGCAGTCTCTGGTGATGGTCCTGACCTCCTCAATGGAGTGGGGCAGGTTGCGGGCCTTGATAAAATGGAAGAACCGGGTGACCCCCGGGTGGCAGAGGTCATAGTGGAGAGCCGGAGTCGGTCCACTTGTGCGCTGGCACATGTACTGCAGGATAGGGCATCAGGAGGCTTGTTGAGCTTCCCCGGGCGATACAAAAGCTCGCAATTATAGGTGGAGAGCTCGAAACCTCCCACCTCAAGATCATGCCATTTTTGATCTTACCCCGCTGTATTATTAAACATGAAGGCAACCGACCATTGGTCAGTGAGGAGAGTGAATCTCTTGCCGGCCAGGTAATGCCTCCAATGTCTCACAGCTTCCACAATGGCTTGGACCTCCTTTTCGACAGAGGAGTGCTGAATTTCAGAGGCATGGAGGGTACGGTACGGGAAAAGGCTGCCATGTTCAGAAAGTACGTGTTGTGGCCTGGTTGAGGGTGGTGGCCAGAGCTACGTCCGATGCATCGCTCTCCACCTGGAAGGGGAGGGACTCGTCGGCCGCGTGCATCGTGGCCTTGGCGATGTCTGCCTTGATGTGGTTGAAGGCTTGGCGGGCCTCAGCTGTTAGTGAGAAAACTGTGGACTGAATGAGTTGGCAGGCCTTGTCCGCATAATTAGGGACCCACTGAGCGTAATAAGAGAAAAACCCCAGGCATCGCTTCAGGGCCTTGGGGCAGTGAGGGAGAGGGAGTTCCAGGAGGGGGGGCATGCGGTTGGGGTCGGGCCCTAGGACTCAATTTTCCACGACATAGCCAAGGATGGCTAAGCGGTTGGTGCTGAACACGCATTTCTCCTTATTGTACGTGAGGTTCAGGAGTTTGGCGATCTGGAGGAATTTTTGGAGGTTCGCGTCGTAGTCCTTCTGATCGTGGCCGCAGATGGTGACGTTATCTAGGTACGGGAAGGTGGCCTGCAGTCCATCTCTCTCTCAAAGACCGAGACCCCATTAGTGACGCCGAAGGGAGCCCAAAGGAAGTGATAGAGGCAGCCATCTGCTTCGAACGCAGTGTATTGGCGGTACTCCGGGCGGATGGGGAGCTGGTGGTAGGCGGACTTCAAGTCCACTGTGAAAAAGACTCGATACTGTGCAATCTGATTGACCATGTCAGATATGCATGGGAGGAGGTACGTGTCGAGCTGCGTGATGGTCTGGCTGTAGTCAATGACCATCCTGTGCATCTCCCCAGTCTTCGCTACCACCACTTGAGCTCTCCAGGGGCTGTCGCTAGCCTCAATGACCCCTTCCCGCTGAAGCCGTTGGACCTCCGACCTGATGAATGTCCTGTACTGGGCACTGTACCGTCAACGGGGTTGCAATCCGGGGTGAGGTTCACAAACAGGGAAAGTGGGTCGACCTTAAGGGTCGTGAGGACGCAAACGGTAAGGTGGGGGTAGGGGTCCGCCGAATTTTAAAGTGAGGCTATGGAGATGGCACAGAAAATCCAGGCCGAGTAACAGGGCAGCGCAGAGGTGGGAGGACGTAAAGCCAGAAGTTGCTAAACTCTACACCTTGGATGGTGAGGGTCGCGATGCAGTACCCCCAGATTTCCACGGAATGTGAACCGGAGGCCAGGGAGATTTTCTGGGTGACGGGGTGTACCGGGAGGGAGCAGCGCCTTACCATAGTGGGGTGGATGAAGTTCTCTGTGCTCCCAGAGTCAAAAAGGCACATCTTGTCGTGCCAATCGATCTTCACTGTCATTGTTGCGGTCGCGAGGCTGCGGGGCCGGGACTGATCCAGGGTGAGAGAGGCGAGCTGCGGCAGATGCTGGGAGGTCCCGGGCTGGTCAGCGGTGGCGGACGTAGCGACGGGCGATGAACGGCCAGACGAGCAGGGGTCCTGAGACGCCATCCAAAATGGCTCCAAAGATGGCGGCACCCATGGGGAGCACATGGCGAGCGACATCGAAGATGGTGGAACCCACGGGTCGCATGTGGCTCGCAGTGAGGAAGATAGATGGCGGCGCCCCTGGGTCTCACGTGGGGGGGCGCACACCGTGCCTGGAAACAGCGGCGACCGACCGGGCCTGGCATACAGAAGTGAAGTGTCCTTTCTTCCCACACTCATTGCAGGTCGCGCTCCGCACCGGGTAGCGCTGCCTGGGGTGCTTGTTTTTCCCGCAAAAATAACACTTGGGCCCCCCAGAGTTGGCTGGCTGCCGCGCGACGTAGGAGTGCGGTGAGCTGAAATCGGCATCTGGTGGGGCCCACGATGCCCACGAGGGTGCCGCGTGGTTGGTGGCGTAGGACTGAACATTACGGGGGGCCACTTCTAACGAGTTAGCGAGCTGCCTAGTTCCCACAAGATCGAGCGTACCCCCTTCCAGTAGCCGCTGGCGGACGTACGCAGACTTCATGCCCATGACGTAAGCGTCTCTAATTAAACGCTCTGTGTCTTCATTACTCCCTGCAGGCACTGCCCATCTTTTACCAGGAACTGCTCAAAGTCGCCTCGCGCTGCAGCTCACCCCCATCAGGAGAAGTACTAGCAGTCATCAAGGGGAGCTGCGGTCTATGTCCGCGAGGAGCTGAATCCGCAACCTCACGTACACGCCAGGGATCCGCTGAATTACAGACCCCGCAACACGCTATTCTTCTCTCTGTCCAGCAGCTACAGGACTGGGTTCTCATTCGGCTGACTGAGATGCCACTCTAGGTTGAGCACCTCCTTCTACAACTCCTCAGCACTGTATCTCCACCTCTTTGACTCCCTCGCGTACTCCTGACAGAGACAAGTCCAAGAGTCAGTCTTGGGGACACATTGTGCTAAATAGCTGGCTTTTAAAGCAGACCAAGGCAGGCCAGTAGCACTGTTCAATTCCCATACCAGCCTTCCAAACAGGCGCTCAAATGTGGCAACTAGGGGCTTTTCACAGTAACTTCATTTCAGGCCTCCTTGTAACAATAAGCGATTTTCATTTTCATTTTTCATTTCATGTGCTTGTGTCAGTGTGACTTTTTCCTTGTTGAGGAATCTACTGATGGAAGTTGCAGTCGGGACAGAGGGGCTGGATTGAGTTGACTGATGGAGACTTGATGGAGACGTTGACAAAAGCGTTTGCAGATTGCTGCGGACATTATTGAACCTGTTGACTGTCAAGTGTTTAATGCCCAGAGGTCATGTGTGTGTTTGCTGCCAACTCTTTTGGACTGGAAGGAGGAAAGAGAAGCTGTAAGATGACTAGCTACCAGTGTTAGAGAAGGGAAAGGGCGCTCTTTCTCTATTTTGGTATGCTCTGCGTTGTGGTGACTTTCCGGTGTGATTTCCCACTGCTGGCAGTCTACTACTGGGAGCTACTGGAGGGAGAGGCAGAGGCGGATTGATCCGAATGAGAAATTTGAAAAAAGTGGTGAGATATGCTTTTGCAGATTGCTGATGACTTTATTGTACCATTAACTGTTTAATGCTCAACATGTATATAGTTTCCTTTGTATAAATGCATTGTTGTAGCTTTGTATTTGTACCAATATTCTTGAGCGAAAGAGTGCTTGTGTATGTATCATTCGGTGCCTTTTTCTTGTGCGTCATTGGTTAAACTGATATATGGACTGTTGGGTAGATTGTTTTTATCCTTTGTATTGTTTTTGTGTAATGGTATTGTTGACCGTTTAATAAGCAAGATATTCTCGAGTATATTCTTACGGCTACACGTGCCATGTCTCAGACATGTGTGATTGACTAACATTCCAATCAAGCTATGAGACCCAGGGGGCATCAGCATCAAAGAGGCAGTAGCCAACAATCAAACACTCTGGAACTGGGCTTCAGCACTGGGGAATATCGCTGTGACCAAAAGGTGGGTGTGTGGATTAGGGGAGGGTACCTGAGTTCGGTCCCCTTAATGTTCCCTGCAGGGTTCCTTGCTGTGACCGAGTGTGAGTGTGCAGAGTGGGATTCTCCAGCCCAACTGGCTCGGTTGATGGCACACTGAGAGAAGGCGGGCCACGTAACGTTGGGGGCAGCTTCGGGTATATGAAGGTGTCAGGTGGAAGCCCTAACTGGTTGTCGGTCTCTTTCCTTCCCTCGTTCCTTACAGATGGCACAATGAATGGTGTTGTCAACCACAGAGCAGCTTCCCTTGTGATGCTGGTGGCAGCCGAGGCCGGCAGACACCGGAGAAGGTGGCACCATCGTCGATGCAGAATCGAGATAGAACCCTATATGCAGACGGCCATCGCACACCCTGAAGGGCCAAAAAGGGACCCAAAGGGAGACGTCACTAATGGCCCAACATTTAAAATCATTGTTGGAAGTACGAGGAGATGAGAGACAGCATATGCCGCAGAGGCTCTGTCTCAACAAAGAGATGGTGCCATGTACTTGTGGAGTTGCTACCCCATGGAGGAGGAGGATGCTTGCTCCCAGAGGCCATAAAGGTTCACCGCAGCCCTGAATATTTATTCCAAAGGATCATCCCAGGGCTCGAGCGGGAACTTGTGCAGCACATCACAAGCTATAGCTTGCAAATGCATCCGTGAGGTCAGTCACGGATGTCCTGTATGCGGGGCATCGGACTATATCAACTATGAGCTGGACCAAGCCCATCAAGATGCAGGGGCATCAGGATTCTCTGCCATCGCTGGAATGCCCCTGGTTCAGGGAGTAATAAATGGCACACATGTCGCCTTGCGCACACTGCGGCAACAGGGAGTGCCCTTCATTAATAGGAAGTGCTTGCACTCCTTCAATGTTCAACTTGTGTGTGACCACCACCTCAAGATTAAGTGCCGCTTCCCAGCGAGCGTGCATAACAGCTGCATCCTGGGACACCCAGTGTCTTTGAAGACCACCCCATGATGACGGGTTGGCTCTTGGGGGAATAAGGGGTGCTCGCTGTGGTCCTGGCTGATGACACCAGTGCAGAGGCTGAAGACCGATATAACGAGGCCCATGCTGCCACCTGTGCTGTCATTATGCAGTGCATTGGACTGCCCAAACTGTAATTCCGATGCCTGGATTGCTCTGGTTGTGCACTGCAGTACACCCCCCCAGAGGTTCTCCAGCTTTTCGGTGGTCTTCTGTGCCCTCCACATCCTGGCACAGCAAGGGCAATGTGCTGGAGGAGGAAGAGGAGGGACTTACAGCCTCATCTGAGAAGGGGCCAGACCCGGAGGGGCTAGAGGACAAGCCCAGGGCTGACTCGTAGGAGCTGCTAGAGGATGGATGACAGCAATGGTGAGGGCCCGTCATGCCAGAGGGCCAGGGAGGCCCTCATC
The DNA here is from genome assembly GCF_902713615.1 of Scyliorhinus canicula. Classification (NCBI taxonomy): domain Eukaryota; kingdom Metazoa; phylum Chordata; class Chondrichthyes; order Carcharhiniformes; family Scyliorhinidae; genus Scyliorhinus; species Scyliorhinus canicula. Next base: position 87,565,575 of record NC_052153.1, on the reverse strand, counting down.
CACGCCCACTTCTCATGGGATGAGGTTTTGTCAGTCAGCTCACTCCCTTCCCTCCCACAACTCCACACCTTCCTCTAATTTACCATGCCTACCCCTGTTCCCCTCCTTCCCATACATTTCCCATCCCTTCCCCCATTTCCCGCCCCATCACACCCTCTGTCTCATGGACTACCGTGTTGTACCCTCTCAGGGTGTGTTTAACATCATTCCAGAGTGATGTGCTTGTATTGGCACTGTCAGTGAGTCATTATACAAGGCAGGAGAGTGATGATCACTCACTGCGTGGAAAGTTCTGGTGCTCCTCATTTTATACCAAAGTCTGACCCCTGTCATTCTGCTGACAGTGCGCTCACACCCATCACTGGAACGGGGTCTGCATCGGAGTCTCTTGATCTATGAATTGAGTTTAATCCGGGATAGTCAACACAGATTTGTGAAGGGTAAATCTTGCCTCACAAATTTTTTGAATTCTTTGAGGAGGTAACTAAGTGTGTAGATGAAGGTAGAGCAGTTGATGTTGTATGCATGGATTTTAGTAAGGCGTTCAATAAGGTTCCCCATGGTCGACACATGAAGAAAGTAAGGAGGTGTGGGATAGAGGGAAATTTGGCCAATTGGATAAGTAATTGGCTATCACATAGAAGACAGAGGGTGGTGGTGGATGGAAAATTTTCAGACTAGAGACCAGTTACCAGCGGCGTACCACAGGGATCAGTGCTGGGTCCTCTGCTATTTGTGATTTTTATCAATGACTTGGAGGAGGGGGCTGAAGTGTGGGTCAGTAAATTTGCTGATGACACCAAGATTGGTGGAGTAGTGGATGAGGTGGCGGGTTGTAGGCTGCAATGAGACATTGAAAGGATGCAGAGCTGGGCCGAAAAATGGCAATTGGAGTTTAACCCTGATAAGTGCGAGGTGATTCATTTTGGTCGGAAAAATTTGAATGCGGATTACAGGGTCAACGGCAGGATTCTGAGGAATGTGGAGGAACAGAGAGATCTTGGGGTTTATGTCCACAGATCTCTGAAGGTTGCCACTCAAGTGGATAGAGCTGTGAAGAAGGCCTATAGTGTGTTAGTGTCTATTAACAGGGGGCTTGAGTTTAAGAGCCGTGGGGTTATGCTGCAACTGTACATGACCCTGGTAAGACCACACTTGGAATATTGTGTGCAGTTCTGGTCACCTCACTATAGGAAGGATGTGGAAGCATTGGAAAGGGTGCAAAGGAGATTTACCAGGATGCTGGCTGGTTTGGAGGGTAGGTCTTATGAGGAAAGATTGAGGGAGCTAGGGCTTTTCTCTTTGGAGCGGAGAAGGATGAGAGGCGACTTAATAGAGATTTATAAGATGGTGAGGGGGATAGATAGAGTGGACGTTCAGAGACTATTTCCTCGGGTGGATGTAGCTGTTACAAGGGGGCATAACTATAAGGTTCAGGGCGGGAGATATAGGAAGGATCTCCGAGGTAGGTTCTTTACTCAGAGAGTGGTTAGGGTGTGGAATGGACTGCCTGCTGTGATAGTGGAGTTGGACATTTGAGGCACTTTCAAGCGGTTATTGGATAGGCACATGGAGCACACCTCAGTGATTCTCAATCTTCTTAATATTCCGTGCTCTGCCGTTACGTTGAGGTGTGTCCCCAGGATGCACACTAGAGGTAGAGGCAGCAAGCAGCTTCTCGCGCCCTGCGGCCTTTGATGTCATTGGTGGACGTTCTCTGGAGGGCTTGGAGCTGGTGGGCTGTCATCCTGTTCTGCCCATTGACCTTGAGATAGGAGTGGAGGATTCGGGAGAGCTGGAGACCGCCATTGTCTTGCTGGTGGCAGGCACTGGGTTGGCCTCCAGTGCTTCCTCCTCCCAGACGCTTCCCATAGGGCCCTGGGGGTCTCCATGGAACAGAGGGTCCCGGCCCCATCAGGTGGAGATCCTACAGAAGAAGTGTCATGTGGTAAATCGGAGGGAAGGATAATTTTATCTGACATGGATGACGCACTTGAGGCAGGTTATCCGAATGAAAAGGCAATGGATCCTCACCTCTGTGGTGCAGGCCAATCTTGCTGTTAGTGACAGCTCTCTCCTTTGCCCTGTTATCTATTGGTCCGTTCCTTACAGCGGGTGAGGACTTTGATTCCTAGCACTCCGCCGCCTGTCTGGACCCTTTCCCGCTTGTGATGGGCCAACTTCTCCTGCAGGGACAGAGAGGGGGCATTGTGAGCCATCCGTGGGAGGGTCCAAGCCAGATGGCATGTGTGGGCACCGCACGTGGACATGGTGGGATTGTACTGGTGGGTGCCAGGGTATGCTAGGACACATGTGTGGTGATCAGATGAGGGTGCAAGGAGCCAGCCACTGATCTGTTGGTGGGGGGGGGGGGGGGGGGGGGGGGGGGGGGGGGGGACTGAGGTCAGGGGGGTGGCATGTCGAACTGATGTTAGGGGTTAACTTACCCTTATGGACTGATGGAGGTCTTTGGTCTTCTTCCTGCACTGCTCAGGCTGCCCGAACTGATGGCTACTGTCACTACCTCCCAGGTGCCATTTGCGACCCTGTAGTCGGACCCCTGACCCCTTTGGGGGAATAGAGTGTCCCTGTCTCACTTCCACAGCATCCAGAAGCCTGGCCAGGTCGGCATCCCCAAAGCACGGAGCAGGTCTGCGTGATGCCATGCTTAAGCACTGATTGGGAGTGATGTCGGAGGGAATGTTTAATAGCAGTTCCCTTGTTAGCAAGGAGCTTTCGGATGCAAGTCTGGTGAATCAGCTGGTGGACCAGCTAGTACCGGCATGAAGGTCATGGGGGATCATTTTTGGTATTCAGTGCTATTAAATACAGGCAACGGTCTCGCCGTGTTGGCCATCAGGAAACTTCCAGGAAGTTGCGCCCGATATGACACTTTGAACTTTTTCCATTGCATCGCGTTTGTTGTAATTTGTCAATAAGACACTTGTAGAAGCTGGTAAGGTTTAATGGAAAACATTTATTAAGAAAAATAATGTTATAAGTACAAAACTTTGATACCATGTTAACATTTAACTTAACGTTTAATATTAGCAACTGCTTTATGATATTTTGTTTAGTAACTCCCTCAACTTTTCCACAATTCTTGCAATAAAATATATTTTTTCACTAACACAACAAACAATTAAAAAAAAAAATTCTTGAACACGTCGGTTCTGTTAATAGGGAAGGGAGGGGTGGAATGTGAAGGGAGGGAGGTAAGTGGAGTGGGTTCAATGTCCAAATGCAGCAGCTACCTGGTGAACTCGAACTGCCCTTGCGCCACCTGAAGCTTGGGTTTGCACACCTGCACCTGGAGCCCGAAAAGAATTTCAATGATTTTAAGAAGCCAAGCTAAAAGGATGATGCATGTACGTTGGTGGAGTATGACTCCAGACTTTAAAGCTACACTGGATTCTGCAATACCTGTCAGAGAGATAGTTCACATTAGCTTTCAGGAAGCTTTCATATGCCAACTAAGGCATTAAAATTTCCTAAAGTATTTGAATTAACCACTGAGGTTTGTAAGTATCAACATTATATCAGGGAGACTCTGAAACAATGCAGCTTAAAATACAATGCAAAATCAAAATGTACTTTAGTGAAGCTTATTACATACACTCCAAACTCAGTCTATTCATTATAGTTCTTTTATTGAAATTAACAGCCTCATGACAAACCAAAGTTTAAAAAAAAAATCTCTTTCATGTTCTCCCAAACTCACTCGATCCATTATAGTGCATTTAATGGAATTAATAGCCTCGTGACAAACCAAAGGGTCAGAAGAAATATATTGGTCAATACCGGAATCAGCAAATGTGATCGAGTGCAGTACGGTCAGCCTAATTTGAAGGTGGTTTGTGGAGGGGCTGTTGTTTAGTGACAATTTCCCACCCTACCTCCTCCTCTAACCAAAAAAAAAACCCACGGTTGTTGGGAAGCGGGAGCAGGGGCCTGTCGTGAAGGTGAGTGAGTGCCTTTAAATTTACTTACCTTTCAGCGGGAGCAGGGTTTGAGGGAATATCAGGTAAGCTCTTCCTTTCTTTTTCTTTTATTTTTCTTGTTTTTTTTAATCTAGAGGTGATGTCAGGGAAGGCAGTACAATGTTCCTCCTGCAGAATGTTTGAGGTGAGGGACACCATCAGTGTCCCTGCTGATTTCATCTGTGGGAAGTGCACCCAACTTCAGCTCCTCAAAAACCGTGTTAGGGACCTGGAGCTTGAGCTGGATGAACTTCGGATCATTCGGGAGGCAGAGGTGGTCATAGATAGGAGCTTCAGGGAAGTAGTTACACCAAAGACTGGAGATAAATGGGTAACTGTAAGAGGGACTGGGAAGAAGCAGTCAGTGCAGGGACCCCCTGCGGTCGTTCCCCTGAGTAACAAGTATACCGTTTTGATTACTTGTGGGGGGGGACTTACCAGGGGTAAGCCATGGGGTATGGGCCTCTGGCACGGAGTCTGTCCCTGTTGCTCAGAAGGGAAGGGGGGAAAGGAGTAGAACATTAGTAATTGGGGACTCAATAGTCAGGGGCACAGATAGGAGATTTTGTAGGAGCGAGAGAGACTCACGTTTGGTATGTTGCCTCCCAGGTGCAAGGGTACGTGATGTCTCGGATCGTGTTTTCCGGGTCCTAAAGGGGGAGGGGGAGCAGCCCCAAGTCGTAGTCCACATTGGCACTAACGACATAGGTAGGAAAGGGGACAAGGATCTCAGGCAGGCCTTTAGGGAGCTAGGATGGAAGCTCAGAGCGAGAACAAACAGAGTTGTTATCTCTGGCCCGTGCCACGTGATAGTGAGACGAGGAATAGGGAGAGAGAGCAATTAAACACGTGGCTACAGGGATGGTGCAGGCGGGAGGGATTCAGATTTCTGGATAACTGGGGCTCTTTCTGGGGAAGGTGGGACCTCTATAGACAGGATGGTCTACATCTGAACCTGAGGGGCACCAATATCCTGGGGGGGGAGATTTGTTAGTGCTCTTTGGGGGGGTTTAAACTAATTCAGCAGGGGCATGGGAACCTGGATTATAGTTTTGGGATACGGGAGATTGAGAGTATAGAGGTCAGGAGCACAGATTTGACTTCGCAGGAGGGTGCCAGTGTTCAGGTAGGTGGTTTGAAGTGTGTCTACTTCAATGCCAGGAGTATACGAAATAAGGTTGGGGAACTGGTAGCATGGGTTGGTAGCTGGGACTTCGATGTTGTGGCCATTTCAGAGACATGGATAGAGCAGGGACAGGAATGGTTGTTGCAGGTTCCGGGGTTTAGGTGTTTTAGTAAGCTCAGAGAAGGGGGCAAAAGAGGGGGAGGTGTGGCGCTGCTAGTCAAGGACAGTATTACGGTGGCGGAAAGGATGCTAGATGGGGACTCTTCTTCCGAGGTAGTATGGGCTGAGGCTAGAAACAGGAAAGGAGAGGTCACCCTGTTGGGAGTTTTCCATAGGCCACCTAATAGTTCTAGGGATGTAGAGGAAAGGATGGCAAAGATGATTCTGGAAAAGAGTGAAAGTAACAGGGTAGTTGTTATGGGAGACTTTAACTTTCCAAATATTGACTGGAAAAGATATAGTTCGAGTACATTAGATGGGTCGTTCTTTGTACAATGTGTGCAGGAGGGTTTCCTGACACAATATGTTGACAGGCCAACAAGAGGCGAGGCCACATTGGATTTGGTTTTGGGTAATGAACCAGGCCAGGTGTTAGATCTGGAGGTAGGTGAGCACTTTGGAAACAGTGACCATAATTCGGTGACCTTTACATTAGTGATGGAAAGGGATAAGTATACCCCGCAGGGCAAGAGTTATAGCTGGGGGAAGGGCAATTATGATGCCATTAAACATGACTTAGGATGTGTAGGTTGGAAAAGTAGGCTGCAAGGGTTGGGCACACTGGATATGTGGAGCTTGTTCAAGGAACAGCTATTGCGTGTTCTTGATAAGTACGTACCAGTCAGGCAGGGAGGAATGGGTAGAGCGAGGGAACCGTGGTTTACCAAAGAAGTGGAATCTCTTGTTAAGAGGAAGAAGGAGGCCTATGTGAAGATGAGGCGTGAAGTTTCAGTTGGGGCGCTTGATAGTTACAAGGAAGCGAGGAAGGATCTAAAGAGAGAGCTAAGACGAGCAAGGAGGGGACATGAGAAGTCTTTGGCAGGTAGGATCAAGGAAAACCCAAAAGCTTTCTATAGGTATGTCAGGAATAAAAGAATGACTAGGGTAAGAGTAGGGCCAGTCAAGGACAGTGGTGGGAAGTTGTGTGTGGAGGCTGAGGAGATAAGCGAGATACTAAATGAATACTTTTCGTCAGTATTTACTCAGGAAAAGATAATGTTGTGGAGGAGAATGCTGAGACCCAGGCTATTAGAATAGATGGCATTGAGGTGCGTAGGGAAGAAGTGTTGGCAATTCTGGACAAGGTGAAAATAGATAAGTCCCCGGGGCCTGATGGGATTTAACCTAGGATTCTCTGGGAAGCCAGGGAAGAGATTGCTGAACCTATGGCTTTGATTTTTATGTCATCGTTGGCTACAGGAATAGTGCCAGAGGACTGGAGGATAGCAAATGTGGTCCCTTTGTTCAAGAAGGGGAGTAGAGATAACCCCGGTAACTATAGGCCGGTGAGCCTCACGTCTGTTGTGGGTAAAGTCTTGGAGAGGATTATAAAAGATACGGGGCGAAATTCTCCGACCCCCACGACGGGTCGGAGAATAGCGGGAGGGCCTTCCCGACATTTTTCCCGCCCTCCCGCTATTCTCCCCCACCCCCCGCCCAACTCCCGACCCGAATCGCTGCCGCCGTTTTTTTACGGCCGGCAGCGATTCACAGCTGTTCGATGGGACGAAGTCCCAGCCCTTTACGCCGTTTTTACGAACGGCAAACACACCTGGTCTGGCCGTTCGTAAAAACGGCGTCACAAACTCGCTTTTAATAACCATGGCACCGATTGGCACGGCAGTACCACGGCCGTGCCAAGGGTGCCATGGGCCCGCAATCAGTGAGCACCGATCGCGGGCAGCGGGCCCAATGCCCGCGCATTCTTTCTCCTTCCGCCGCCCCGCAGTATCCATTCGCGGGTTTCGCGCAAATACGCGATGACGTCATCCGCGCATGCGCGGGTTGGAGTCTTCCAATCCGCGCATGCGCGGCTGACGTCATATGACGCGTCAGCCGGCGCTAACTCCGGCAAGCGGGCTTAACGATATTCGTTAAGCCCGTCATGCCGGAGCCTACGGCGTCGGGCTGCTAGCCCCGACCGGGGACCAGAATCGGTTCCCGGTCGGGAAGGGGCGCGCTGGCGTCAAACCCGCACGGGTTTGACGCCAGCTTTACGATTTCTCCCGTTTTGGGAGAATCGCGCCCTCGATTTATAATCATCTAGATAGGAATAATATGATTAGGGATAGTCAGCATGGTTTTGTGAAGGGTAGGTCATGCCTCACAAACCTTATCGAGTTCTTTGAGAAGGTGACTGAACAGGTAGACGAGGGTAGAGCAGTTGATGTGGTGTATATGGATTTCAGTAAAGCGTTTGATAAGGTTCCCCACGGTCGGCTATTGCAGAAAATACGGAGGCTGGGGATTGAGGGTGATTTAGAGATGTGGATCAGAAATTGGATAGTTGAAAGAAGACAGAGGGTGGTGGTTGATGGCAAATGTTCAGAATGGAGTTCAATTACGAGTGGCGTACCACAAGGATCTGTTCTGGGGCCGTTGCTGTTTGTCATTTTTATAAATGACCTAGAGGAGGGCACAGAAGGTTGGGTGAGTAAATTTGCAGACGACACTAAAGTCGGTGGAGTTGTAGACAGTGTGGAAGGATGTTGCAGGTTACAGAGGGACATAGATAAGCTGCAGAGCTGGGCTGAGAGGTGGCAAATGGAGTTTAATGTAGAGAAGTGTGAGGTGATTCACTTTGGAAAGAAAAACAGGAATGCGGAATATTTGGCTAATGGTAAAATTCTTGGCAGTGTGGATGAGTAGAGGGATCTCGGTGTCCATGTACATAGATCCCTGAAAGTTGCCACCCAGGTTGATAGGGTTGTGAAGAAGGCCTATGGTGTGTTGGCCTTTATTGGTAGAGGGATTGAGTTCCGGAGCCATGAGGTCATGTTGCAGCTGTACAAAACTCTGGTACGGCCGCATTTGGAGTATTGCGTACAGTTCTGGTCGCCTCATTATAGGAAGGACATGGAAGCTTTGGAACGGGTGCAGAGGAGATTTACCAGGATGTTGCCTGGTATGGAGGGAAAATCTTATGAGGAAAGGCTGATGGACTTGAGGTTGTTCTCATTAGAGAGAAGAAGGTTAAGAGGTGACTTAATAGAGGCATACAAAATGATCAGAGGGTTAGATAGGGTGGACAGTGAGAGCCTTCTCCCGCGGATGGAGGTGGCTAGCACGAGGGGACATAGCCTTAAATTGAGGGGTAATAGATATTGGACAGACGTCAGACGTAGGTTTTTTACGCAAAGAGTGGTGAGGCCGTGGAATGCCATACCTGCAACAGTAGTGACCTCGCCAACAATGAGGGCATTTAAAAGTTTATTGGATAAGCATATGGATGATAATGGCATAGTGTAGGTTAGATGGCCTTTAGTTTTTGACTTCCCATGTCGGTGCAATATCGTGGGCCGAAGGGCCTGTACTGCGCTGTATCGTTCTATGTTCTATGTTCTATGAGTGGAGAATTTCACGTCAGCCGAAAATCGAGGTGGGTGCCGAGCGCCCAACGGAATGCCATGCTCTGGTGCCTCAACAGCGGCATGAATACGTTCCACACCGAACATCGGCGTGGGCATGCAAATTGTACAATGATTTCTGTTGCCATATCATTGGCCCCAATCTGTCAATTTCCAGCCCCCCATGATGCTTCACCTTCGCCAGTGGGAATTACCAATGGCGAGGTATTTAAAATCGGCAAGAGGCACGGTGGCTGCTGAGGGAGAGCGAGGGGGACGAAAAGTGTCCAACATCGCTCTAGTGTGCTGACTGTTGTGCCGCTGGCCAAGGGGCTTCTGCCAGGGAGAGTAGGAGGGGGCAGTCAGGAGGTGGGCTTTGGGGTTGGGTGGAGGTGCACGGGCCACCATTTCCGCAGCCTGCAAGGCATCCACGCGGCTGTGCACACCGCTGACTGCCTAGTGTGAACTTAGCAACAAGGGTCATATGAGTATCTCGCCAGGCCATCCCGCTAGGGACCGTCTGGCCCCAGCTGACCCATCAACGGGATGGGTGTGCTCTAGCACAACCAGTGCCATCTTCTTGACTGGGATAAGTGTGTGTGGGGAGTGGAGTGCTTATAGACAACTGCTGCTTGTCAGGCTCTCCAGTGCCTATCCCGACCCTGGCGAATCGTATGCCAGCGTTCGTTAGAATTGGATTCGTTGCACGTGGTGCCTGTGCCAGCCCAATAGGATGTCCTGAATCGCTTCGGGAGCTGTGCCGCTTTCCGGGCAGTAAAACCCACGCGATTCCGCCCCAGCGTCAGCACTTAACCTCTGCAATGGAGAATTCGGCCCTTATTTCTTTCACTTTCTGTGCATTTTAAAAGATTAACCCACCTAAAATAATTCTCTCCAATGTCTCCTGCCTCTGCTCACTGATTATGGACGAGAAAAAACAAAGTGCAAATAAACAAGAGTAAACGCTTACCTAACATTGGGGCAAGCAGGTCAAGGTAACGTTGTCCCATGATTCCAAAGACCTGGGTCGATAGCTTGAAATTGACCCACCTTCAGCGTGCGTGTTCGTGCATCGGTACTTCCATACTTCGGGACTTCCTCATAGACCCGATGCGCTGTGTACCATGCACTCTCCGTGAACCAGAAGATTCAACAGAAGTCACAGCCCAACATAACAGGTCTGATAACTTTGTTCTGCGGTCCACATTGCCGGTGTCTTGTTCTCAGAGCTCTATGCAAACCCTCCATTGGCCAGGGGTTTGCACTATTGCTCCTGAACTGGTCACATGGTCAGTCAAACTCACTCCCTTAAAGAGGTGGAAGCTGCTTGGGCCCTTATGGAAAATACAACATTGGCCATTGGAGTCGGTAACAAGGATGGATCCATGTGTTTTCGTGTGGCATTTGTCTCTACAAACAAGCTAAAGAAGATAGCTCCAAACTCTCCATAATTACTAGGTCGGTGCCAGATTTTTCTGCTCTTTGTTACATGATGTTAGACTTTCTGGTAGGCAGATCAATGCACCAAACATTGTGTGTACCATCACCATTCTTTGGTAGCCTGTGTCATCAAAATCTCCCTCTGAGTCCACTGCAGTAAAATTTCTGTTTGAACGCACCCTCCAGCGAGCTGGCACTTGCACTATCCTGTCTCTTGCTATGACTGCAGGCACTCGTGCCCTGTGCCTTATCACATGCACATTTTGCCTCTTCGCTACCCTCTAAAGTACATGCCATGTCAATATCTGAGGTTTTGGCTGTGAGTGTGGGATCAAGTGAGGTTAGTTCTTCTTCATCACTTTCTTCATGTTCTTCCATTTCTTGCTATTCACCACTGCCTGGCCAAGTAACCTTTCTTGGGTGCCTGAAAGGACAAAAGGCAAAAGGATAGGGCTCTGATGAGACGCGGCGAAAGCAGAAGAGATTGTGGAATGAAGGAGAAATGGTAATATGAGAAGGAGGATCAGGTATGAAGATATAGTAAGCTCCAATGATTCTAATCCTGCTACTGGTTATGACCTCAGCAATGAAGCATGAAAGGTTCTGAAGGTATTTGAAAAGGCAGATTGGTTGGGCAATCTCGGACACAGGGGAGCAACCTGAGGATAAGGGATAGATCATTTAGGACTGAGATGAGCAGAAATGTATTCATTCAGTGCGTTATGTATCTTTGGAATTGTTTACCTGAGAGGGTTGTGGATGCTCCATTGTTTTAGTATATTAAAGACTGAGATTAATAAATTTTTGTTTTCTCAGGGAATCAAGGGACAGAGGGAGTGAATGGAAAAGTGGAGTCGAGATAGAAGATCAGACATGTTTATATTGAATGGCGGAGCAGGATCAAGGAATCAAATAGTCTACCCCATTCTTATTTATTTTGTTCTTTTGACCTGTCTAATAATGTTGAGCACCATCTTCTCCACGGCTAATAACATGAAACAGTGTCTGTCCTCCACATTGTGATTGATAGTCTAGCCATCTGGGATGGCCACTTTCAGTATCCAAAATGGACACCAGTAGAGCCTGCTGGAAATATGGACAACACGAAGCAACAAGCAGGCACAGAGCCTGAATGTATATTTGGAAGGCAGTCAGCTGACAGTGCCCCCTTAGGATTTTGTAATAATGTGATGTACATAAAGCAATTTAGGTAATGGTTCCAATCGATAGGACAGAGTAGAGTAGAACCTGTCCTTGATTGCGGGTGCTTGACTTAGGCAGAGAATAAAGAAGATTCAGTAATATGATCCTTCACGCTTCATGTTGAGGATCACAAGGAGGGAGTGTAGCCATCTGGGATGGCCACTTTCAGTATACAAAATGGACACTTGCAGAGCCTATAGGGAAATATGGCCAATACTAAGCAACAAGCAGGCACAGAGCCTGAATGTATTTTTGAAAGGCAGTCAGCAGACGGAATCGAAACTCTGGGTCGATTTACATATTGATGGCCCATCTCCAGGAAACAAAGAATGAGTGCTTAGGTAGCCGATACTGTTCCAGACACTTTGGCGCCACTACCCCAACCAAAAGACACAAACAAAGCAAGGCCAACGGCCACCTAGGACACCCCCAGCAATCAAGGCACCCACCACTTTATTGGTTTAGATCGATGACAATGATCAAGAAGCTGCCCAATTAATTGGGACCAAGTTTAAGGCCCGCCTAAAAGCGCGCGAAGCCCCTCCAAGTATAAGAAGGAACCCCCGCCAAAGGTTCAGCCTCTTGGATTCGGCTCTCAAGCGGAGAGACTCTTCCACCAGCACCACCAGAAGCAAGTAAGTTCAAGTCCAATGCTCGCTACCAAACGGACGACCTTAGCTGTACTCCTGTTACCTCTTCGAACCCAATAGCCTCAGATCCGAACAACAGCCATTGTTCCTCTTACCTAAGTGGGCACCCGAAGTTAAGTATAGGTGTTAGTGATAGATATAGTTTAGCCTGTAGTGTTATTGTGCATGAGTAGATCTTACTGTGTGTAAATAAAGTAGTATTGACTTTGAACTAACCAACTGGTGTACTGGCTCTTTGATCGGTATTCGGGTTGAACCTTGTGGCGGTATCGAGAGATACCTGGTGACTCTGAAAGTATACTCATGATTATGATTAAGAAAGGCGACCTTATTAACCGCCATATTTATAGCAAGCAAACAGAGCAACATTACTGGCGACTTCTGAAGGGACTCGATCTAGAAGTGGCTTTGTCACTCCGAGAGAACCCAAATTTGAATTAGAAACCCAATTGGAAAAAGTAAAAACCACAAGCGTAAGACCAATATCGATCAAACCACCAAGATTCGGAAGTGTGTTATTTGCATGCGTACTAACAAGGGATATAAGGTAACCTCGATAGATTTTGTTGCGTAAAACTGTCGGGACTTTTGTAGACCGGAAAATAGCGTAAACCGTACCCGTGTTTAATTCACCACTTTATTCCCCCCTGTTCCAAATTTGGTGGAAACCCAGAGATAACAGTAGAAATGGCAATGAAGGCAATGGAATGCCTAATGAACCCCCAGGAATTCGAGGTTGCAGCGACCAATAGAGCAGGGTAGTGTCCCGTATGGGAAAAGGAAATTCGGAAATATCTAAAAGGGAAAGGATGGCCCCTTTCGAGCGAATTTTGTGTAAACGACGAAATAGGTCCCGGAAGTACAGGGCATACTTGGTGGGAGAACCTGACCAAGATTCATAAGAAAAGCTTAGGTAAAGTTCGGAAGCCGATGGCAATCGTGTCCTGCTTGGCACAATTACGAGGCACAGAGGAGGTCGTGAAGGCCTCACGGTAGCATGATGGTTAGCATCAATGCTTCACAGCTCCTGGGTCCCAGGTTCGATTCCCGGCTGGGTCACTGTCTGTGTGGAGTCTGCACATCCTCCCTGTGTGTGCGTGGGTTTCCTCCGGGTGCTCCGGTTTCCTCCCACAGTCCAAAGATGTGCGGGTTAGGTGGATTGGCCAGGCTAAATTGCCCATTAGTGTAAGGTTAATGGGGGGATTGTTGGGTTACGGGTGTACGGGTTACGTGGGTTTAAAGTAGGGTGATCATTGTTCGGCACAACATCGAGGGCCGAAGGCCCTGTTCTGTGCTGTACTGTTAAAAAAAAAAAAAAGACGCTCCACAGACAGCTTGAAGAGAAAGAGAAGAATAGTGAGGGAGACGTTAGCGAGTACGAAAAAGTTAACAGGCAACTTAGAGAGCAGTTAGCAGCGAAGGACAAGGAGATGGCTGATGTCAAACTGGCACACCAATCTTGTCTCGCTCACCTGAGCAGCTTTCAGTCACAATACGATAAGGCCTACCAAGACACGAAATGCGTGGTGTTGGTACGAGAAGAGACAGAACACCAAGTCGAGCAATTAAAGAAACAATGTAACAATTTAAAATCAGCCCTACGAGCATTCCACAGTTCTACGATGGAACAAAGGCAGAGCTCGGTAGCCAACGCCAAATGCTGAAAGCAAATTGCCAACCTGCAATCCCTGCTTTCTGTACAAAATGGTTTCCAGAATACGTTCGGACCCCAGTTAGATCAGGAAAATGGCCCTGATTGGCAGAAGTTAAATGAAACTGCCCATCGATATATACATGGAACATGTACTCAGGATAAACCTCAGAAGAGAAAAGCACTCCGACCCCCGACCGTACAGGCAGAGCACAACCCCATGAACCCTTTCACCACACAGCGCAGGGCCACAACAGACGGAGACCCCGATCTTCTGTACACCACCCCATTAACCGTCACTCAGTTAAGGGACGTGTGTGATACGATAACACCGTTCCAACCCACATCGGACCCAAACCATTATTTTGCAAAGATTAAACAGCAGGTGACCATGTACGGCCAGGACGAAAGAGAGCAAGTTATGCTCACAGTTTTGAGCCTCGACCCCTCAGCCGTGGAAGCCCTTCCCGACCCATGAAATGTAGGAGGAGGCACCCTCCAAGAAATGCATGTAGCGATCCTAGATGTGATTGGCTACAATAAGGGAGATCCCATAGAAGGCCTCAATAAATGTAGCCAAAAAAGGACCGAGCACCCAACAGCGCTTGCTGGACGCCTTTGGACTCATTTCACAGCAGTATTTGGAGAGTTAGCCTGCGCCCATTTGACACCAGAGATTATGGCCAAATGGACTTGAATCCTAGTCTCTCACTCGACCGAAGCAGGACAGAGAGCTTGTGCCAAGAATGACCCCTCAGACGATTCACACAATGGGAAATGGGTACCAAAGAGATTATCCCGAGCTTGGGAACAATCCCTTCAGGGAAAGTCAGATTACGGAAAAGCAGATGAAGAGTAGGCAGATGCTAACATGCATCCAGTCAGGACACATCAAAACCCTGCATGGGTAAACGAGGGAAGAAACAGCCCACAGCAGCCTAAGTCCCAAGAGCGCTACAATTGCGGACAGTTAGGACATTACGCATGAGAATGTCAAGCACCCCCGAAACAGCAATGGAATCTGCCCACCAATGCCCCCCCGAACCAACAACAACACCAACAGCCTAACCCCCCACCCAGGAAACCATACCCAAGGGAGAAATGCACCAGAGAGTCTGCTCCACCTTGCGTGCCCCAGGGGTCATGTTACAACTGTGGACAATCAGGACATTTCACCCGAGATTGCAGGAGACCCTCACCACCAGCTAGACTAGCCCCCAGATATGAAAGAGAACACCACCCACAGCAGCTGCAAGGCCCTAGCTGCCCCATGCAAACTGTGAGCACTTACCCACCACTTCTCATGGTAGGGACACCTCAGCAATGCCAATTAATTTTTGTTTCTCTCCTCCTTCCTCTCTTCTTCGGTCACACTACACCGACTCCATATGCTAGTTACACCCCAAGCCAAATATGATTTACGGTGTCCTACTCTCTGATGGAGCCTGCCCGATTTTGTTATTTTAGTTTGTTAATTTTAAATGTTGAATGTTTGTATTGTGTACTACCCTTTGATAACGTTTATTCATGGCCCCACGCCACATTTTGATGCAGTCACAACGACTCTTTTAATGCCAAGCGGCAGTTAGAGAAACAAGTTTGTCGGCAGACACTAATTGATACAGTCATAACTACTCTTCTGATTCGACGGTAATCATAAGAGGCAGTATCCACGATGAACACAACTTCTTTCCGTTCTTGTCCGGTCACTCAGGCAGTGGAGTAATGGCACTGATCCCCGCCCTGCCTGAGGACGCCCATCTGGTCAGCTACGCTCGAGTGGTGCACTTACGGCACTGGTCACCGTCCTACCCAGGGATTCCACCCATTCTTGCCTGCCACGGCCCATACGCACCCCATTCGGAACTTCTGGTTTGAAACTCTTTTACAGTTCTTTTAGTCTGTGGTTTAAAGAATGTTCTTTGCCACACGTTTTGTTTGTTTTCCAGCGACCCTTAGGCTGCTCTCCCATATGCTCTATACATCCTCAAACACTTGGATGGAACACTTCACTGCTGGACGGAGAGATTGTCTGCCCACTCACCTCATCGACCACACAGACTGTGAGACTGCTCGCGCTGTGACAGTATTTTCTTCTCGCATGTCTTGTCCCCAAAATATTTGGTTTTTAAAAAAAATGAGGGAGTCACATATGGTGACAATTCTAATGGGCAATTGATAATAAAAGGACAGACAGACAGACATACGAGATATTAAACAAGGCAATAACAGATATTATGCTCGTGTCCACAGGAAATCCAGAACAATAGAAGACAAAGGAAGGCCGAGAAGGAAAAAGAGAACATGAAGACAGACATCATGATCTACATTTGGATCTTCGTGGGATCACTACAGTGGCGCGCGGACGCGACCACCCCGACTCCTACCCCACAGGCCGTGAATGTTTCCCATCCCTGTCATACACCACACCCAGAGACAGCCACTGATACACCAACCTGGTGTGACAAATGTATCACATGGTATTCCCTGTCCTACATCGTGTAAGCACTGTTAGTCACAGCGATACTCTATAGTGTCATCCAGACACTGAGACTTTGGAAATGTCGAAGGAAAACCTCCCACACTCCGGTATATACCCTCAGACCCCCTATTTTCGGACTTCAGCAAACTCCCCACTCCCGCTAAGTAAATAAAGTGCGTTGACTAATTTTTTTGTTTGTTCGAATAAAAGATGTGAAATTCTGTACTTGACCGCCAAGATACAGAGGCATGTAATGCTGCTATTGTATAGTTTATGCTTCTGTAAATTCTTTTAATTGACTAAGGATAGTTCAGAGAAGATTAGTTAGAGATTCCCGTTTTTTGTAATGCATGCTTGAATGTCATAGTGCCCCCTTAGGATTTTGTAATAATGTGATGTACATAAAGCAATTTAGGTAATGGTTCCAATCGATAGGACAGAGTAGAGTAGAACCTGTCCTTGATTGCGGGTGCTTGACTTAGGCAGAGAACAAAGAAGATTCAGTAATATGATCCTTCACGCTTCGTGTTGAGGATCACAAGGAGGGAGTGTAGCCATCTGGGATGGCCACTTTCAGTATACAAAATGGACACTTGCAGAGCCTATAGGGAAATATGGCCAATACTAAGCAACAAGCAGGCACAGAGCCTGAATGTATTTTTGAAAGGCAGTCAGCAGACGGAATCGAAACTCTGGGTCGATTTACACATTGATGGCCCATCTCCAGGAAACAAAGAACGAGTGCTCAAGTAGCCGATACTGTTCCAGATAGTTTGGCGCCACTACCCCAACCAAAAGACACAAACAAAGCAAGGCCAACGGCCATCTAGGACATGCCCAGGCATCAAGGCACCCACCCTTTTATTGGTTTAGATCGATGACAATGATCAAGAAGCTGGCCAATTAATTGGGACCAAGTTTAAGGCCCACCTATAAGCGCACAAAGCCCCTCCAGGTATAAGAAGGAACCCCCGCCAAAGTTTCAGTCTCTTGGATTTGGCTCTCAAGCGGAGAGACCCTTCCACAGCACCACCAGAAGCAAGTAAGTTGAAGTTCAACGCTCGCTACCAGACGGACGACCATAACTATACTCCTGCTACTTCTTCGAACCCAACAGCCACAAATCCGAACAACGGCCATTGTTCCTCTGACGTAAGTGGGCACCCGCAGTTAAGTATAGGTGTTAGTGATAGATATAGTTTAGCCTATAGTGTTATTGTGCATGAGTAGATCTTACTGTGTGTAAATAAAGTAGTATTGACTTTGAACTAACTAACTGGTGTATTGGCTCTTTGATCGGTATTCGGGTTGAACCTTGTGGCGGTATCGAGAGATACCTGCCGACTCTGAAAATATACTCATAATTAGGATTAAGAAAGGCGACCTTATTAACCAAACATATTTATAGCAAGTAAACAGAGCAACAAAGAGGTGGTCAATAGATCAAGCAGAGGGATGATGATGTCTTGAGCAGTGAGTGATGTTTTTGGATCAGTTGTAAGGAGATGGCAATTGAAAATTGACCAACTCATTCAGCTTCTTGTAGCACTACATCCAGGTCATCAGAGCTGCATTGTTGCTATTGATCATGATTATTTGCTTGTATTAGAATCTGTCTGGCTCTCTGTGGATAGAGAACATTTTTCCTCCATATCCATGTCCACCTCCTTCACCAAAACCTCCAGTTCTGCATCTGGGAACCTTGGAGCCCCCTTTCTGCCCTGCCTATTGATGGAACCATCAATTCCCCAGACACGTGTTTCCGATATGAATCTAGGCTTTAATCGACTTACTACAGAGCCAGCCTGTTACCCGTTGATGAACTCTCACTGAACTGCAGGCTGACTTTGGACAAGGGTGTTTATACAGCAGCACTAGGGGGAGGAGTCGTGGGTGGAGCCAAGGGTGGAGCCCTGTACAAGCTCCTGAGCATTCCCAGAGCTACTCCCCCTAGTGGCCGGATAACGCTACTGCGCTTACAAAGACATAGTGTAAATTATCATATTACATTCACCACACCTACCATTAGCCAGTGTCCATCATGCACAAAATGTCTTCTTCAGCCACCTTCAACAACTGCTCCAACCAGAGGTGCAGAATGGCTTTGCATTAACTTGGGATCCCCTGCAGAAGTGCATAAACAGCTCGTATCAACTACCATGTCATTTGGAAGGAATATCCTGGGTTATTCATGCATGGCAATCTTCATTCCCATTTTCGCTGGCTTTTCAAATTTCTCACGGCATGTTTTTCATCAAGGCTGCTCATTCAATTTGAACTTTTGCTCTTCTATAATAACACTACTGTACTTGAAGCACAATCACAAATTAGTTTAATTGAGAATCTACATTTTGTAAATAGATTGTTGGGTTTTTGAGTAATTTGCCAGTGGTCTTTTTATTCTGCATAATTCTTTATTCTGTATTGACCTATATGCGATTCGCTCATTTTGCTAAAAGATACTTATTTTCTTCATGCCTTTTCAATCTAGGAGCAGTGGTATAATTCTTAAAAATTCTGAACAAATCTTTTCTATTTCTATTTCATAAATGCTCTTCTACCAAAAGGCAATCATTTCAGAATTTATGTTTATATGCTTTGTTCTGTTTTGGATAATATTGTGCAATCAACCATTAAGTATTTACCATTTGCTTCTTCTTTCACCAGACTGAGCACAAAAAGCTACAGATAGAAAATAATTAGCAATTATATTGAATCAAATCAGCCTTTACGTTGACAGCTTTTACTTTCTGAAACAACATCTGCAGTAAATAAAAACAGATTAAAACATCTGAGTATTCATTTGAAGTATCCTTATAGAATATGTTCAAAATGTAATATTTTGCTTCTTTGCCAATAAAAAAGCCTTATCCTGAAAAAAACCCATGAAATTTTGGAAAAATAAATCAGGTCCGGCAGCATCTTTGGAGAATAAGCAGTTAATGTTCGTTTTTCTTTGAACTGAAGAGAAATACAAATGAGGGAGGTTTTATTAGTTTTATTTTTTGTAAGCTTTTTCTTCCTTATTGTCACAACTAGGCTTACATTAACACTGCAATGAAGTTACTGTGAAAAGCCCCTAGTCGCCACATTCCAGCGCCTGTTCAGGAAACAGAGGGAGAATTCAGAATGTCTAAATTCCCTAACAGCACGTCTTTAGGGAATTGTGAGAGGAAACTGAACCACCCGGAGGAAACCCATGCAGACACAGGGAGAACGTCCAGACTCCGCACAGACAGTGACCCAAGCCGAGAATCGAACCTGGGATCTTGGAGCTGTGAAGCAACAGTGCTAACCACTGTGCTAACGTGCCACCCACGCTGTTGAAGAAGGGAGGAGGGTCAGGGAAGAGCAAAGCAGAAGGTCAAGGATAGGTTAGAGGGTGGGAGAGATTAGATAACAAAAAATATCATGGAACAAAAGGCAATGGTAATGGTTGCAATATAGAATCAAAGCATAAGTCCAGAGTAAGGTTTGAATTTTCATAAAGGTGAAAGGGCTCCAGACTCTCAAGCCCAAAATATCAAGCTCTGCCCCCCTTCCATCACCGAGCCCAGTATCCATAATTTTCACCGAGGGGTGGAGGCTTGGTGTAGGAAAATGGAATTTTGTTGTATTTGGCACATTTATGATTTGCGGAGGCAGCTGCACATTTTCATTATTGGGGTTTTCAAAATATGCTCATGGGCTTTGGACATTTGACAAACATTTAAAAAAAAATTAAATTTAGAGTACCCAATTCATTTTTTCAAATTTAAGGAGCAATTTAGTGTGGCCAATTCACCTCCCCTGCCAATCTTTGGATTGTAGGGACAAAACCCACGCAAACACGGGGAGAATGTGAAAACTCCACACGGACAGTGACCCAGAGCCGGGACAAACCTTGGACCTCAGCGCTGTGAGGCAGCAGCGCTAACCACTGCGCCACCGTGCTGCCTCTTGACAAACATTTCTCAAGTTGCTGGAGTTATTCAGAGAGGTATACTTTTTTGGGAGAAGTCAGATACCCCATTGGGATGGTTAAGAGTATTAATGTACATAAAATATAGATAAGCTCTGTGGAACTTAAAACAGTTAAGTCATTTAAATCTCCAAGCCCATTTGTTTTTTGAAAAACAAGCTAGTTATAAAAAGTTTAACTATCTTTGATGTTGAGCTATGTGTACAAATATTTATTTTCATAAGAAAGTATGGACTTGAAGGACATATTTGTTTTATAGCGGATTAAGTACTTGAAGGCATTCAAATGTCTTCAATGAGAGTTATTTTTAAATATCGTGAAGACTGCAATAGAATGAGTGGGGTATAGGTTGGCACAGAGCAGTGTTCATAAAGTGTGTTCTGCCAGGGCTGGGGAAGGTGGTGGCTGGGGCCAAGGGGGCCTGCAAAGAGTTGGGGCCAGTGCTTGGGGTCCTGGGAAGAGCTAAAGCCAAGGGGGGGGGGGGGGGGGGGGGGGAAATAGTGACTGGGGCTGAGGGAAGGATCTAAGAGGTGCTGGGGCCAGGGAGCCTGAGAAAGTAGAGCCAGGACCGGAGGTATTGGACCCGAGAGCCAATGGGGGGGCCAAGGGGGTGTTGAGATTGTGGGTGAAAGTGTGGACATGGAGTGAAGGTGCAATTGGGTGTGGGTGAGATAGAAAGTGGGTGAAGATGAGGGTGGGTGAAGATAACAGTGAGAGTGGGTGAGTGCGAGAGTCATTGTGGGTGAAGGAGTGTGTGTGAATGGGTGCTCCCATGAAAAATGAAGATGGTAACACTTGGAAGAATTTGTTGAATAACAGAAATTTTACTGTAAAAAATGTAGACATATAAGACATAGAGACATATTTTAAGTTTGGTTTTACATCTTTGTATCTATTGCGCAATATTAATAATGAAACATTTTTGTGGTTTAATTCTTCAACATAATAAGAACAAAGAGCAATACAGCACAAGAACAGGCCCTTCGGCCCTCCAAGCCTGTATCGGTCAAGTTTATCAAGTGTTTCTTCATGCCTTTGAGAGATCAAAAGTGTTCCGCAGCTAGAAATGTTTGGGAAACTCTTGCATGGAGAAGATGGGAGGCCACGGGTGGGTGAATAGGTTGGCATGGATGGACATGAGTAAGGAGGTGCAGACGAGAGGGATAGTTTTTGTTTTATGATTGTAATAACTATTATTATTATAATAATTGTTATTATTATAACTTTTCAACAGTCCACCTTGGCACCCAGTTGGCCTTGTGTCTGCATACAAACTCTTTCTGGGATCTGCAAGTCCAACTCCTGTTAGGGCCTGACCTCTGGAATGAAAATCCAAAGACTCGGGGCACTTTTCCTGAGTCGGGTTTGTAGAGTTTGGAATTTCCCTGATGCTACATTCCTGACTCGGGAGCTAAAATTCGGTCCTCAGTGTTATTGGCTTAATAGAGGACCGATCTATTAGAAAGCAAAATATGTAAACAAGATCCTTGACAAAAATGTCCAAATAGAGGAGAAGCTCATTGTCTGATGTGATTGAACTCAATGTTGAGTCCAGAGGGCTGTAAATTGTCTCAATGGAAGATGAGGTGCTGTTCTTCAAGCTTGCTTTGGGTTTCCCCGGATCAATACAGCAGGCAGAGGATAGAAATGTGAGCTCGAGAACAAGCTGGTGAATTAAAATAGCAACTGACCAGAAGCTCGATGTCATGCTTGTGGACTGAGTGGAGATGTTCCGCAAAAGAGTCGTCTGATCTGCATTTAGTTTCCCCATTGTAGAGACCATTTTGTGAGTAGGGAATGCAGTTAACTAATTTGAAAAAACGTACAATTAAAATGCTGCTTCACGTGGAAATTGGGACTTTGGAGAGTGAGGAGAGAGGGAGTAAAAAGCGAAGTGTTACACCGCCTGTGATTGCATAGAAACAGTGCTGGGGCTGACAGAGGAGTGGCCCAGGGTGTCATGGCATGTTTCCCATGGAATGCTGACAGGGAAGGGGAAGATGTGTTTGATGGTGGAATCATAATGATGGTGGCGGAAATGAAAGAACATGGGGCGCGATTCAATAGCCTCAACATGCCCGACTTGGTGTCAGGAAGAGGCCGTTGAATCTAGCGAGTCTAGCGGAGTCTCGTGAGATGTCCTGATCTGGATCGCATTCTCGCTGGGCGAGATCGAGAGATGCGTAATTAAATGAGCCATTAAGCTCATTTAAACATGCATTCGCCGAATCACCCGAGGCCCGCAATTCACTGCCTATGCTTGGGAGACCGTGCAAGGGCGCCGTTTAGTGCTGGTCCACACAAACGTGGACCAGTCATAATGGCACCTGCGGATGTCTCCCAGGCCATTAGAGACGCCGGGCTGTCGGGTATTAGGCAGGGTGGCAACCTAGCACTCCTGCTATCATCTGGGCACCTTGAGCCTGGCACCTTGATACTGCCATGCCAAGGTTGCAGATTTGCTGCGCCAGGGGTCAGTCCAGGGTCCTTTACCCATATGAGGTGGGATGAGCGGGGCGGGGGGGAGGGGGGGGGGGGGATGGATCTCAAGGACCTTGGAAGAGGTAAGTTGGATGTAGTGGGAGTGGTTCGGAAGATTACGGTGGGGTCGCTGGGGGGGGGGGGGGGGTCAAAACATCAGGACTACCTTTAGAAATGGCACCCCGATCCACGAGTACGTGCCAGTGCAGAAAATTGAATATGTTCGGCCTTGCCGAGGTAAAAAAAATGGGGCAGGGAAGCCCCCCTACATGTGCCCAAAATCGGATATAGAAATGCTTTTGCTGAATTGTGCCTATGGTTTGTTGAATACAGAGACTGATACGGTGGAATGTGAGGGAAATTGGAATCCTATTCTGGTTTTGACAGCAATGGCAAGGGCTTAGAGCAGAAGTGGAGGAAATGGGTCAGACATGGTTGGAGGCTCTGTCAATCACAGTGTGGGGAGGGAGGGGGGGGGGGGGTGGGGGGGGGGGTGGGGAATCCTCAACTGAGAAAAAGGAAGACATGTTGGAAGGACCATTGTGGAAGGTAGCATCATCAGAACAGATGTGATGGAAGTTTAGAGACAGAGAATAGAATGGAGTTCTTCCAGGAAACAGGGTGTGAGGAAGTGTAGTCATGGTAGCTGTGGGAGTCAGTGAACTTAGATAGAAGACCGTCTGTCCCCAGAAATGGAGTCAGAGAAGTCAAGGAAGTGGAAGGAAGTATATAAAGTGACATAAGGGTAGAAATTGAATGCATATTTGTTTCATTTTTCCAGTTCCATGTGAGCAGGAAGTGTTGCACCAATACTGTCATCAATTTACTGGAAAAAGATTTGGGAAAGGGGCCTGAGTAGGACTGGAAGAGGAAATGATCTGAGTACCCAGCAAAAGAAAAGCATACGTAGGGCCCTTCTCATCATTTTGTTTTCAAGAATTAAATATCTACCAAATTAATTAGCACTGAATTTTGGGAAATATATAATTTTAATGATGCAAATTAAAGAGACTTGACCAATTGTGCCATACCTGTTGTAATGCTGTTTTCATTCTTTATGTTCATCTGAAGTGTCTGCTACCAACTATAAATACCAATATCTAAATCCAGCCAGCAGTGGAGTGAGCAGAAGAGTATAAAACATTGTCCTTATGGTAAAACATGGAGGCAATAATAGATAGTGATTCAGTAAAGTGTTGCTCCTTATGCCAGTGCACAATACCATCCACAAAGGCTAGCATATGAGCGCATCTGCTTGGAGAAGGAGCCAGAATTTAGGCCTTGACTGGCATTTCTTTCAAAGTGTCGATATATTATTCTTTTGTTATTTCAACAAAAGCATTAAGCTGTTAATTTTACATGGGTAAAATGGCTGACTAAGGATCCCCATACTAACAAGTTAAGAATTTGTCCTCCAGTATCAGCAGCCCTAATTTCCAAGATTGATTGTTTCTTTTGACTTTGCGTAACTCTTTCACAGTGATTAAAGTTCACAAATGAATCTACTCTCCTCTTTTCCTTTAATTTCTGTGGTGAATGTAATTCACACTGTATTGTATTGTATGGTATTGTGTCCTTGTGGGCTCTGTCTGTGAGCCGTTGCGCGGCTCTGCCCATAGGGGGAGATGAGGAGCTTGTACAGGGCTCCACCCCCGGCTCCGCCCATGGCCCCTCCCACTACCGGAAGTATAATTTGCTGCAGCCGTGTGAGCCTGCCCTCAGTTCTTCTGGTCGCAGGCAGGCTCAGTTGTAAGACTATTAAAACCACAGTTTACTTCCAATCGTGTTCCGAGTGAATTGATGGTCACATCAATTTCCTTCCACCATTTCTGGCTGTAGACAAAATGGAGGCTATCAGGAACAGCATTGCACCTTTTCTCAGCTGTTAGCTTTACTTAATTTTTCCTGATAGTTGATGCAGCCGAGGGGTTTATTTTAGTCAGCAGTAAGAGTACGCATTACAGGCCGGAATTTTCTGTCGTTGAAATTCATTTTCCCGACAGCAGCGGACCCATGGGTTTCCTGGGTGCCTGGGGTACTTACAATGGGAATTTCCATTGACAAGCGGCAGGAAGGTAGAATCTCGCCACTAACGAACGACGCAAGGTCGAGAAACATACTGCTGAGGGACCGGAGAATCCAGCCCACTGTCTTACGTCCAAAATGTTATGCCTGAAGGTAAACTTTTATTGAGGTAATTTGGGTCTGATGATTGTAATGCAAGTTTTTGCGACTTATGTAGGACTGTGGCAGCTTGAAATCCTGACGTCCACTCCTTGTCTGTGCTACTTCACTGAGTTCAGCTGGGACAACATTCAAATTCAAAATTGAATTCCATCCCCAGGGAAGTGGAAACCGTATTGCTTTCCAATTGCAGCTCCGGAATATTACTCTCCTCTTGAAGGTTTTGGACTAATGGACATTATAGGGCCAGGTTAAACTATGATGACTCTCAAAGTCAAAAGGCACACCGACATTTGCTGCAGTGCAATGGCACGTCAATGCTTTCAGAACATAAATGAACGAATCAAGAGAGGAAATAAAGAAAATGGGCATGATTTAACAGAAAGTAAACAAAATCCCATGTCGAGCATATTTAGCCAGGTGTTTCCTGGCGCTGGCAGCGCTGAGAACGACCCTGCTATTAAATGGGGCTCTGCTTGTTTCTGGCTTTCAGTGGCCCTGCCAAGGCGGCACTTAGTCCAGTTTTCTGCACTAACAAGCTCCATTCACCAGTGAAGGAAGAGATCGGGGTGCCATTTTTATCTCTAGACCCCCTCTGCAGCCTCTGGGCACCCTAACTCACCAATAAGGGGGTAATCAAGCCATTCGCAACTCACCTCATAAGGGAAGGGCACCCCTGGGTACAATCCCTGGCACAGGCATGATGCCACCTGGGCAACTTGGTACTGCTAGTATGGCACCCTGGCAGTGCCCCTGGCAGCCTGGCAATGACACCAGAGCACTCTGCCAGTGCCAGGCTGACAGTGCCATGGTGCAAGGCTGAGAGTGCCATCGTGCCAGGCTGGCAGTGCCATTGTGCCAGGCTGGAAGTGCCAGGGTGGCAGTTCCATGGTACCTGGGTGGCATTGGGGTTGCCAGTGTCCCACTTTGCCCAGAGCCTGACCACCGAGGGGCCCCCGATCATCTGAGAGACCTCCCCCCCCCCGACTGCTGGTATGCGGGTCCATGTTTGTGGAAATCAGTGCTAAATGGCGCCCTCTTGGCGTCCCCCAGGCAAAGCCATAGATCCCCGGTGCTGGGTAGATCCAATGTACACATAATCAAGTGTGGCTAACTGCTCACTTGAATATGCAAATCTGCATCCAGACCTCAATGGGCATGATCCAGATCGCAATGCCTGGCAAGATCTGATGAGATCTCGCGAGGCGTGACGCGGCCTCTCGCGAGATTTACCAGCCTTGTCAAGTCCTGAGCCGGGTGAGGCGAGCCCAGTAGATCACACCCAATATATTTGAAATGATTTTGAAACATTATTCACTAGATCAAAGCAAACATGGAGCTTCTGGATTTCCAAAGCAGATGACAATTTCAGCATTATTTCTCTGCATTACCACAGTGACTACACTTCAAAAAGACCTCATTGACTATAAAGCACTTTGGGACACCCTGCGATTGTGAAAGATGCAATATAAATGCAAATGCTTTCTTTCTATTAACCTAGCAGACTTTGCAGTCTGTTTAGGGAAAAGTGAATAGCAATGCTATTTGGAATATACTGATTGTAAGTTGGCCATTCTGTCTCAGGCATTCATTATCCATTCCCAGTTGGTTCACTTACAGAGCAGTCTGCAGATTTTAGTTGCACAGTATTGGTGATTGATTCCATAATAAACTATGAAAATTAAAGCTTGCATTTAAAATCTCAAAAAATGCTGAAAATTCACCACAAGTAAATTAGCGCTGGAACGAGAAAGGAACAGGGTTACATTTTTGAATATTGCCTTTCACTAGAACTTGCATTGGTGAGGCTTAAAAAGCCCAGCAGTATTGTTTTATTGATCCATTAAAGTTTGTCCATGATTCCTGCCCCCTGGAAGACAGGACATGTAGACTCGGAATTTCCTTGAAAGTTTTCCCAGTCACCATTGTAACTTCACTGCATGCCTTTCAGAATTCCCTGTACCAATGTAAATGGGGTTTCCACTGCACCTTTTGGCAAAATTATATCATCAGAATGGAAGAAACCTCAATGAATTTCACCATTGCTATCATCCGTAGCAGAATGAGCAAGAGAAAACGCCTGCCAAACATTGCCAAAACTATTAGCAGAATCTCTCTGAGGTATATGCAATAAAAGAGACGGCTTATCTGTGCTTTGAGCCAAGGAATTCCCCAGGCCCAGATCATAGAAAATGAAGTATTTCACTCCTTTATATTTTCCCTGGATTTACAAGTCTTCCCTTGAGGGCAGTAAGAGTGTTTGCACCTACCACCAATATTAATGAGGCAGTGAAGGCATTCTGGAGCCTCCCAACTCATTTATCCTTTGATCATGTGCAGAGCATGTGTTTTGGTCTTGTTCCCAGCCTCTCTCAGATTCATGAGAGAGAGTCAGATGGAAAAAACAAAGGGCCTAAAGTGAGATTTTTTTCTCTCCCAAGCCCTGGATTAATTGTGGAGGCCTTCTTGATTTGTATTTTTGGAAGGTAGCCAGAAGATCTAGTTACAAGCAACCATTTCCTCTGTTGTAGGCCTACGAGGTTGACAGACACGGTTGACTTCCCTCTCCCAAGTGCTGAGACTTATGCTTAGGGAGTGTCTGGACCAAGTAAATCACCTGAACCTTCAATACAGATGAACTCCACAGACCTTCGTCTGGATGAGGAAGTACATTTGGACCCAGGAATGGCCACATTTAGAGTGGTGTTTAATGAAGGCAATAGAGGTCTGACCAACCAGTTGAAAATCTGGTCAGAGTCCTACATCACGGGCAGGATTCTCCGGGAATTGGCACGATGGCTCAACGACGGAGCCAAAAATGGCGCAAAACCGGTGTCGGGACCCCGGAACGTCTGAATTCTGGACGGGAATTGACTAGCAGCGGCATGATGCCATTCACGACAGTGCCACCCATCACGGGCGCGCGCGGCGGCGCAGCTATCCCCCTTTTCCCCATCTTCCCCTTCCCCCATATCCCCCTTCCCCCATATCCCCCTTCCCCCATATCCCCTTCCCCATATCCCCTTTCCCCATATCCCCTTCCCCCATATCCCCCTTTCTCCCATATCCCCCCTTCCCCATATCCCCCCTTCCCCATTTCCCCCTTTCCCATATCCCCCTTCCCCATATCCCCCTTTCCCATATCCCCCCTTACCCATTTCCCCATCAAGTGTGGTGACGCCGGTGGGCCACACCCGGCGACGAGGAGGGAAGCCACAGCAATAGGCCCCTGTCGCAGTCAACCCAGGACACTGACGCAAGGGACACAAACACCCAGGAGACCCACATACTGACGCACCCAGGACACACCCACCCAGGACACACCCACCGAGGACACACCCACCGAGGACACTGTTGCACAGGACACCGACACCCAGGACATTGACGCCCAGGACACCGACACCCAGGACACTGACGCCCAGGACACTGACGCCCAGGACACTGACGCCCAGGACACTGACGCCCAGGACGCTGACACCTAGGACACTGTCACACACGACACCCACACATAGGGGACAGATGGTCAGGAATCACCACCCCAGGGGACCCCGATCTTTGGGTTGGATTAGGAGCATGACACTATGCCACTGCTATCTCCTACTCCCTCCACCATCGCAGAGACACTCACTTCGGTTGGGCACTTTAGCGATGAGGCGTCCGGTACACTCACTGGTGTGCACAACACAGCCGCCCCGGTACAGCAGGTGGAGGCAGGAGCAGCCAAGGGGCCGGGCAATCGGAGGGCACCCCGGCTCAAGCAACCATCTGCCACCCAGACGGGTCCCGGGTTCCTGGAGTTACCACACCCATCCATAGACCCAATGCAGTTACGGACCAAGGCATGACCTAAGGGGGTGACGGCCAGCTTGCAGCAGCTGCAGATGCAGGTGGAGGAGTCCACCCACGTGCAGGAGCAGGGAGTGGTGCCGGTCATGCGTGCCACCCAGGCCGCCACCGCATGGGTGGCGTCCGTGGTGGAGGCAATTGGTGCGACGGTGTCAGACATGGGTCGCAGTATGCAAGGCATAGGGCTTTCATTGCAGGCAGCGTCCGTGGCCCAGGACATGGCTTCCCTCTCACAGACAACCATGAACCAAAGCCAGCAGCAGATCGCAGAGGCACCCAACGCCATGGCCCAGTCTCAGCAGGCCATGACCCAGTCCAGCAGGCCATGTCCAGTCTCAGCAGGCCATGGCCCAGTCTCAGCAGGCCATCACTGAGGGCATTGGCGCATTACCCAGGTGCTGGCTGGCGTCGCCTAGACACAGCGATGGCCAACCCACTGAGCTCCATGTCTGCAAACTTGCAGACCCTTGTTGATACCAGGGCCTGCAGGACTGGCAGCGCCAGGTTGAGGGGGGGGGGGGGGGGGGCGTTGGATGCTTGGTCCGTTTGCCCGGCCCATGTAGAGGCCCGGGGGCCTTTAGGCAGCCCGAGAGTGGAGGAGGTGCTGGAGCCCGTTCCGAGTCCCCCTGTAGAGGAGGTCCCAGAACACCGCGACACCTCGGATTCTCCACCCCCTCCCGTCCCAGGTGCATTTGGTGGGCAACAGGCAGGATAGGCTGACAGCTCGCCATTCCAGTGGCCCGAGCTGGGGCCTGGCCCAACTAGGCCGGGCCGCCCATGGAAACGGCCGCCAAAGGGTTCCCTAGTCACAGGGCAGAAATCACAGGAGTACACCTCCAGTTCTGCTGTACCATCTGGGGAATCACCTAGACGTGCTTGTTAGGTGAATTGGACATTCTGAATTCTCCCTCAGTGTACCCTAATAGGCGCTGGAGTGTGGCGACTAGGGAATTTTCACAGTAACTTCATTGTAGTGTTAATGTAAGCCTACTTGTGACAATAATAAAGATTATTATTACTTCAGAATTTGACTTCTCCAGGAGGAACATCAGCTGGGATCGCAACGCAGTGCATCCTTGGCTTGAGTCATCAGAAATCATTCCAATGAGCTTCCAATTTCTAATCTGTCAAGTAAACATGAAAAAACGGAGCCTCAAAAAGAATAAATGATCTCCTTATTTCAGCTGAGGTATAAATACTTGACAAGAAAGCATAAAGTTTTGAGTGCAAATCATTATCAACTCAAATGGAACAATCTTTTTTAAGGAACCATAGGGAATGTTATTACTGATATTATAATGGATGCAGGAATAATTCCTTTCTTTACAGTGAACATTATTCTAAATTTCAACTAGAATTTACTTGAAAGTCAAGCAATATTTTATGAGGATGGCTTATACACTGGAGACTTCCTTTGACACATAAAATTCAAAGCACTGGAAGAAGTTCCACGCTGATTAAAAAATAATAAAACAATATAGCTAGTACAACATATCTGTTCTCCTTTTACTGCTTTCATTTAAACTGCATTATTGATGATTGTCAGCATATTTCTGCTGGTTATCATTGTCCTTTAGAGCACCGATAAAAATTTACTCAAAACAGCTTTAATGAAATTTGATACCCTGCATTATGTTTCTGAATGAGCATAATCTACCATTACCAAATTGCAGC
The DNA here is from genome assembly GCF_902713615.1 of Scyliorhinus canicula. Lineage (NCBI taxonomy): Eukaryota > Metazoa > Chordata > Chondrichthyes > Carcharhiniformes > Scyliorhinidae > Scyliorhinus > Scyliorhinus canicula. The sequence continues at coordinate 87,535,331 of NC_052153.1, read as the reverse complement.
ATAGCTAAAATTCAAATGCTTACTCAATCCTGGCTACAGCTAAAGGACTGAGCAATACTTTGAACAGTGGCTGAATTACAATATATTGTTCCAGGAGCGATGAACTCACTGTCAGGCTTTCCTCTCCATATATGTTTTGAAAGGCAACCTCTCTAACTCAAGTAACCCTATCAGATATTCAAACAATTTTCATTTGCATTGATGAGTTTTGAGGGTGAGGGAGGAATTGCTTAAGACCTAATTCAGTTTCCCTTCTACCCATTCAAGAAATCCACTAAAACCAAGCACACAGTCAAACTGAACTCAAGGACGGAGAGGACATAACAGGCAGGAAACAAGTGACAACAATTACCAGGGCATTTCCCTCAATAACCACCTCAAATCCTCTTGTGGCCCTTTCTGCTATGCTGCCTCAAGAGGGATGGTTGTTTAACAGAAGCCATATTTTTATGTCTAAGCGAGGTTCCTGGCAGAGTTACTGTCAGAGGTGAATTGGTTTGTCTTTGATCTAGTTTATTTTCCTCAATGCACAGGTTTAGCCGACTGAACATATTTGCTTTTAATTCCATTTATGTTACTTTAACTCAATCATTAATCTCTATATTAAAAATGAAACAGTACACCGGGGAAACTAAACTCCCAATGGGTGGAATCACTAATTTAGCATTTATAGCAGAATAGCATGACACATATATTCACAAATGATTTCAATTCATCTATTTAATTAGATCTGAAATCAGGGTTTTTCAACCATTACTCTATCTGGCCCAGATGTAGCATTTTTTGTCTTAAGATGCCATTTATCTCACCTAGTTTATGCTGAGGAACACTTGTTTTACCTCGGTGCTTAATTTAAAGTGAGGTTTACAGAGTTGCTCCAATATAACTCCTCTCTAAGAAGCATTTGATTATTATTACCAATTACTTACTAATGCTAAAGTGCTATCCTGCATCTCCACAGCTTTAAACTTCATTAAATAACTGCCTTCCATGTGTTTTGTCAATGCCTTCTGAAAGTCTAGTTACGACATCGCATCGGTTTTTCCACAGTCCCCCTGGGATTTCACTTCCAGGGAGTTTGGACAGGAAGGGAATTACCCTACTGAATCCAAACTGACTACTTTTAATTCTGTTATCATTGTACAATAAACCCTAAAGATCAATCGCTAAATGGGGCTGAGGTAAGGCCAATTGGTATTTTATTGTCCCACATCTAATTTGTGCCATTTTTTTAAAATATTGGCCTCGTGTTAACCTGTTTCTAATCAACTTTGGAGATTCACGCTTTTATCCAACATTAAGCACCAGAATAGGGGCATGGCACATTGCAAGGACAGCTGCAGGAAGATGTAGACAAATGGATTAGGCAGATAGGTGGCACTTAAGGTGAAGAAATATCAACATTCTTAATGCTGCTGAAGTGCAGTAAGTTCTGATATAGGGCACTAGAATAGGAAAATGAATAACGCAGCACAGTAGCATTGTGGATAGCACAATCGCGTCACAACTCCAGGGTCCCAGGTTCGATTCCGGCTTGGGTCACTGTCTGTGCGGAGACTGCACATCCTCCCCGTGTGTGCGTGGGTTTCCTCCGGGTGCTCCGGTTTCCTCCCACAGTCCAAAGATGTGCAGGTTAGGTGGTTTGGCCATGATAAATTGCCCTTAGTGTCCAAAATTGCCCTTAGTGTTGGGTGGGGTTACTGGGTTATGGGGATAGGGTGGAGGTATTAACCTTGGGTAGGGTGCTCTTTCCAGGAGCCGGTGCAGACTCGATGGGCCGAATGGCCTCCTTCTGCACTGTAAATTCTATGTATATACAAGAGTAATAACCATTTCCTGCTTTGACCAGTTATCCAAGTCACTTGCCCTCATTTTCTACAAGCTTAATTTAAATTAGGTACAATCCTGGTGCAAATGGTGGATATTCCAGAGCAGCAATTTTCATCCCCATTACCCAGCTTGTTTGCATAGAAGGGACCAATATTTCTTCATTAATCTATCAATTCTCCTGAATTTTAGAGCATGTTTCAGAATGCATATGAAATATGGCTTGGTGGCACAGTAGTTAGCACGGCTGCCTCACAGCTCTCGGCACCCTGTTCAATTCCTGCCTTGGGTTGCTGTCTGTGTGGAGTTTGCACTTTCTTCTCATGTCTGCATGGGTTTCCTCCGGGTGCTCCGGTTTCCTCCCACAGTCCAAAGATGTGCAGGTTAGGTGGATTGGTCATGCTAAATTGCACCTTAGTGTCCAAAAGGTTAGGTGGGGTTACTGGGTTACAGGGGTAGGTTGTGGCATTGGCCTATATAGAGTGCTCTTTCCAAGGGCTGGTAATGATGCGATGGTCCAAATGGTCTTGTTCTGCACTGTAGGGATTCTATGATTCTTCATATTAAATTATGGGGCGAAATTCTCCGCGGACCGAAGTGACGCCCATTTCCGGCGCAAAAAAGCGGTGCGCATGACTCCGGCGTCCGGGCCTTCTTTTAAGCTGGCAATCTCCGTTCCCGGAAGGGCCAGCAGTGGACTGACGCGATAGGCATCAGTTTCACCAGCTGCGGAAGTGGCGAGTCCCGGCGTTTGTGTGGTGGGGAGAGAGAGAGACCCAGTGGTGGGGGGGGGAGAAGAGCGACCCGGCATGGGGGGGGGGGGGGGGGGGAGAAGAGCGACCCGGCATTGGGGGGGGATGGGAGAAGAGCGACCCGGCATTGGGGGGGGGGGAGAGCGACCCGGCATTGGGGGGGGGGGGAGAAGAGCGACCCGGCATTTGGGGGGGGGGGGGGGGAGAGCGACCCGGCATTGGGGGGGGGGGGGGGGGGGGGAGAAGAGCGACCCGGCATTTGGGGGGGGGGGAGGAGGAGAGAGACAGACCGGCATTTGGGGGGGGGGGAGAGAGAGACAGACCCGGCGTTGGGGGGTTTGTGGCGTTGAGTTGAGGGGGGGGGGTTTGCGGCGTTGAGTTGAGGGGGGGGGGGTTTGCGGCGTTGAGTTGAGAGGGGAAGGGCGGCGTTGGAGGGGGGTAGGGATGGTGAAGGGGTAGGGGTGGTGAGGGGGGGTTGGGGTAGGGGCAGCGGCGTGCAGAGGAGGGGGGCGACGGATGCCCGGGGACAACGCACCGTCGCCCCCCCCTCTGCACGCAGCTGCCCCTACCCCAACCCCCTCCCCTCACTACCCCTACCCCCCTCCCCACCACCCCTACCCCCCTCCAACGCCGCCCCCCCTCTATCAACGCCGCAACCCCCCCCTCAACGCCGGTACCCCCCTCTCTCAACGCCGCACCCCCCCCCCCCCCACTGACGCCGCACCCCCCCCACCTACGGAGGAAGGAAGGGGGGAGGAGGAAGAAAGGGGGGGAGGAGGAGAGAGGGGGGGGGTTGTGTGGGTACCGGCCTTCAGAGGGAGGGGGGGTGTGGGTACCGGCCTTCAGAGGGAGGGGGGGTGTGGGTACCGGCCTTCAGAGGGAGGGGGGGGGTGTGGGTACCGGCCTTCAGAGGGAGGGGGGGTGTGGGTACCGGCCTTCAGAGGGAGGGGGGGGGTGTGGGTACCGGCCTTCAGAGGGAGGGGGAGGGGGGTGTGGGTACCGGCCTTCAGAGGGAGCGGGAGGGGGGTGTGGGTACCGGCGTTGAGGGGGGGGGGACCCGGCGTTGAGAGGGGGGGGGGGTGCGGCGTGAGGGGGGGTTGCGGCGATGAGGGTGGGGGGTTGCGGCATTGCGAGAGATGGGGGCGGCGTTGGAGGGGGGTAGGGGTGGTGGGGAGGGGGGTAGGGGTGGTGAGGGGGGTAGGGGCGTTGGAGGGATGTAGGTGTGGTGAGGGGGGGTGGTTTGGGTAGGGGGCAGCGGCGTACAGAGGGGGGGGGGCGACGGTGCGTTGGCCCCGGCATCCGTCGCCCCCCCTCTCTGCACGCCGCTGCCCCCAAACCCCCCCCACCACCCCTACCCCCTCCACCACCCCTACCCCCTCCACCACCCCTACCCCCTCCAACGCCCCTACCCCCCTCCCCACCACCCCTACTACCCTCCCCACCACCCCTACCCCCCCAATGCCGCAACCCCCCCAATGTCGCAACCCCCCCAATGCCGCAACCCCCCCAATGCCGCAACCCCCCCAATGCCGCAACCCCCCCCCAATGCCGCAAACCCCCCCCAATGCCGCAACCCCCCCCAATGCCGCAACCCCCCCAATGCCGCAACCCCCCCATGCTGCAAACCCCCCCCCAATGCCGCAACCCCCCTCCCCCAATGCCGCAACCCCCCCTCCCCCAATGCCGCAACCCCCCCCAATGCCGCAACCCCCCCAATGCCGCAACCCCCCCCAATGCCGCAACCCCCCCAATGCCGCAACCCCCCCAATGCCGCAACCTCCCCCAATGCCGCAACCCCCCCAATGCCGCAACCCCCCCCAATGCCGCAACCCCCCCAATGCCGCAACCCCCCCCATGCTGCAAACCCCCCCCAATGCCGCAACCCCCCTCCCCCAATGCCGCAACCCACCCTCCCCCAATGCCGCAACCCCCCCAATGCCGCAACCCCCCCCAATGCCCCAACCCCCCCCAATGCCGTAACCCCCCCTCCCCCAATGCCGCAACCCCCCCTCCCCCAATGCCGCAACCCCCCCAATGCCGCAACCCCCCCCAATGCCGCAACCCCCCCCCAATGCCGCAACCCCCCCCCCCAATGCCGCAACCCCCCCCCCAATGCCGCAACCCCCCTCCCAATTGCCCTCGGACACTGAACGGCGTCAACCATCATCAATGGTTGACGCCGTTTTAAAGCTACTCTGTTTTTCGCCGACGTGACCCGTGGCCATTTGTTGAATGATTTGTTGAAACAAAAATATAATGAAATCCCGCCGGCGCCAGCTGTTTTCAGAGGCTGCCGGCGGGATTTGCACAACGCCGGTTTTTGGCCGGTCAGAGAATAAGAAACCCTGCAGGAGCGGGATTAACGCCGCTGCCGGCCGATTCTCCGACCCTGCGTGGGGTCGGAGAATTTCGCCCACGGTCTCCTGTGTACATTTTTACCACAGCTATTGATTCTTATTACCAGTATACTGACTCTGATGCTTATCCTGAAACTATAATAAAAATAAAATACTCTGAATGATGGAAATCTGAAATAAAACAGAAAATGCTGGAAAAACTCAGCCGCTGAGGCAGCATCTGTGAAGAGAGAAACTGATATTTTGAGTCCATATGAGTCTTCCTCAGTATGGACTGAAACTATTAACTCTGTTTCCCGCTCTCACAGCTGCATGGTTGCCTTTACGGCTATGGCAATGGTGCTCCATGTCCATCCACACTGACCCCCAGCCCACCTCCTGGCCACGCCCTGCTACTCTCCCCGGCCCTGACAGAAGCCCAGAAGCCCCCTAGCCAGCGGCGTAACTGTCAGCAAACAATGACGATGTTGGACACTTTCCGTACCCCCCCCCCCCCCCCCCCCCCCCCCCCCCCCCCGCCCCCACCCCTCCCGCAGCAGCCATAAAGCCGGTTTCACGATTTTTTAAAGCGCAAGTGAACCGCACCGTTGGGAACTCGGCCCATCGGAAGCGGAGCATCACAGATGGTCCCGAGAATACAGGGGCAGGCCCACTAATGATATTTAAATGGTTTCTATTACACATGCGTTCCAATCCACATTGAGGTGACGGAGAATAGCGATTTGGCGTCAAACTGGCACCTGCCACGATTTTAACGTCGGAACCTATTCCCCGCCCAATCGCGTTTCACGATTTCGGCGTCAGCCAACGGAGAATCCCACCCCTAATCTTACTAAGATTACTAAACTGGGGGCTGGTATCGCTCAGTTGAGTGGACAGCTAGTTTGTGATGCAGAGTGAGGCCAACAACATGGGTTAAATTTCCGTATCGGCTGAGGTTATTCATGAAGGCCCTCCTTATCAACCTTGCCCCTCGCCTGAGGTGTGGTGATCCTCAGGTTAAATCACCACCAGTCACCTCTCCCCTTCAAAGGGGAAAGCAGCTCATGGTCATCTGGGACTATGTTGACTACTTTCACTTTACGAAAGATGGCATTAGTCTTACCATTTGTCTCTGTTCTTCTGAGACAATTCTTGGAGCCACAATTTGAGCGTACTTTTCATCCAAAATTCTTCCCCTCCATTAACCAAGGACATGTAGCTATGCCTGTCCTCCTCTAGTTGGTTTCTGTAGCCTTTGGTTGTGTGCCATCTTGCGTGTGCCATCTTGCCCTAGAAAGGGAGTGTGCCAGTGAGTGTTGTGGAATCTGTCTGGGTGATATGGCTGGTATGGTTGAACTGCTGACAATATGTGCAAGATGTGAGGTATGGGTGTGTGAGGATGCGATGAAGCTTCTGAATGTTAGGGATGGATCCTGATTGATAGAGATTGCTGTTAGGTGAGTGATGGGGATGAGGTGAATTGAGGATTGTGTGTGGCTAATGGTGCATTGGTAAGATATGACAGTTGAACATGCATTCACTGACCTTAACCACTTCAACCAGTCCTCAGGGCTTGGTTCTGACATTGTCCTCCACAATAACTGGTTTCATAGCCTTTTGCATGTGTGTTTGAAGGGATTTGTGGTTCCCTGCAGATACAGGACGGATCTTCACCTTTCCACCTCATCCAACAAGATGTCCAGTGCAGCATCCAAAGACCTTAGAGTCCATTCTCTTCTGTGTTGTCCATTGTTCAATGTTTTTCAAGACAGAGTCACTTACTAATTGACTGCCAGCATCTCTTGTGGCCATTAGGGGCCTCTTCTTTAAGAGGGGCAAGCTAATTTTCAAGCTAGCTTTAACCAACTGTCATGAGAATGTCGCTTTAAGAAATGTTTGGCTGCTCATATTACTGCAGTCATGTCAGAGTGAATGAAATGAAATGAAAATCGCTTATTGTCACAAAGAGGCTTCACTGAAGTTACTGTGAAAAGCCCCTAGTCGCCACATTCCAGCGCCTGTTCAAGGAGGCTGGTACGGGAATTGACCCATGCTGCTGGCCTGCCTTGGTCTGCTTTAAAAGCCAGCGATTTAGCCAAGTGTGCTAAACCAGAGTGTAGGTGGAGCTGGGCTATCTATCAGCTTTTTACTTTAGTTTTAGGCTGTTTGCTGCAGGGTGTGTTTTAGTTTCGTTTTCAGTGTTGGAGCTGAAGCCAGACCAAGCAGGTGTACTGCTGTTCTCTCTGCCATCAAAAGACTATCTCTTGATCATTTGGTGAATTCAGAATTATAAATGTTTTCAATAGTGAATGTAAACCTGATGTGCTTCTGTTAAAAGGTGTTTCTTCCGTCTTCTGGATATTGTTTGGGAAGTTATTAAGGATTACTTAGTGTTGTATTCTTTGGGAGTTGTATTTGAATTGAATTGCTAAGATGTTCACTGTATGTTTCAAAAAAGTTAATTGAGTTCATAGAAGAAACATTGTTTTGTTTAAAAAATACTTTTCTATTTCTGGTGTACCACTCCTGTAGAGTGGACCGTGAACCCCCCATACCACAATCTATTCAAAGTTGTGGGTCAGGTGAACTCCATGATACACTTTGGGATTCTCTGAACCCTGGCCCATAACACAATGCCAAGCATTAATGATATGAATCCTCTGCAGATTCGTCCATACAATCAACAGTGCGGTTAGCACTGGTTGGATGCTGAAATAATGAAATAAGAAGGTAGCATGAAGTTGACATGCTGCCTGCAATCACAATAAAATTGTTCTGGGTGGTTAGCATTGCTGCCTACGGTGCTGAGGACCCGGCTCTGGGTCACTGTCCGTGAGGAGTTTGCACATTCTCCCCGTGTCTGCGTGGGTTTCACCCCCACAACCCAAAAGATGTGCAGGATAGGTGGATTGGCCATGCTAAATTGCCCCTTAATTGGAAAAAATAATTGGATACTCTAAATTTGTTTTTTTTTTATTGTTCTGAGTGGTCTTTTATATTCACCTCAGAGGGCAGACAGGGCTTTGCTCCGATATCTCATCCAAAAGACAAGACACCTATCAGTGAAATATCTCTGTGTTGAACGGCAATGCCAGTTATGTGCCCAAGTCTCTGGATTGATCTCACAATCTCCTGATTCAGAGATGAGAGTACTGCCACTGAGCCAATGCAGATACCTCGATAAAATGGCTTTGTACTTTATTACCAGTGGAACCACATATTGTTACATATTCTTGAATGCTGAGGCTCCCTGGGAATTACCTGACTGTCCAGCGAGGAATCACGTGTGCTTCGTTTAGTACACCTTTCTAAAAATGTGAAGCTGGCACGATGGCTTCCAAGGGAAACTGGGGAGGTGAGTAGCCATTTCCATTTGCTGGCTTGCAGCTTGTTACTTTGATTCAGTTGCAACACATGAGTAATTAAATAGGCTGAGGTACAAGTATTATAATCCGATCATTTTTCATATAAACACTCAGTGAGAATCCTGAATACAGCATGACGTTTCTTGGCCAACTATTAATATGTTACAAAGTTCAGTTGGATTATGAAAATGAGCTCAATCATGAGGTGAAAACAAGCCAGATGTTCATATGTGATGACTGCAATCATATACCTTTCATTTCTATGGGTGTCTGTTACTTCAGTTAAGCCACTGCTCTATTTTGAAGTTCACTAATGTGAACATACTCTTGTGGAGCTGCTTGGTAAGTGGCCACTAATACCAGACACTGTTGCAATGCACACATATAGAGGTACATGAAAGCTGAGTGATGACAGCAGTTTATAACACTGGACGGGATTCTCCGGCCCGTCGGGGGGGGCGGCGTGAATCCTGCCCCGCTGCTCCGACGCCGTGTGCCAAATTCTCTGGCGCTGGTTTTTGGGCAGGGGCGGGGATCACGTCGCGCCAGTCAGGGGCCGTTGGCAGTGGCCCCCCCGGCAATTCTCTGGGCCCCGATGGGCCGAGTGGCCGCTCATTTTCGGCCAATCCCGCCGGTGTGGATGAGCCAAGGTCCATACCGGCGGGACCTGGCTTTGAGGGCGGCTTGCCCGAGGAATCCTCGGGGTGGGGGGGAATCCAGGGGGATCTAGCCCTGGGGGAAGGGGCCCACAGTGGCCTGACTCGCGATTGGGCCCCACCGATCTGCGGGCGGGCCTGTGCCGTGGGGGCACCCTGTCCCTCCACGCCGGCCTGTGTAAGGCTCCACGATGGTCGGTGCAGAGAAGAAACCCCCTGCGCATGTGCAGGAATCACGGAACCGGTTCTGCGCATTCGCCAGAACACGCTGGCGCTCCTGTGCATGCGCCAACTCGTGCTGGCCGGCGGAGGCCCTTCGGCCCCGGTTGCGCCAGCCTAGCCCCCGGACATGCGGAGGATTCCGCGCCTTCCAAGCGGCCGCTGCCGGAGTGTTTCACGCCACTCTTTGGCGTCGGTACGGCCCGCCCCGCCGATTGCGGGGGAATCCCGCCCCATGTTCCTCAACTGTCCCGTGCTGTTTGAACAGAAAGAAAGATTCATCAATTTGCTTTAATGATCCTAAATTAAAGATATATTGATGGATTGGATCCCGGAGGAGCCCACAATTTTGTGACAGTTTTGGATGAGTCCAATAACTTTTTTGGGGGAAAAGAATAAATCTGAAATCCCAATTATTTAATAAAAGAATGAAGTCGCCATACTCAATGGTTTGAAACAGAATAATTTTTACCAAACAAGGGTCAAACAAAGCAAACACTAAATATTCTCTTAGGTCGAAATTTTCAAGCGTTCCCACTGTCGGGATCTTCCAGTCCTGCCAATGCAGAACCCCTGCTAAGTGTTCCCCAGCAACAGAGGGTGTGAACAATGGGAATACCTGTTGACAATGGCGGGACTGCAAGATGCTGCAGCTGACAAATGGCATACCGCTTCCATAGCCACCAAACACGGCGCAGGGGGAAACAGAAAATGTTGCCCCTAGTTAATCACCTATGCTCTAAAATCCAAAGTCAAAAGTAATGAAACAGGAATTGACAGGCAAATTGCAGTCAATTATAAACTACATATTATACCTTTAATGTCAGATGCACTAACTCAGCTGCGGTCTCACTGCTAGGTCATAAAGCTCAGTCAAAAAGACACTCAAATTTTGATATTTCTTACAGAGAATTTCTGCTCCTCTTCTTCTACGAAGTAGCCTGATAACCAGCTGAGAGCAGGAACCAACCAACGGGTTCCATAAGTTTGGTCTTCAAAAAAATGGGATATGTGTTCAGACCTCTTAACTCAGTTTGTATGGTGTAAATCCACCAATGTCACCTTCAAGTAACAGAACCAGTTGCAGCAACTGTATTATTGTTTTTTTTTAGCTTCTGATTTAGCCTCTGTCTTCATCAACTTGCCTGTACTGAACTCATCAACTACGACTGAACTCCAAAACCTCTGTCTCTTTTGTACAGTTTCAGTGAGAAATGTCAGGATCCAATCTCAGTTCCAGTCTTAATTTCCTCAGCAACATGGAGCGTCAGTTTCCTTTCTCAGTGTCCCTTTTCAGTTTTCTTTTTCAATGAGAATCTATCTCAAAAAATGGGCGCGATTCTCCGCTGCCCACGACGGGTCGGAGAATAGCGGGAGGGCGTCCCCGACATTTTTCCCGCCCTCTCGCTATTCTCCCCCCCCCCCCCCCCCACGGCCGCCCCACGACACGAATCGCTGCTCGCCATTTTTTACGGCGAACAGCGATTCTCCCCAGGCCGATGGGCCGAGTTCCCAGACCTTTACGGCCGTTTTTACGGCAGCAAACACAGCTGCTTGCTGCCGTCGTAAAAACGGCCGCAACATTCCCGTTCTGGGCATCCAGGGCCCCGATTGTCACGGCAGTACCACGGCCGTGCCAAGGGGGGCATTGTCCCACGATCGGTGGGCACCGATCGCCGGCAGTGCGTCCGTAACAGACGCACTCTTTCTCCCTCCGCCGCCCCGCAGGATCAGTCCGCGGGGCGGCCGAGGGAGATGACGGCCCCGTGCATGCGCGGGTTGGAGCCGTCCAATCCGCGCATGCGCGGCTGACGTCATCGTGCACGTCAGCCGGCGTGACGCTTGGCGCGCAGACATAGCGACGGTCGCTAAGGCCGCGATGCCATGGTTCACGGGGCCCCGCTGCTAGCCCCGCCCGGGGGGGAGAATCGGGCGTGGAGGCTGCGTGAAACACGGCCAGTTTCACGGCAGCCTTTACGACTCACCGCATTTGCGGAGAATCGCGCCCAAAGTTTTTCCCACAGATTTCATCACCCCTCCCCCATGAGAAACAAAAATATTTCCATTGTAAAGATTTATTTACAATAGTTTTGAAATATAGCAAGCTCTTATCATCCTAAACATTTTAGCAACATGTTATATGCTGTACATATATTTGACAATTACATTACACATATCTTACTTATTGATAAGCTCTTTCCGGGGGCAGGTGCAGACTCGATGGGCTGAATGGCCTCCTTCTGCACTGCAAATTCTATGATTCTAAGCAAAAATGTAACAATTAGGATTAGCAGGTCTCAAACACCCTAGAATTACAATAATTGCCTGCCTTCTCTCCTACACCCCTTCTTTAAATGTTGGGCAGAGCATCAGCAATTACATTTCTTTTTTGCCAGCAACATGTACAATTCTTAGGTTGAAGGGCTGTAATATCAAATTCCAGCAAAACAAATGGAGATTCTTCACCGTGGAACTTCCTGAAAAAATACCAATGGATTATATTTTAGAGCATATTCATGTCTCTTTTTGATTATTTGAAAAACATACCTCAAATTGTGAAGAAGCAAGATAAGACTTAACCTTTCCTTCTTAATTGATGAGTATTATGTTTGCTTGAGTAATCATTGACAGGATGTTCTATGTAAAACAGGTTCATTTGTTAATAAGGCGTTTAATCTTCAACAAGTTTATTCGTGAAATAATCACCTCATTGAAATTTGGGACAAAGCTCTGATAAAACTTACACATTCCAAAGAACCCTAAGATTGCCCATTTTGTTTCAGGAACAGAAAAGTCCATAATTGCTTGAACTTTAGCTTCTCTGGGCAACACAATCTTGCCCCACAATATGTCCCAAATAGGTAACATTGACCATGGCAAACTTACTCATTTTTGTAGTCTAATAAAGGAGATGTTCTGCGTGTCATTTTCAAGTTTTACTGTACACCAATATGTCATCAGGTACTTGTGTAATCATGGAATTATTTGGTTTGCCAATCTTTGACGAGTAGCTGGTGAATTCCTCATTCCAAATGGTGTTATCTTACATTGGTACAAGCCATCGGGGATTACGAAAGCAGAGATGTCTTTGGCTTGATCTGTTATGGAACTTGCCAATAACCTTTTAGCAAATCAAGTATGCTAAAAAAAGTCAAAATTTCCCACTCTGTTAATGCAATTCTCAGGTTGAAGAATTGGATAAGAATCTGTTTTTGTTGCAGCATTAAATTTCCTGAACTCAATGCAAATTCTTAGTGATCCATCAGGTTTTTGGTACCAGTATGACTGGAGAACTCGAGCTACTTTGACTTGATTCAATGGTATCATTGTCCAGAAAAACTTAATTTCCTCTCTGACTTGAGCCAAATTTCCAGGATAGAGACAGGTTGTGCTTGATGAGTGTAGCATTTCCCACATTAATGTCATGCATAGCTAAAAACGTTCACCCTGGACATTCGATAGACACTGGCCTGGATTCTCCGCCACCCACTGCTGGTAACGGGGTCTTCGATGCAGCCAATCATCGCTAAATTGGCATTGCGGGGTTTGTATCCGTGTGCCAGCGAGAGGATGTAAATGAATGCAAATGATTCATAATGACCTATTTACATCCACTTAGTGGGCCTCTGTGATTCTCCGGGCCTATAGGCCCATGTGTAAATAAACATTGTGAAACTGACCGCAGAGATTAGAGGTCCAGAGCTGTCAATTAAACAGTGTTTAATATGGGGCGCAGCTTTTTCAATAAAAATAATAGGTGCCTGAGTTCTCAGCCAAGAACACAAAACAAGACTGAGACTGAGACTACCCAAATAATTGGCAACAGTATTTCATTTGCACTCTAGCAAGTGACAGGAATGGAGACAGGTGATGTTACAGAGGTAGGAATAGGCAGCTTTGGTGATGGAGAACATATGGGGTTGGAAGCCATCTTGCGTCAAACAGGACATTAAAGTTGGGGTCTGTGGTGATATGCTGTGCACAGTTTTGTAGATAGTTAATGATGCGACCTCCAACCAGCTGGTGATGCCAGACATCCTTCATGTGATTTGAGATGCCCGCCAGTTGGGAGTAGGATGTACGAAAGGATAGTTGCAGTTCGAGTAGTTCCAGTAGAATTCACTGAATTCATTAGTAGTTATTGTCTGTATAGTAATCTCTTAGTTATCTTTCCATATGTTTATGAATAAATCATTTTTTTTAGTTGAACAACTACGTGTTCTGTGTACCTCATTGCAATGACCATCTCGCAGAACACAACAAGTTCATGTCCAATTGAGTCTCAGATAGCGGTCATGGAGGAGGATAAAATCAACAGCCTGGTAGAGATTGTGATGGGGACTGAAGATGGTCACTTTGCGCCCCATTATTTAATTGGAGAAAATTATATGAGTCATTGTCAAACGTTGTTTGATATTCCTTCTGTGAAGTGTCTTGGAACCTTTTAATTACTTTAAATATATGGCATAAAGGGAAGTAACTGTAGTCGACATCCTCCCATTACAATCTGGACTAATACCAGAGAGGATCATTCCAGCAATCACAAAGACAGGAGTCTCCCTCCTATCAAACCGCTGCAGTAGTGAAAGAGCAATGCCCAACCACATTCCCCCCACAAAGTCCCTGTCATATAAATATGACTTGTTAGAGAGCAAATGAAATGCCAGTGCCAGTTGCTTCAGTAGTCTCAGTCACTGCTCTTCACCTCTGAGGAACAGAGTTTAAATCAAAGATAATAGACTTCTTTTACTGACAACTGGGAATTCTGTTCAGGCAATGTCAGTGTAATCGACAGTGAACATGTGTCCACAGTACAAAATTGTTTTGTCATCTGATTCCTGATTCTAAGCTAAGGAAAGCTCAAAACTGAGATTGCTGAACATGGAAAGAACATATTGTAGCAGATGATTGGGAAAGCAGCTCTCCAAAACCGCTTTGACATTAAGAAATGTTTTTTTTCTCTCCCCACAATCTGGAAGGTCTGTGACATTCTATCACATTTCAAGGGTCAATTTTCCATGTGAATGCACTGAGGGAAATGCCTCCCATGAGAGGAAGTCAGGGGAAATGTAAGAAAAACTATCTAAAGCTAAGTGTGTGTGTGTACATGCATATCTGTGAAAATCATTTCCCTGTGGATGGCTCAAAGCTACACCTTGCTATGTTAAAGAATGACTTGCGTATAAATAGCACCTTTCACAACCTCAGCACAACCATGAAGTTCTTCAGAAGTATAGTCGCTGCTACAGTGTCGAAAATACACCAGCAAATTTGAGCACAGCAAGGTCTCATCTATTTCCTCAGAGATGCAGAGATTCTGGGTGCAAATAAAGCGAAGAAAGAAAATTGTTAAGATAAATCTATTAAGAGTACACAGAGCTTCATTTCCAATGAACAACATATGAAAGTATGAAATGAAAACATTCAATCCATCGAACCTGTTTCTTCAACAGACTTCATTACATTTACCCATCCATAGACTCTACCTACATCTAAACTGTGAGAGCAAGTTTGGCAGGAATAAGGCTTGAGCAACTCTAGAATATTTACTCATTTTCACATCTCCGCGATTCAATCTGTGCCTGACTTCCTTCAGGAAACCTACCCTGTTTCCTGCTCCACCCCAACTGCACAGAAATCATGAAGGCTCTCTCAGTTTTTAATCATGACATTATCCTATAATGGGGTGAATTCTCCGTCTTCCCAGCTGTGTGTTTCTCGGCCGCATGCCATCATCGGCAGTGAGATTCTCAGTCCCAGCCGTCGGCCAATGGGATTTCCCATTGTGGCCACCCCACGCCGCCAGGAAACCCGCAGGCGGAGGTGCGCTGCCGGTGGAATGGAGAATCCTACAAGAGGACAATAGTAGCTGATTTACACTCCCCCTGGGAGCGCAAATCGGGAAGCAATTCCAAATTCCTTACCAGACAAAGATACGCATGGCAAGGAATATGAGGGATTTCCAAGGGAATCCCACTATCGGGCTGCCATTTCAAGCAGGCAACCCATAGCAAAGTCCTGCGACCATCTCCCCACCTTGCAAAGAAGCCCCTCACCCCCAGATTGTCTGTGTTCCCCCCTTCCCCCAAGAGGGTGACCTGACAGGGACCCCCCCATCCTCAGGGGTCCCCTTAATAGGGAGATCCACTCCAGCCCTCCAAGGACCCCAGGAATAGGGAGACCTGCACCCCCCCCCGGACCCTCAAACTGAAGAAAAGCCCTGCAGAGACCACCTAACTGAAGGAATCCCATACGACCCTCTAACTAAAGGAACCCCACAGGGATCCACTAACTAAAGGGATCTCCCACAGAGACCTCCTGACTAATGGGAGCTTCCACAGGGACTCCTGACTAAAGGGACCCCCACAGGAATCTCATGACCAAAGGGAACCCCATGAGGGCCTCCTTACTAGAGGTCCACCCCACAGACCCCTCCCCCACCAGAAAAGAGATCCCTGTCTGGAAGCTAGAGAGCAGTCCAGACAGGGACATGAAGCAAATTACAGCTCTAACACTTACCTGGAGGCTCTCTGTGTCCATTCTTCAAGGAAGAACAGCAGTGACCTGTGTTTCAACCCCTCAGATCCATTAGCTGCAAGCCATTTATTCCTTTCTAGCAGTGGGCTGTGATTGACAGCTTCCACAAACCAGTTGCAGTCATAATTTATTAATTTCTCTTCATGGGATGAGTGGCTCTAAGTGGTGAAACCCCAATGTTTACAAACATCAACTACATCAAACAGCGGTAAGTGCTTTGCAATATCTCCCTGTTGAGAAGGTTCCAGGGTGGGGGTTTCCCTATTAAAGGGGTCCCTGGGGGAGTAAGGGGAGGAGGGGGAATGCAGGAGGAGGAGGTCTGGTCGTGGACGGGTGGGCAGGCAGTGCATGGGAGGTGGAAGTGGCCCTCGGATGGACTTTGTGGGAAATTCCCTCGGGAGTTTTTTGAAGAGGTCACAAAGATGATTGCTGCAGGTAGGGAAGTGGATGTTGTCCATATGGACTTCAGTAAGGCCTTTGACAAGGTCCCTCATGGTAGACTGGTACAAAAGGTGAAGTCACACGGGATCAGGGGTGAGCTGGCAAGGTGGATACAGAACTGGCTAGGTCATAGAAGGCAGAGAGTAGCAATGGAAGGGTGCTTTTCCAATTGGGGGGCTGTGACTAATGGTGTTCATCAGGGATCAGTGCTGGGACCTTTGCTGTTCGTAGTATATAGAAATGATTGGGAGGAAAATGTAACTGGTCTGATTAGTAAGTTTGCAGACGACACAAAGGTAGGTGGAATTGCGGATAGTGATGAGGACTGTCAGAGGATACAGCAGGATTTAGATCGTTTGGAGACTTGGGCGGAGAGATGGCAGATGGAGTTTAATCTGGACAAATGTGAGGTAATGCATTTTGGAAGGTCTAATGCAGGTAGGGAATATACAATGAATGGTAGAACCCTCAAGAGTATTGAAAGTCAGAGAGATCTCGATGTACAAGTCCACAGGTGACTGAAAGGGGCAACACAGGTGGAGAAGGTAGTCAAGAAGGCATACGGCATGCTTGCCTTCATTGATCGAGGCATTGACTATAAGAATTCTCAAGTCATGTTGCAGCTGTATAGAACCTTAGTTCGGCCACACTTGGAGTATAGTGTTCAATTCTAATCGCCACACTACCAGAATGATGTGGAGGCTTTAAAGATAGTGCATAAGAGATTTACCAGGATGTTGCCTGGTATGGAGGGCATTAGCTATGAGCATCGGTTGAATGAACTCGGTTTGTTCTCACTGGAACAACGGAGGTTGAGGGGCAACCTGATAGAGGTCTACAAAGTTATGAGGGGCATAGACAGAGTGGATAGTCAGAGGCTCTTCTCCAGAGTAGAGGGGTCAATTACTTGGGGGCATAGGTTTAAGGTGCGAGGGGCAAGGTTGAGAGGGGATGTACGAGGCATGTTTTTTACACAGAGGGTAGTGGGTGCCTGGAACTCGCTGCCGGAGGAGGTGGTGGAAGCAGGAACAATAGTGACATTTAAGGGGTATCTTGACAAATACATGAATAGGATTGGAAGAGAGGGATACGGACCCAGGAAGTGTAGAAGATTTTAGTTTAGACGGGCAGAATGGGCGGCACGAGCTTGGAGGGCCGAAGGGCCTGTTCCTGTGCTGTACTTTTTTTTGTTCTTTGAGTTACCCCTCAGAAGAGACCTACTTTGAGGAAACTCCTCATTGAAGGGACACAATTCTTCGAGGACACCAGATGGCAAGAGGCCGGGGAAAAGATAATGAGAAAGGAACGCCCGCGATGTAGAGTCAGAGGGAATTTACAGTGCAGAAGGAGGCCATTCGGCCCATCGAGTCTGCACCGGCTCTTGGAAAGAGCACCCTACCCAAGGTTGACACCTTCCCCTATCCCCGTAACCCCACCCAACACTAAGGGCAATTTTGGACACTAAGGGCAATTTATCATGGCCAATCCACCTAACCTGCACATCTTTGGACTGTGGGAGGAAACCAGAGCACCCGGAGGAAACCCAAGAACACACTTGATCCCTATTGGTGCAGGGGCACAGATACCCTCTCTCCCTATTAGTGCAAGGACACAAATACCCTCTCTCATTCTTGGTGCAGAGACACATACTCTCTCTCCCTATTGGTGCAGGGACACAGATGCCCTCTCTTACTATTAGTGCAAGGACACAAATACCCTCTCACATTCTTGGTGCAGAGACACATACTCTCTCTCCCTATTGGTGCAGGGACACAGATGCCCTCTTTTACTATTAGTGCAAGGACACAAATACCCGCTCTCATTCTTGGTGCAGGGGTACATACTCTCTCTCCCTATTGGTGCAGGGACACATACTCTCTCTCCCTATTGGTGCAGGGAAACAGATACCCTCTCTCTCCCTATTGGTGCAGGGATACATACTCTCTCTCCCTATTGGTGTTGGGGCACAGATACCCTCTCTCTCAATTGGTGCAGGGACACAGATACCCTCTCTCCCTATTGGTGCAGGGACACAGATACCCTCTCTCCCTATTGGTGCAAGGACATAGAGACCCTCTCTCCCTATTGGTGCAGGGACACAGATACCCTCTTTCTCCTTTGGTGCAAAGACAGATACCCTCTCTGTCTATTGGTGCAGGGGCACAGATACCCTCTCTCTCCATTGGTGCAGGGACACAGATACCCTCTCTCCCTATTGGTGCAGGGGCACAGATACCCTCTCTCCCTATTGGTGCAGGGGCACAGATACCCTCTCTCTCCCTATTGGTGCAGGGACACAGATACCCTCTCTCCCTATTGGTGCAGGGACACAGATACCCTCTCTCCCTATTGGTGCAGGGACACAGATACCCTTTCTCCCTATTGGTGCAAGGACATAGAGACCCTTCCTCCCTATTGGTGCAGGGACACAGATACCGTCTCTCCCTATTGGTACAGGGACACAGATACCCTCTCTCCCTGTTGGTGCAGGGGCACAGATACCCTCTCTCCCTATTGGTACAGGGACACAGATACCCTCTCTCCCTGTTGGTGCAGGGACACAGATACCCTCTCTCTCCATTGGTGTTGGGGCACAGATACCCTCTCTCCCTATTGGTGCAGGGACACAGATACTCTCTCCCTATTGGTGCAGGGACACAGATACCCTCTCTCCCTATTGGTGCAGGGACACAGATACTCTCTCCCTATTGGTGCAGGGACACAGATACCCTCGCTCCCTATTGGTGCAGGAACACAGATACCCTCTCTCCCTATTGGTGCAGGGGCACAGATACCCTCTCTCCCTATTGGTACAGGGAAACAGATACCCTCTCTCTCTATTGGTGCAGGGGCACAGATACCCTCTCTCCCTATTGGTGCAGGGGCACAGATACCCTCTCTCCCTGTTGGTGCAGGGGCACAGATACCCTCTCTCCCTATTGGTGCAGGGACACAGATACCCTCTCTCCCTATTGGTGCAGGGGCACAGATACCCTCTCTCCCTATTGGTGCAGGGACACAGATACCCTCGCTCCCTCTTGGTGCAGGGGCACACATACCCTCTCTCCCTATTGGTGCAGGGAAACAGATACCCTCTCTCCCTATTGGTGCAGGGGCACAGATAACCCCTCTCCCTATTGGTGCAGGGGCACAGATACCCTCTCTCCCTATTGGTGCAGGGGCACAGATAACCCCTCTCCCTATTGGTGCAGGGGCACAGATACCCTCTCTCCCTATTGGTGCAGGGAAACAGATACCCTCTCTCTCCCTATTGGTACAGGGACACAGATACCCTCTCTCCCTATTGGTGCAGGGAAACAGATACCCTCTCTCTCCCTATTGGTACAGGGACACAGATACCCTCTCTTCCTATTGGTGCAGGGGCACAGATAACCCCTCTCCCTATTGGTGCAGGGGCACAGATACCCTCTCTCCCTATTGGTGCAGGGACACAGACACTCTCTCTCTCCATTGGTGCAGGGAAACAGATACTCTCTCTTCCTATTGGTGCAGGGACACAGATACCCTCTCTCCCTATTGGTGCAGGGACACAGATACACTCTCTCCCTATTGGTGCAGGGACACAGATACCCTCTCTCCCTATTGGTGCAGGGACACAGATACCCTTTCTCCCTATTGGTGCAGGGACACAGATACCCTCTCTCCCTATTGGTGCAGGGACACAGATACCCTCTCTCCCTATTGGTGCAGGGACACAGATACCCTCTCTCCCTATTGGTGCAGGGACACAGATACCCTCTCTCCCTATTGGTGCAGGGACACAGATACCCACTCTCCCTATTGGTGCAGGGACACAGATACCCTCTCTCCCTATTGGTGCAGGGGCACAGATTCCCTCTCTCTCCCTATTGTTTCAGGGACACAGATACCCTCTCTCCCTATTGGTGCAGGGACACAGATACCCTCTCTCCCTATTGGTGCAGGGACACAGATACCGTCTCTCCCTATTGGTGCAGGGACACAGATACACTCTCTCCCTATTGGTGCAGGGACACCGATACCCTCTCTCCCTATTGGTGCAGGGACACAGATACCCTCTCTCCCTATTGGTGCAGGGACACAGATACCCTCTCTCCCTATTGGTGCAGGGACACAGATACCCTCTCTCCCTATTGGTGCAGGGACACGGATACACTCTCTCCCTATTGGTGCAGGGACACAGATACCCTCTCTCCCTATTGTTTCAGGGACACAGATACCCTCTCTCCCTATTGGTGTTGCGGCACAGATGCCCTCTCTCTCCATTGGTGTTGGGGCACAGATACCCTCTCTCTCCCTATTGTTTCAGGGGCACAGATACCCTCTCTCCTTATTGGTGTTGCGGCACAGATGCCCTCTCTCCATTGGTGTTGGGGCACAGATACCCTCTCTCTCAATTGGTGCAGGTACACAGATACCCTCTCTCCCTACTGTTGCAGGGACACAGATACCTTCTCTCCCTATTTGTGTTGGGGTACAGATACCCTCTCTCCCTATTTGTGTTGGGGTACAGATACCCTCTCTCCCTATTGGTGTTGGGGCACAGATGCCCTCTCTCTCCATTGGTGCAGGGGACAGATACCCTCTCTCCATTGGTGTTGGGGCACAGATACCCTCTCTCCCTATTGTTGCAGGGACACAGATACCCTCTCTCTCCCTATTGTTCCAGGGACACAGATACCCTCTCTCCCTATTGGTGCAGGGACACAGATACCCTCTCTCCCTATTGGTGCAGGGACACGGATACACTCTCTCCCTATTGGTGCAGGGACACAGATACCCTCTCTCCCTATTGTTTCAGGGACACAGATACCCTCTCTCCCTATTGGTGTTGCGGCACAGATGCCCTCTCTCTCCATTGGTGTTGGGGCACAGATACCCTCTCTCTCCCTATTGTTTCAGGGACACAGATACCTTCTCTCCCTATTTGTGTTGGGGTACGGATACCCTCTCTCCCTATTGTTTCAGGGACACAGATACCCTCTCTCCCTATTGCTGTTGCGGCACAGATGCCCTCTCTCTCCATTGGTGTTGGGGTACAGATACCCTCTCTCACTATTGGTGCAGGGGCACAGATTCCCTCTCTCTCCCTATTGTTTCAGGGACACAGATACCTTCTCTCCCTATTGGTGTTGCGGCACAGATGCCCTCTCTCTCCATTGGTGTTGGGGCACAGATACCCTCTCTCTCAATTGGTGCAGGGACACAGATACCCTCTCTCCCTATTGGTGCAGGGGCACAGATACCCTCTCTCCCTATTGGTGCAGGGACACAGATACCCTCTCTCTCCATTGGTGTTGGGGCACAGATACCCTCTCTCCCTATTGGTGCAGGGACACAGATGCCCTCTCTCTCCATTGGTGTTGGGGCACAGATGCCCTCTCTCTCCATTGGTGTTGGGGCACAGATGCCCTCTCTCTCAATTGGTGCAGGGACACAGATACCCTCTCTCTCCCTATTGGTGCAGGGACACAGATACCTTCTCTCATTATTTGTGTTGGGGTACAGATGCCCTCTCTCTCAATTGGTGCAGGGACACAGATACCCTCTCTCCCTATTGTTTCAGGGACACAGATACCTTCTCTCCCTATTGGTGTTGCGGCACAGATGCCCTCTCTCTCCATTGGTGTTGGGGCACAGATACCCTCTCTCTCCATTGGTGTTGGGGCACAGATACCCTCTCTCCCTGTTGCTAGAAGGACACAGATACCCTCCATCCACATCCTTCTCTTGCGCCCTGCCTAACACAGACTGAAAGGTAACCAGCTTCTGAACCCAACTTTCATACAAATTAAACTATCAGCCTGGTCTTTGCTTACCAGAGGTGAATGCAAGCTCAGTGTTAGTAAAACCCAACTTCTTTTTGCAGCCCAATTTCCCGTGCGGAGTCTGCACGTTTTCCTTTTGTCTGCGTGGGTTTCCTTCGGACGCCACAGTTTTCTCCCACTAGTCCCGAAAGACATGGGGCGCGATTCTCCGCTCCCCGTGTTGGGTGGGAGATTCGCGGGGGGGCCCCCGACAAATTTCCCGCCCTCCTGGCGTCCCCCGTGATCCCCCCCCACCCCCCATCCCCGCTCGGAAGAATTGCCGCTCGCCGGTTTTCACGGCGAACAGCGATTCTCCGACGCGGATGGGCCGAGCGGCCTGCCGTTCGCGGCCATTTCACGACGGCAGCAAACACACCTGGCCGCTGCCGTCGTGAAACGGGAGTGAGAAGCCCATTTGGGGCTTGTAGGTGGCCTAGAAAGGAAAGAGCACCATGGCTGTGCTCTGGAGGGGACAGGCCCGCGATCGGTGCCCACCGATCGTCGGGCCGGCGTACAAATTGGACGCACTATTTCCCCCAAGCCGCCCCACAAGATCAAGCCGCCACGTCTTGCGGGGCGGCTGAGGGGAAAGACGGCCACCACGCATGCGCGCGTGCGTGCCGTCAGCGTCATGGCGGTAGCCGCGCATGCGCGGGTTGGAGCCGGCCAACCTGCGCATGCATGGCTGACGTCATTAGGCGCGCCGGCCGCATCATTCTTGGTGCGTCGCCTCAGCAGCCGAGAGTTACGGAGCGCCACTCCTAGCCCCGCCGGGAGGGGAGAATAGGGGGCGAGGAGCGGCCTCCGAGGCCGTCGTGAAACTCGGCCGATTTCACGACGGCCCTCCCGATTTTTCCCGGGAGCGGAAAATTCCGCCCATGATGTTAGGTGAATTGGACATTCTGAATTCTCCCTCTGTGTACCCGAACAGGTGTTGGAATGTGGCGACAAGGGACTTTTCACAGTAACTTCATTGCAGTGTTAATGTAAGCCTACTTGTTGCAAGAAAGGTTATTTTAAAAAATTATCTGCCAGATCATGGCACATCTGGCACCTCAGGGGTATGGGGGAAGGACACCCGCTCCTGGTGGCCATCCACGTGACTGTTGCACTGAACATTACGCAGAGGGGTCTTTCCAACCACCAAGTGGGTACCTGTCCAGAATCTCACAGACTTTGGTGCAAAGGTGCATCCGCACCATCATGGAGGCCCTATATGCCTTGGCCGCTCAATACATCCACTTCAATGTGGACCGAACCCACCAGGATGGCCGGGCAGTGGGGTTCGCTGCCATCGACGGGATGCTCCGGGTCCAGGGGGTGATCGACGGGATGCACGTCCCCCCGATGAGCACCTGTAGATTGAAGTGTTGGCTAGTGTAGACTTGAGAGATGAACAGACACTTCCAACACTGATGAAGGTTCAACCCAATTTTATTAACTACTTCTAACTAACTAACACACGATGACTGGGTCTAAATGATGCTAACTTAAACTAGAGACCTAAGTTTGTCCGAACAAGCTGATTCTCTCAACACGTGATGTAGGTCTGTGCTGGGCTGCCAACCTCTCCGGCGCATGCCTAGCCCCTCAATGTGAGGGCTTGGCCCCTAAAGGTGCGGAGAATTCCTTTGGGGAGGCCCGACGCCGGAGTTGTTGGCGCCATTCCGCAACACCGGCACCCACCGCCCCGCCGGGTCGGGAAGAATCCCACCCCAGATGTGTGACCATGAGCTGCGCATCATGCACGTCTGTACCCGATACCCAGGCAGTGTGCAGGACACTTTCATCCTGGCACCCTCATGATTCCTGACATGTTTGAGATGCCCAGAGCTGGGGGACTTTCTCCTGGGTGACAGAGGTTATCCATTGCGGTCATGGTTGACGACACCTATCCAGGGGCTACAGACAGATGCCGAGACCCACGACAATGGCGCCCATGCAGTGACCAGGAGTGTGATCGAGTGGTGCTTCAGCCTCCTGAAGGTACAATTCTGGTGTCTGGACCACTCTGGAGGGGCACTCCAGTATGACGCTGAGAGATTCAGGGCGACCGTCAACTAGGTGGTCACTCTCCTGCTCTCATACCCATCGCGCCCCTGCTCTAGTACCCATCGCACCCCTGCTTGTACCCAACACCCCTGCTTTCAAATCCATCACCCTCCTGCTCTCGACCTATACTGGTCCTGAAAAGCCTCAATTTGAAAATTCTTATAATTTCTTTCAAAACTTTCTATAGCACCAACTCACGATCTCTTCCAACCCCACAATCCTCCAGCGATACCTGTGCTCTTTCAATCCTGGCTTCATCCCCAGTATTAATCACTTGTCTCTTCTTGGCTGTGTCTTCCGTTGCTTGGGCCTAAACTTCAGCATTCCCTGCCTAAACATCTCCATCTCTGATTTCTCATTTGAAAACACTCCTTAATACCTACCTTTCTAATTGTATTTTTAATCTCTCTATGTGGAACAGTGTTAAATTTAGCTGATGAACACCCCTATGATGCGGTTTGGGATGTTTTATCACATTAAAGGCACTGTGTAAATGTTAATTGCTGTTGTAGTTTTTGTGAATGTCAGGTCCGGAATCTGTTCTGGAGATCTCTGCTATTTGGTCAAGTAGTCCACACACACACAATGGAATTAATGCCATCACCCATGGTGGTTTTGGTGGTGAGTTGCATTGATTCAGACATTGGGAAGAAGTGGGGCCCTGTTGCCTTTGCTGCTGACTCCCCTTCTCCCCCCCCCCCCCCCCCACTACAACGCCCATCCTGTGACCTCCCCTCCTTCCATTGTCTGTATTAAATACCGCCCACAGTTACTGACTCATTTTTGAGCTGACAAATGATGTGACAGATGATATTGGAGAGCTGCCAGAATACACAAACCGTACCTCAGCATGAATCAGCATCTTTGGGAAAGGACAGCAGAAACAAATCAAAGGAAAAGTTTCTGTTTATTTTACCAATGCTTTAAAATGAAGTCAGTTATTGGTCATAGTCCAGACTAAACGTCTCTGTAATAATGTAGGTTTAACAGTAAGTATACTGTGATTTCCAAAGTCATAATGGTGAATGAAGTCTTGTGATAAAAGGCACATTATAAAATGTATTTTGTTGTTTCTGCCTCTCTACGATCATGTTTAGAAATATGTCTCAATTCCAGAGGATTAACAAAACATGGAAAGGAAGTTCTGTAATTGTAAGCAGCATTGCAGACTCAGAGTAAGATTTACCCATCGAGAGTGAAGGTTAAAACCACCACCTGCACAAACACTCAGCACAGCCTTCCCCATGGCAACTGTTTAAACATATTGGCCAGTTTGGTAATAAATGACTGGTTTGGGATTTTATTCAAAATAAAAACCCAGATAAGTTTGCAAACCCTCTGGCTCAAACAAAACAAAAGACTGCATTAAAGGGAAACATTCACTTTAGTAAGTTTGGATCACATGTCTGATAAAGAAATAAATATGGGTGTTACGACTCGGCGAGAATGGGTCAAAGGATTCCCTTAATTTCCACCTCCTCGTTTGACCGCAACAGATTTATTTATCTTGGATAAGAACATCCTTCCAAATTTAGTGTTGAAAGGGTGAAATAATACAAGCTAAAGATCACACAAGCTGCTAGCTGCTAAATTCGCTATGACAGAAAACTAGTGATGAGAAAACAGTCGTTTCAACTCAGAATGTCTGCAGATACCATTCACCTACATTGCAATATTAATTATAGGGAAGCTGTAGTCTCGCAGCTCGCATAAAAAATTCAATTGATCATTACGCAACTGCAGCCCATGGGTGTCCACTAAAACAAGGTACAATGGGCCTGTTGGTAGCACACGAAAGGGCCTTAACCATATATCACTGCTGTCCAGATAGCAGCTCAGGATGAAAAATTAGTTTTGATGAGGGAAATAACTCAATCTGTGGGGAGTCAAATACTCAAGGATTATTGATGTTTGTTTATTGATAGTGTAGTTATGAGTATGTGCCTCACTAACTATTGAAGTTAGCATAGATACTTCTGTTATTGGTCAGGTCTTCCTGTTGAAAACTGATGAAATAATTTTAGTTCGGGTTTGATAATGATTATCTTAGGATAAGTGTACAATTTTGATTGGTATACATTAATTCCTTGGAAGATAAGCAAAGGGTATAATTGCTCTGTATTTTTTTTGTTCGAGGAGCGGGCAAGCCATGTTGTGACTGTTTAGCTCCCCTACTATAGCTTGAGTAAAGTTTTTGAACTAGAACCCTGAGTGTTGTCTGGTCATTTGGGGAATGAGGAACAGCTGTGAAACTCTCACATGTACTTAATTGTTGACAAAACGAGGAGGCAGTGGCATAGTGGTATTTCCACTGGACTGGTTCACCAGAGACCCAGACTAATGCGCTGGGGACCCAACTTCAAATCCCACCACCGCAGATGGTGAAATTTGAATTCAATAAAAATCTGGAATGAAAAGTCTATTGATGACCCATCTGGTTCACTAATGTCCTTCAGGGAAGGAAATCTGTTGTCCTAACCTGGTCTGGCCAACATGTGACTCCAGACCCACTGCACTGTGGTTGACTCTTAACTGCCCCCTCAAGGGAATTAGAGATGGGCAATAAATGCTGGCACAGCCTGCGCCACCCACACCCCATGAATGAATAAAAAAAAGATGAACAAATTAAAAACTGTGTCATAAAGAACTGGTTGGACGGGTTTCCTTAAGTTTAACAAAGAAGGTGGTTAGTTTTATTATATTAAAAACAT
The DNA here is from genome assembly GCF_902713615.1 of Scyliorhinus canicula. Taxonomy (NCBI): domain Eukaryota; kingdom Metazoa; phylum Chordata; class Chondrichthyes; order Carcharhiniformes; family Scyliorhinidae; genus Scyliorhinus; species Scyliorhinus canicula. The sequence goes on along the minus strand of NC_052153.1, from coordinate 87,508,625 downwards.
TACACACAGACTTAATCTTTATTATTATCACATTACATTAACACTGCAATGAAGTTACTGTGAAAAGGCCCCTAGTTGCCACATTCCGGTGCCTGTTCATGTACACAGAGGGAGAATTCAGAACATCCAAATTACCTAAGAGCATGTCTTTTGGGACTTGTGGGAGGAAATCGGAGCACCTGAAGGAAACACGCACACACACAGGGAGAACGTGCAGACTCCACACAGCCAGTGACCCAAGCTGGTAATTGAACCTGGGACGCTGGCGCTGTGAAGTAACTAAATTAGTAGACAGGGTCTAAGATTTTAGTTGGGTGGACAGAAAAGGATAAGTTTACTCGTTCCCTCCATTTCGCTCAACTACTAGTCCTGTTCTGGATGTTTGAAATACACACAAAAGAGCTTGACGTGTCATGTGACTTCTCTCCAATTGCCAGCAAATCAAACAATAATGGGATATCCTACTTATAACTCGATTAAATTGTCTGGAGAGCTATCTTAAAAATCATGGTCTTTTGCCCAGGCAATTGACCTTCAGCTGTTAAGTACTGTAGGTGATTTCTATATATATTTTGTCAACAGGGCAGGAAGGAAGATATTTTACACTTCTTGGGGGTGGGTTTTGCAATTGCCTGGCGGAATTTTCCATTCCTGACTCTAAGTGTTGACGCTGGGGCAGGATTCGTGGACTTCTATGACAGCAAATCTGGCGTGGCACCTGCACCGATTCAGCGCCCATTGAGGGGCTAGCACTGGCGCCATGTGAAACACAACCGATTCCAATGAGAAACGGTGCGGGATACGCCAGGTTCGCGACTGACACTCAGGGAGCTGACAAGCTGCAGCCGCATATACACAGTTCACTCCCCACACACACCATCCCAGCCAACAAGATGGCAGCGAGGAGAGCGGCCCAGAGAATGACGGACTCCGAGCCTGAGATGCTGCTGGACGCCATGGAAGAGAGGCAGGCTGCCCGTACCCCGGCCCATGAAGGAGGCTACCAGCTGCTGCCGTTCGCTGGGCATGGGTGACAGAGGCTGTAAGCACCACCAGCAACACCTGTCGGACTGGCCAGCCGAAAAAAACAGCACAACCTCCTCAGGGCGGCCAGGGTGAGAAGGCAGCACTTTGCCCCTGGCACCAAAGCTGTCCCATACACCTGAAAACATTGCACACCCCACCCCCACCGGAGATGGTCTGAATCCCGCGCCCTGCACAACATGCTGGCACCAATACCAGCCGCCATTGTAGGGTGCCCTGGCCACTGAAGCCACCAGTTACCCAGCCCATGGGCTGCATGCGCCAGACTGTCTAACGCTGTGCATTTTCTGTTCCCCCCCCCACCCATGCCAAGGAGAAGGCCACCTACAACTGCCATTAGTGGGAAAAGACTGGAGGGGGACTGCCAGAACTGCAGCCCCTTATTGCAAAGCAGAGGGCCCTGGATGTGGTCGGCGAGCTTGAGGAAAGAGCAGTCGCCAGGGTGATGCTTGGAAATGAAGTCCCGCTGAGTTGCGGTTCCTTGTGACATATGTGTCAGCTCCCCCCCCCCCTCCCCGCCCCCCTTAATACCACCCCACCCTCCCCTCCACACCTCCCTTACTCCCATATTGCCCTCACCCCACACCACCCTCACCCCACACCACCCTCACCCCACACCGTCCCGCTCCACACACCCCTACCACCCCTACTCTCCACACCCCACACACCCCCACAGTCAATGAACCTGGAGACGATCAGAGTGTCCCGTGTGCATTGGTCCTGCCACACACGTTTTGCAACTCCTGTGCCTGCCTGGGCCCCATGTCCTGATCATCCTCGCCCTACCCGACATGCTCCTCATCGGAGGAGGCCTGTCGTTCTTCCTCCTCCTCCAGCACATTGGCCCTCTGCTTAGCGATGTTATGGTGGACGCAGCAGGCCGCAACCATGAGGGTGACACTCCCAGCCCCATACTGATGGGCCCCTCCAGAGCACCCAGGCACCTGAACGCATCTTCAGGAGGCCGAAGCACCACTTGATCACGCTCCTGGTCCCGGCATGGGCATTGTTGTAGTGGGTCTCCATGTCAGTCACAATTGCCCAGGAGCCAAGCCGAGTCGGGGGTGTGCCTCAAAGAGTCTGGAAATCATTGAGTGTGGCAGGATGAGGGTGTCATGAACACTGCCTGGGTATCGGGTGCACACGTGCATGATGCACAGCTGATGGTCACACACCAGCTGCACGTTCATCGAGTGGAATCTTTTTTGGTTTGTGTAGAGTGGCCTGTCAACTGCAGGTACTCATAGAGCGACATGCATCCCCTTGATCACCCCCTGGACATGGGGAATCTCGGCAATGGCAGCGAACCCCAGTGCCCAGGCATCCTGGTGGGCTCAATCCATACTGAACTGGATGTATTGTGCCGACTGGGCATATAGGGCCTCCGTGACTGCACAGATGCACCCCTGCATCGAGCTCTGTGAGCTTAAAAACCTACTTAACGATGTCTATGCCGGATTGAATGATCACACGGCATCTACCACCCTCGCCGATGAGACCCCAGCCGGGTGCCGTTTAGCACTGGTCCCCACCAAAGAGGACCAGGCACTGTGGCACTTGCGGGGGTCTCCCAGGTGATCGGAGGCCCCCATGTGGTTGGCCTCTGGACAGGATGGCACCCTCACTCTGCTGATTCCTCCCTGGAACCTGGCACTTCCAGCCTGATATCCTGACAGTGCTACCCTGGCACTCTGTGCCACTCAGTTGCCGCCCTGGCACTGCCCCATATGAGGTGGAATGTAGGGGGGTCTCAAGGACATCCCAACAGGTGAATTGGAGCATTGGGGAGGGGGTCCAGGGATTGTGTTGGGGGGGTAGAGAGATCGGGGCACCATTTAAAAATGGCACCCAAATCTCTTCCTGCACTGAGGAGCTTGCTCACCAGGGGCAGAAATAGCAACAAAGTGCTGACAGATAGTGGGGTCATTCCTGGCATTACAAGTGTCGGGATCGAACCCTTTTTAAGAATTAAATCGTGCCGTCACAGTACTGTAAATTAGTGCCGGCCATCTTGGTGTATGTTGAAATCACTATACCGTTTCAAAAAGTTTCCGTCTTTGCAAAAGTCCAATTTCTCTTTCCAACCAATGAATAAAAATCAATATTTGATAAAAACACATCTTCATTACATAGGATCCTTTTAATAATCATAATAATAATCTTTATCATCACAAGTAGGCTTACATTAACACTGCAATGAAGTTACTGTGAAACTTTCCCAGACGCCACATTCCGACGCCTGTTCAGGTACATCGAAGGAGAATTCAGAATGTCTAATTCACCCAACATGAATGTCTTTTGGGACTTGTGAGAGGAAACCAGAGCGCCCAGAGGCAACCCACGCAGACACGGGGAGAACGTGCATACGCCGCACAGACAGTGACCCAAGCTGGGAATCGAACCTGGGACCCTGGCACTGTGAAGGAACGGTACTAACCATTGTGCTACAGTGCCTCAGTTTTATGGATAATGATGTGTTTATTGCCACTAAAATAAAAGTTTTTGGTGACATTTATCATTCATTGTGTGGCACAATATATGGAATATTGGAGTACCATTAGTTATTCGAGTTAACTGATGGTAAATTATCCGCTAATTCCAATATGGTGGCTACTACAATGCAAACATGTAATTTGTAGCTTGTTCAAAGCACAAAACCTACAATGAAACAATAGCAGAATATTGCAGATGTTGGAAGTCAAAAATAACAGAAAACACTCAGTAATTCAGGCAACTATGTGGAGATAGAAACAATCTTTCAGAACGGGATACTTTGGTTACAGAGCAAGGTCTTCGGCGACAGCGAGGTGGCCTGTGCCAGAGAGGTGAGGATCTATTGCCCCTTCATCCAGATGACCTGTCTGAAGTGAGTTGTTGATGACCCACAAAATTATCCTTCCCTCTCACTGACCATATATCTATTGTGTTATAGAACATAGAACATTACAGCACAGTACAGGCCCTTCGGCCCTCGATGTTGCGCCTTCCTGTGAAACCCCTCTAAAGTCCCTCTACACTATCCCCTTATCGTCCAAATACCTATCCAATGACCATTTAAACGCGTTTAGTGTTGGCGAGTCCACTACTGTTGCAAGCAGGGCATTCCACGCCCTTACTACTCTCTGAGTAAAGAACCTACCTCTGACATCTGTCCTATATCTATCTCCCCTCAATTTAAAGTTATGTCCCCTCGTGCTGGGCATCACCATCCGAGGAAAAAGGCTCTCAATGTCCACCCTATCTAATCCTCTGATCATCTTGTATACCTCAATTAAGTCACCTCTTAACCTTCTTCTCTCCAACGAAGACAATCTTAAGTCACTCAGCCTTTCCTCATAAGATCTTCCCTCCATACCAGGCAACATCCTGGTAAATCTCCTCTGCACCCTTTCCAATGCTTCCACATCCTTCCTATAATGCGGCGACCAGAACTGCACGCAATACTCCAAATGCGGCCGCATCAGAGTTTTGTACAGCTGCAACATGACCGCATGGCTCCAAAACTCAATCCCTCTACCAATAAAGGCTAACACACCGTACGCCTTCTTAACAACCCTATCAACCTGGGTGGCAACTTTCAGGGATCTATGTACATGGACACTGAAATATCTCTGCTCATCCACACTACCAAGAATCTTACCATTAGCCCAGTACTCTGTCTTCCTGTTACTCCTTCCAAAGTGAATCACCTCACACTTTTCTGCATTAAACTCCATTTGCCACCTCTCAGCCCAGCTCTGCAGCTTATCTATGTCCCTCTGTAACTTGTAACATCCTTCTGCACTGTCCACAACTCCACCGACTTTAGTGTCATCTGCAAATTTACTCATCCATCCTTCTACGCCCTCCTCCAGGTCATTTATAAAATGACAAACAGCAGCGGCCCCAAAACAGATCCTTGTGGTACACCACTAGTAACTGGACACCAGTCAGAACATTTCCCATCAACCACCACCCTTTGTCTTCCATCAGCTAGCCAATTTCTGATCCAAACTGCTAAATCACCCTGAATCCCATGCCTCCGTATTTTCTGCAATAGCCTACCGTGGGGAACTGTATCAAACGCTTTACTGAAATCCATATACACCACATCAACTGCTTTACCCTCATCCACCTGTTTGGTCACCTTCTCGAAGAACTCAATGAGGTTTGTGAGGGACGACCTACCCTTCACAAAATCATGTTGACTATCTCTAATCAAATTATTCCTTTCCAGATGATTATACATCCTATCTCTTATAAACTTTTCCAAGACTTTGCCCACAAAAGAAGTAAGGCTCACTGGTCTATAGTTACCGGGGTTGTCTCTACTCCCCTTCTTGAACAAGGGGACAACATTTGCTATCCTCAAGTCTTCTGGCACTATTCCTGTAGACAAAGATGACTTAAAGATCAAAGCCAAAGGCTCAGCAATCTCCTCCCTAGCTTCCCAGAGAATCCTAGGATAAATCCCATCCAGCCCGGGGGATTTATCTATTTTCACACTTTCCAGAATCGCTAACACCTCCTCCTTATGAACCTCAAGCCCTTCTAGTCTAGTGCCTGTATCTCAGTATTCTCCCCGACAACTTTGTCTTTTTCCTGTGTGAATACAGACAAAAAATACTCATTTAGCACCTCTCCTTTCTCCTCGGACTCCATGCACAACTTCCCACTACTGTCCTTGACTGGCCCTACTCTTACCTTAGTCATTCTTTTATTCCTGACATATCTATAGAAAGCTTTAGGGTTATCCTTGATCCTACCTGCCAAAGACTTCTCATGTCCTCGCCTGGCTCTTCTTAGCTCTCTCTTTAGAGCCTTCCTAGCTAACTTGCGCCCTAACTGAACCATCACGTCTCATCTTTACATAAGCCTCCTTCTTCCTCTTGACAAGTGTTTCAACTGCTTTAGTAACCCATGGTTCCCTCGCTCGACCACTTCCTCCCTGCCTAACAGGTACATACTTATCAAGGACACTACCAGGGTTTAGAAAACCCCAAAGTATATCATGGAGTTCACCTGACCTAGAACTGTTCATCGATTTTGGTTATGATGAGCACAAGGGCCCGCCTTTCAGGTGTTATTGAACAGAGGTCTTAAGCACTTTAAATCAAAAACAAGCTTTATTCTACGAATTGAATGAACATTTTTATAAACACACACAGTGATCATTTTTATAAACTACCAACATAAATACCCCACATGGCTACAGTACTATATGTATAACTCTTAATAAATTCCTCCTTTATCTGTTACAATTTGCACGGTAGCACGGTAGCATGGTGGTTAGCATAAATGCTTCACAGCTCCAGGGTCCCAGGTTCGATTCCCGGCTGGGTCACTGTCTGTGCGGAGTCTGCACGTCCTCCCCGTGTGTGCGTGGGTTTCCTCCGGGTGCTCCAGTTTCCTCCCACAGTCCAAAGATGTGCGGGTTAGGTGGATTGGCCATGCTAAATTGCCCGTAGTGTCCTAAAAAGTAAGGTGGAGGGGGGGGGGTTGTTGGGTTACGGGTATAGGGTGGATACGTGGGTTTGAGTAGGGTGATCATTGCTCGGCACAACATCGAGGGCCGAAGGGCCTGTTCTGTGCTGTACTGTTCTATAACAAGATCCCATAAACCAGAAAACCCTTTTTGAAGGTGTGGCCCAGCACACAGCACTCAAGACCTGGTTCGGATGCTCTTGTGTCCTTTCCAAAACAGCAGGTTCGAATTTCGCCCAGAAAACAATTATTTCTTTTCAAGTTATCAAGCAGTCTGGAAACAGCTTTTAAAATGCAGATAGAGAAAAAAACAACTTATTTTTCAACCTCTGCTGCACAAACCAGTTCAAACGCAAAGCGAAAGTAAAACTCCGAGCCACAGCCAGCTTCCAACTCAAAAGGAAATTAAAAACCTAGAGCCACAGCCAAGCTCCACCCACACAATGACATCACCGAAGCCATGTGATAAAACAAAAACATTTCTTAAAGGGACACTCCCATGACAATTGTTTCGCAGGATCACCATCTGATGAGGCTGTGTCATCCAGATTCTTTCCCCCATCCCCTGTCACCCAAGAGAACATTTTGGAGATCACCATCCGAGGAAAATGGCTCTCAAAAAGACCATGGAGGATCAAAAAGAGTGAGAAACACAGTGGGCGTTGGTGAGGCCACTATCCGTAGCTAGGGGCAATGGAAATCTGTCACATTAAAATCTTCACCATTAGAACATGTCACACCTGATACATGTGAAGCCTCTGCCACTTTAGGCTTCAGAGTGGGACTCATCGCACCACAACTCCTTGTTTCCCCCCTACTCCCAAAGACCAGATGTGATTACCACGCTGGGGGGCTCGGAATCCATTGGAACACCTGGGATCCTGCCCTCTTCGGCAGTGCCAGATTAGCATTTCCAAGGGTGCCAGGAGGCAATGCCTGATTGGCACAGCCAAGGGTGCCATGGGCAGTCTTCCAGTGTTCAGTGTTCCAGGAGGTAGTACCAGGCGGGTACTGCCAAGTGGTGGATCTGAAAGTGGCGTGGCATGAAAGAGAAGATGCCTGAAATCAGTGGGGCATGAAGGGTGGAGCCTGAAGGGGCAGGGCATCTGGCGATCCATAGCAGGGGGCCTTTACTATCATTTTGAAATTGGGGCACCCTTTGCAAATGGCACCCTGATCTCTGTTAAGCCAGGCTTTTTGGTGTGTTTTGGCCCCACCTCTCTTGATGCTGGTGCAAAACCCACCCCCTCTAAAAAATTTTGAAGTTTGAATGAATTGTGATCGAATCGTGTCGAAGCATTTGATGGGAATCACACCTCATTTCCTACCGGAGACCTCATTCAGAGAAATGTTTTGTGAGAATTCTGTCTATTGTATTCACTTTGTCTAATATCTTTCACCCTGTACAATATTACACAATCCCTTTTTTCAGTGCATATTGTTACGTGTGGGCATCAAATCAGCTTTTTAAGAAAATAATTCATTTTTCAGATTTCACAACAAAATGTTTACTCCTCCAAGTTGTTCACACAGAACCACCATTTGCACTTCATAAGACTCTTACTTTTCTATATTACAATGTGGTTCTCAAATTAATATGCATTGTAACCAATACAAAATCAACCCTTGTTGACAGGCAATTACGAGGGGACACAAGTTCAAGGTGAGGGGCAGGAGGTTTAGGGAAGGCGTGAGGATAAACCTTTTTACCCAGAGGGTGGTGACAGTCTGGAATGCACTGCCTGGGAGGGTGGTAGAGGCGGATTGCCTCACATCCTTTAAGAAGTACCTGGATGAGCACTTGGCACATCATAATATTCAAGGCAATGGGCCAAGTGTTGGCAAATGGGATTAGGTAGGCAGGTCAGGTGATTTTTTAAAAAATAATCTTTATTGTCACAAGTAGACTTATATTTGCACTGCAATGAAGTTACTGTGAAAAGCCCCTAGTCGCCACATTCCTGCGCCTGTTCAGTTACACAGAGGGAGAATTCAGAATGTCCAAATTACCTAACAGCACATCTTTCAGGAGGAAACTGGAGCACCCGGAGGAAACCCATGCAGACACAGGGAGAACGTGCAGACTCCACACAGACAGTGTCCCAAGCCGGGAATCGAACCTGTGACCCTGGAGCTGTGAAGCAACAGTGCTACCCACTGTGCTACCATGCTGCCCATTCATGCGTCGGTGCTGACTTGATGGGTCGAAGGGCCTCTTCTACACTGTGTGATTCTGTGAAATGGAAAAGATGCAGAAGCATGTATGTGATAACAAAGCAAAAATAAAATGAACACTTTGCCTCAAAAACCATTAGGGAATTCAGCACTAAGTGTTTGTTGCAAATCATTACACTTGTTCAAAAGTTTTAGGAAACAAATTAATCTTGCCTTTGAACATAGGAAGATTTGTAATTTTTATTAGTGTTTAGTGATGGTAGTTGTTGGGTGGGTTTAGGAGATGGTGGTGGTTGGTGGGGATAGGTGGAGGTGGGCAGCTGCTCCTTGTACATTTCATATTGTTTTATTACAGTGTTCTGTGCTGCGGTTGAAATGTGCTGCATGCATTTCCCTTGCCTTATAAATGATGGGACTGAAATTTGACATTGCAAGATCAAAAAACAGCATTATTGCACTTACTAACTGTTATTCAATATTCAGTTCTATGTAATTAAATATCTGGCGGAATATACAACAGATGACCCATGAGATACCTGACCCTTGACCTCTGCTACTGAGCAGCAGGCACATGTGAACACCACCATCTGTATGTTCCTCTCCAAGCCACAAATCATACCTACTTGGAACTTTATCCCTGTTCCTTCACTGTTTCTGGGTCAAAATCCTGAAACACCCTTCTTAGCAGCATTAATGGACTGTAGCAGTTCAAGAAGGCATCTCATCACCACCTTGTCAAGGGAAATTAGAGATGAGCAATAAATGCTAGCCTAGCAGTGACCATAAGGAATTCCACCCAAGTCCTATTTCACACCAACACATTTAGCTCTAGCGGCAACAGTTACATGGGAATGAATTTGGAAAATGTGCTGAGTTTGGCCAGCAGAACGATGTGCAATTTGATGTTTCTGGCAATGAAGACAGCTCGCCCATCCCACTGCGGGGGAATCAGCCACGGGAGTGGGGGGCGGCGGGGTATCAGTAGATTCCTATCATTTAGGCAACAAGTTCTAAATAGGTGAAAATTTGCCCTCTATTAATCCAATTCTACACAGGACAAGTGAGGTCAAACGATGTGAGTCATCACGCTTTGCCCTACTTCCACAGTGGCCCTCTCCCATTCCCCAGCACAACATAATCTTTCCTGCTACAATTTATATCGTTCAGTATTTTCTCTGTTCAAATATAAGTAGAATTGTTCTGATCTCTCTGCTAGCACCTTCCAGAGTTTATTCAAATGAGATTATGATATTCTAACTCTGAGAAAAAAAAGCTGCAGTGTTACTAAGTGTACGGGTAGATTCTATTTTCCAATTATAGTTCAAGGTGATATGTATGTCTTCTGAATAAACTATGGATAGATATCTCTTGTGCGACATTTACGCATTTTGCTGAGCAAAGCAATGAGTGTTTGCACAGGAACAATACATCACTGCTGTCCCATTTATGGATGATCAAGTATCACAAGTTCCTATAGGAATTGATCACTGTTTAATAGGATAGTCGCTTGCATTTATTATTTCAAGTGAGAGGAGCAGTTGCTGAGATCAGCATGGTGCGTGCTGCTATCAGGAGCATAACAATTATTTGTACCTTCATTTGATATCCACAGAGTTTGATACATGAAAGGCAAGGGCCAAATTTAATCTGACTGGTAAAATAATAGAACTTATTATACTGCCCAATTAACACCCAGGATGGGACGGGAATTTGATTCAGCACAACGGCTGAATTTATATGACAATATGTTTGCAGAGTGATTCCAAATCAAAGGGCAATCTTCTACGATTGTGAACAGTTTTATATGATTCAGTACATCATTCAGTAATTGTTATCAGGGCGACTGGAGATGCCATAAGATTGTTCCATTGCACATTCGCCTTCACCAGTTCCAACAACCATCTGCCCCCTTACACATTTCTGTCCAGGTCCTTCTGTGCATAGCTCCATTGTCTGAAGAGAAGCTATCCCTTTATTATTAGTCACTCTGTCATTCTGGCTGTCATTCAACACCCTGCTGAGAAAGCATGTGGACCAGGTTGGTCCAACTCATGGCTCACAGCCGGATTCCTGCCCTCGCACGCTCTGGACTCGACTTGCCAAACTTATTGGACCCACAATTGACTGGCATTTGAACCTATCAGCAAAAAATGCAGGAAGAAACCAGCCTATAATTGGAACCAAAGAGAAAATGCTGGAAAACCTCATCAGGTCTGACAGCACCTGTAGGGAGAGAAAAGAGCTAACGTTTCGAGTCCAGATGACTCTTTGTCAAGGCTAAAAAACAGAGAAAGTGGGCAATATTTATACTGTGGAGTGAGAATGAAAGATGAGTCATAGCCACAGAAACCCAGGGAAACCGGGTGCTAATGGCCACAGAAACCAAGGGGAAAGAGTACTAATGGCAGCCCCCAGAGAGGACAAAAGATGTGAAAGGCCAAACAGCAGAGAAACTAACATCAGAGGATAAACTGTGACAGATGTAGATGTGGGGGGTGGGGAAGGGGGAAGCAAAGAGGAGAAAGGGTAAGGAAAGGTGGATAAGATGGGGGGGGGGGGGGGTTAAATATGTATAAAGAAAGACAAGAAATAAAGAAATTGCAAAATACATTTAAAATTAAATGGGATGAAAACAAATGGGTCGAGGTGGAGTAGAGTTAATCATCTGAAGTTGTTGAACATAGAAAATACAGTGCAGAAGGAGGCCATTCGGCCCATCAAGTCTGCACTAACAAACTTAAGCCCTCACCTACACCCTATCCCCGTAACCAAATAACCCCTCCTAACCTTTTTGGACACTAAGGCAATTTAGCATGGCCAATCCACCTAACCTGCACATCTTTGGCTGTGGGAGGAAACCGGAGCACCCAGAGGGCACCCACGCAGACACGGGGAGAACGTGCAGACTCCGCACAGATAGTGATCCAGCATGGAATCGAACCTGGGACCCTGGCCCTGTGAAGCCACAGTGCTATCCACTTGTGCTACCGTGCTGCCCATAGTTTTTTTGAACTCAATGTTGACACCAGAAGGCTAACGTGCCTAATCGGAAGATGAGAGTTGTCCCTCCAGTTTGCATTGAGCTTCACTGGAACATTGCAGCAGGCCAAGGACAGACATGTGGGCATGGGAGCAGAATCAGTCAACAATGGGAAGGTAGGTTTTTCAGGGCTTCAGAGAGTGGGAATTTGGGGAGAGCTTGCAGGGACCAGGGGTGGGTGGAAGTAGGCATGGGGGCAATGGGCATGGGGGGGGGGGGGGGAGGGGAGCGACAGTGATAGTACTGTTGAGGTTGTTGGGGTGGAGGGAGAGAGGGAGAGCCTCCGATAAATGTGCCGTTGAGGGTGAGGGCTCCCGATACCTTTGTGTTGGGGGTGGTGGGAGTTGCTGGGAGAAATTAATGTCAGTTCTGTAAGGGACAACCTTTAATGGTGGCACCCTAATCTGCCGGCTCTATCAGGCCTAGCCCTGCCAGACTGATGACGTAAACCACAACCCCTGATTTTTTGTTGTCTGTGCGAGAAAATCTGGTCTGAAAACTGGCAGTGCATCTGGACACTGCACATTGGTTTTCAATCAGAACCTGATACTCTGGCAAATATGGGAAAGTTCTGTCCTGTGTGTGAGAGAGATGAGAGTGTAGTGTTTGCGTTTATGTGTGTGAGAAGGGTGGGAGAGTAGTGTGTGCGTGTTTGTGTGTGTGAGAGAGAGATGGGAGAGTATGAGTGTGCGTGTTTGTGTGTGAGAGAGAGAGATGGGAGAGTATGTGTGCGTGTTTGTGTGTGAGAGAGAGAGATGGGAGAGTATGAGTGTGCGTGTTTGTGTGTGAGAGAGAGAGATGGGAGAGTATGTGTGTGCGTGTTTGTGTGTGAGAGAGAGAGATGGGAGAGTATGTGTGTGCGTGTTTATGTGTGTGAGAGAGAGATGGGAGAGTATGTGTGTGCGTGTTTATGTGTGTGAGAGAGAGATGGGAGAGTATGTGTATGCGTGTTTGTGTGTGTGAGAGAGAGATGGGAGAGTAGTGTGTGTGCATGTTTGTGTGTGTGAGAGAGAGATGGAAGAGTAGTGTTTGTGAGAGAGTAGTCTGTGTGAGAGAGAGATGGGAGAGTAGTGTATGCGTTTTTGTGTGTGAGAAGGATGGGAGAGTAGTGTGTGTGCGCGTTTGTGTGTGTGAGAGAGAGATGGGAGAGTAGTGTGTGTGCATTTGTGTGTGAGGGAGATGGGAGAGTAGTGTTTGTGAGTGAGAGTAGTCTGTGTGAGAGAGAGAGATGGGAGAGTAGTGTGTGTGCGCGTTTGTGTGTGTGAGAGAGATGGGAGAGTAGTGTGTGTGCGTTTGTGTGTGTGAGAGTATGTTTGTGTGTACGTTTCTGTGTGAGAGAGAGGTGGGAGAGTAGTTTGTGTGTATTTGTGTGTGTGAGAGAGATGAGAGAGTATGTGTGTGTGTGTGTGAGAGGGATGGGAGAGTAGTGTGTGAGCGTTTATGTGTGTGAGAGACATGGGAGAGTATGTGCCTGTACGTTTGTGTGTATGAGAGAGAGATAGAACATAGAACATACAGTGCAGAAGGAGGACATTCGGCCGATTGAGTCTGCACCGACCCACTTAAGGCATCACTTTCACCCTATTCCCGCAATCCAATAACCCTCCTAACCTTTTTGGTCACTGAGGGCAATTTATCATGGCCAATCCACCTAACCTGCACATCTTTGGATTGTGGGAGAAAACCGGAGCATCCGAAGGAAACCCATGCAGACACAGGAAGAACGTGCAGACTCCACACAGACTGTGACCCAGGGGGAATCGAACCTGGAACCCTGGCGCTGTGAAGCCATAGTGCTATCCACTTGTGCTACCATGCTGTCCAGATGTGAGAGTGTGCGTGTACGTTTCTGTGTGAGAGAGAGATAAATAGGGGAGTGTGTATGTGTGCCTGGCTCACTCCCAGTCTCGAGGTTCTCATTCACACTCATCCCCACACACCAACATGCACACCCACCCACTCTCACATTTGGTGTGGGTGAGTGAGTGAGCATCCTGAGACTGCGAGAGACATGGACACATCCACTCTGAACCTCTAAAGATCATCTTCATTTATCACTCATCTTTAAAAATATCAATTTATTGTTTTGACATTGTTTTACTTTTGCTTAGCAAGTCATTTCTTTTTATAGCTCAGCCATTTTATGAAACTCATATTTAATGTTGTGCCAAGCCTTATCATTCTGGCATTTGCTCATTGAGAAAACAATGGAAATATTGCTTCGCATGCACAAAAGTCCAGACAAGGTTGTGTCTTCAGTGACAGTACTTCATTGCACGGCGCCAGCAAAGTGAGCAACCTCGCCTGGGAGGCTGGTGCCATGGGGAATGTAAAGCCACGTGGGCATAGTAAATGATATTCTGCACCTGGGCATGCCAGCTATGTGAGCGAAGCCCATGGCCCTGAAATTCCAGCTCACCTGGTCCTGGTCGAAGATAATGCACGTGTGGGCTCTCATTTGGATTTCCACTTGGGTTTATTGTCATGTGTACCGAAATATAGTGAAAAGTATTATTCTGCGCACAGTCTAGGTATATCGCTCCATATATGAAAAACATAGGGGCCGGGATTCTCCGAGCCCGCGTCGGGTCGGAAAATCGCTGGGGACGCGGGAAATTCCCGTCACGCTGCTCTGATAGCTGCACGCGATTCTCCGGAGACGGGAGAATCGGTGGCAATCGCGCCCGTGCGGCCAACGCAGCGCCGGTCGGGGGCCGCACAATAGACGCCCCCCCCCAGCTATTCTCCACGGTCGACCGGCCGAATTCCCGCCAGGTATTACCCGGCGGGAGCTTGGACCCGCGGCCGCGATGGCCATTTTGGTGGGGGGGGGGGGGGTTGGCCCTCCACAGTGTCCAGGCCTGCGATCGGGGGCTACCGATCGACGGGCGCCCGCGATCTGGAAGGGGCCTACCTCCTTCCGCGCTTTCTATGGTGCATTTGTAAAAATTGGTGTGACCTCCCTTAAGCACCCTCTGCAACTCTGAAACAAACCATTGTCATAGACGTTCAGAGCAGCAGTAACTTTCAGGGTCATAGGCAATGGATGATCTCACAGTCCCTGTGATGCAAACTCTTGCATCTCCCGGGACAGATGCAATCTTCTAAGGCAGTGGACCTGTGACATCTCGAGGTAGCCAGTTCTGCAGTGGTATACCCATGGCCGGTACTCTCTCTTCCAAGGCTCTGCCATTTGTGGCCCTGGAAGTCAATGGGTCATGCCTCCCCCTCAGCTGCAGGGTGAAGTGCTGGCAATGTGCAGTTGCACATTGAGGTTGCTGCTGTTTGTCAATCACAATAAAAAAACAATTCCAGCTCGACTAGCTCCATGATTCTCCCAAATCAATAACTAAAATGAAGAGAACATCAAAGTGAGTGATGAGGAGCCCAGACAATTCCCTGACCCTCAACTCTGTCAGGATCTGGGACAGCCATCCATATGCATCCCCCTATGTGAGAACCTTTCCAGTGGATGTCACATCTTCCGCTGTCACACAAAAGCCTCGTCACCATAGTTGTCCCTCTTATTTACACCTGAATGAAGCACAGAGAACCTCAGCGGGCCATGTGTACCCACCGCACAACCCACCCCTGTGGGTGAGGAGTGATAGCAGTTGAGTGCATTCAATGGGCCTGCATTCTAACTTCATGGGGGAACAAAACTTTCCCTGCACCCCCTGTCATCCCTTGAACAGGGTGACTGATGAGCAAATTCACCGTAGCACTTTGCATTGTGGGCCACATCTGTGTCTTCTCTCTGTTACGTAGATGTGTGTATGAGACTTGAAGTTGAATGCCTGCAGGCGAGGCTTCCAAAGGGTTAAAAATTGGATGCCAATCAGTTGCACACAGACTAAATTGCCACAATCGTCACCTCAGGGAAAGGTCAGGGATCTGATTAAACAACTGGCTTCCCCTTGTGGCAGAGGAGACACATCTGATACGTGTAAAGACTGAAATTAGCATGTCAACTTCATCCTTACAGAGCACCCTCATTCTCTTAGCTTTCAAGGGCTGTAAGTTAAACAGGCCTTCCAATTTGAACTGTCAGCCACCCATACACAATCTCTGACAGCCTGACCTCCATAACCATAACTTGTAAACAGCTCATGCCCTCTGGCTTCACAGTGCTGCCTGTGTGTAAGGGCTCTGACTGCATTCGTCGTCCCCCCTTTTGTGAGTATCTTTAGGCCTCATGAGGCTGGAAAACATCCCTTGAAAGAATCCCCCACTCTGCCCACGTAGCCTGGCATCTCATGAGACCCCACCCAGGAACTTCACAGTTGCCCTGTGTGCTGACCCTATGGATTCAATTGCTCCCGCCCACTTTCCAGCTGCCACTCTGAAAGGGCAACCCCTGAGCTGTGATATCACACAAGCCCCGCATGGAGGGCACTGGAAGCACTGCATGCATACTATTTGCCAGACCCCTTGAAACTTAAAGGCGCACAGCCATGAAGGGCTGCTTAGCAGAGGTGGCTTTAAACTAAACACACTATGTCTATTTATTTATCCCGGACCAAAATATAGCTCCCTTTGACATATTGGATAAGAAGCATACAAGACGCAAGAACTGTTTTTTCTACGAAACTAGTGACAATGAAATCAATTTGTAAGGGAAGGAGAAGATCATCATTAAGACTGACAATGTTGTTTGTGGCAAAATAATGGTGCAATTGCAGAGTAGAAGTGCATCTCTGAAGAAAACTGTTGATTTAGTTTGCATGCTTTGTGATGAGCTCTGTGATTCAATATCATCAACTGATTTGTATATGAATAAATAAATAATCTTTATTGTCACAAGTAGACTTACATTAACACTGCAATGAAGTTACATTCCGGTGCCGGTTCGGGTACACAGAGGGAAAATTCAGAATTCTCAGCTGGTATGGTGATTGACCCCACACTGCTGGCCTTGTTCTGCATCACAGACCAGCTGTCTAGCCCACTGAGCTAAACCAAGAAATTAATGATGGTTTGCAGGCAACCTTTCCAAACATGGAAATCATTCTGAAAACATTTTTAACAATACCTGTAACAAGTGTTTCTGGTGAACGTTATTTTTCTGTATTGAAGAGTTGAAAATTATTTGAGAAGTATGATGAGCCAGGAAAATTTGACAAGTTCAGCAATATTGACAAATGCAAGTGCCTCATACACGATTCTACATATGATGATGTAATGAATTTTGTGAAGAGAAAGTACAGAACAAAAAGCAATCTAAGAAAATCCTAAAAATCTGTCCCTCTTTCATATTTTCTTGTTTAAATTCTGTTTTTCAAAATGAACCATTGCTGGTCCGGTATAATGGCTGTAGCTGATCACATTCTGATTGTTCTAACCACCACCGCTTTCAAGACTGGCCTTCAGACAGTCTCTGGGACTAAGAATGTAATCCCGCAGACAGAACTACTGATATTGAATTTGGAATCATTGGGCTTCACTCATGTGTATTTGTGACAATAACTTATTTGATTTTATGCGAGGAAGTAAGGAAGTTAACTTTTGAAACTGAATGAGACTCTGAAATGTACTGAATGGACTTGTTGAGTGAAGTATTTGCTCCTGCGCTGAACTGACTCATTCTGTCCACTCACTCACCCATTCACTCACCCATTCATTCACCCATTTATACATCCATTGACTTACCAGTGCATCCATCCATTCCCCAACCACACACTCAGACACTAACAAACATGGGGGCCTTTAAACATTCCCAGAATACGGCAGCTAGTGCTGTTAAAAGAGGGAGTGGCACCTGCACAGATCCTCTTTGCAGTTCCGTACAAGGAGTCCTCTTCTAAAGGAGTTCTTATGCATTGTGGAGTGGATAGTGAAGCCTTTCCAATGTACGCAGGTAAGTGGGTAGTGTGTCTGATTAGCATCGGACACAGGTGTTCAAACTCAACTCGGACGTTTGGGAAAATAAATGGAACAGTGCCTATTCAATTCGAGATAGATGTGGTTAAACTCATGTCTCAGCTAATTTATTCACAATTAGTCACCAGCTATACCTTCATAATGTTAATGGCATAAACACCCTTACATTATTGCTCCCCGTATATTGCTTGGTCCTGATCCAGGGACAGTGGCAGCAAAATGCTATAAAAAAGCCACTAACATCAAACATAATGGACCCTAATTGTCAATGTCACTTTAAATTTCTGGCCCAGATCCACTCTCATGTCCTGCATATTTATATATCTTTATCATTCAATGGCATTCTGTATGAAGAGCAGGATAAATATACAAGGAGACACTCATTCTTACAATATCACAAATTATAAATATTACAGTTTTATTAATATATCTGCACATAATAATGTGCCAAATTTAGAATTTTATGTTCAATATTAAGATATAGCCCTTAAAATGAAATATTATTTTCATGGCTAGCTAATTGCCTTTTTTTATATTCTTCATGGGATGTGGGTTTCGCTGGCTGGGGGGCCAAGATTTATTTCCCAGCCCTGAGGGCATTTAAGAGTCAACCAAATTGCTGTGGATCTGGAGTGACATGGAGGCCAGACCAGGTAAGGATGGCAGATTTCCTTCCCTCAAGGCCATTAGTGAACCAGATAGATTTTTTATGACAATCGACAATGGTTTTGTGGTCATCATTAGACTGACAGTTCCAGACTTTATTTTTATCAAATTTAAACTTCACCATTGGTGGAATTCAAACCGGGTCCGTAGAGCATTACCCTGGGTCTCTGGATTACTAGTCCAATGAAAATACCACTCCACCAATGCCTCCCCATTAACAACATGTTGTTAATTTATTAATAATGAGCATCTAAAGAATTTAACTTATTTTGTTTATTATACATTTTATTAATTATTACGGCATTTCCATTTGAAGTTTATGTTATTATATAGGGCTGCATTTTACCATAGTGATATGGGGATAACTCATGTCTGTCAAGGGAGAAAAGGCTGGCAGGACCTGATTCCATGATTCCGCTCCCATTCTCATCCTGAGGACACAGGCTGAAGGTGTGGGTCATGAGCCCGCATGAAGTAATTCCACTGCTAGCGGCTCCATTGCAGGGGGTGATTGCAGACTGCTGGAATGAAAGTTACTAGCAGGCCCACACATTAGAACATGACACAATTCTATAAATATCCTCAAGACTGCTACATCTTTCTGGCTCGCAGAGGTCCTGCTACAGTGATGGTCGGCCCAATTCTGTAAAACATCAAATTGCGTTTATATACTGTGTTTAGCGTGGTTAGACTCAGGTGTGATATTGAAGAATACAAATCAGGATGTTCCTGGGTTTGATTCCTCATCTATGCTGAGTTAGAAAAATCTTGCCTTCATCTAGTCAGTTTCAGGCACTCCAGAAATTCCAACCCATTTTATAATACTTTTTTAAAAAATGTGGCCAGGGTTAACTGAAATCTCACAGTAAGTTTGAAAGTGACATAGACCAATCACAAACAAGAAACTTAAACTTAGACAAAGCCAATTACAGAGGTATGAGGGGAGAACTGATTCAGGTTGATTGGGTAAATTAACTAAAAGGCAGGGTCAGAAATAGATAGTGGGAAACATTTAAATAAATAATTTAAAATGTTCAACAGAAGTACATTGAAAAACAGAACTGTCACAAGAAAGGTCTATCCATGCCTTTCTCGGGAAGTTGAGGATAGTTTTAGATTAAAATAAGGGGCAGCACGGTAGCATAGTGGTTAGCACAATTGCTTCACAGCTCCAGGGTCCCAGGTTCTATTCCCGGCTTGGGTCACCGCCTGTGCGGAATCTGCACGTCCTCCCCGTGTGTGCGTGGGTTTCCTCCGGGAGCTCCGGTTTACTCCCACAGTCCAAAGTCGTGCAGGTTAGGTGGATTGGCCATGCTAAATTGCCCTTAGTATCCAAAAAAGGCTAAGTGGGGGTTGCGGGGATAGGGTAGATATGTGGGCTTGAGTGGGTTGCTGTAAGGGCCGGTCCAGACTCGATGGCCCGAATGGCCTCCTTCTGCACTGTAAATTCTATGAATTCTATGAATAAGAGGCTTATAAGGTTGCAAAGAATAGTAGAAATTATGATTGTTTTAGAAACCATCAAAGGGCCACCAAAATGTTGACAATATGGGCAAATATAGAAATAGAGCTAATTAGCAAGGAATATAAAAGCAGATTGTAAGAGCTTTTCCAAGTTTATAAAATGGAAGACAGTTGCTGAAATATACTTTATGTTATTATATAGGGCTGCATTTTACCATAATGACATGGGGATAACTCATATCTGGCAAGGGAAAAAAGGCTGGCAGGACCTGATTCCATGATTCCACTCCATTCTCATCTTGAGGACGCAGGATGAAGGTGTGGGTCATAAGCCCGCATGAAGTAATTCCACTGCTAGCGGCTCCATTGCAGGGTTGATTGCAGACTGCTGGAATGAAAGTTACTAACAGGCCGACACATTAGAACACAACACAATTCCATAAAAATGTTTGCAGCAGAGATGGGATAAATTATTATTGTGAATGAAGAAATGTTGAAGAAATTGAATAGGTATTTTGAACAGTATTTCCATGGAGTCAGGAACACTCTGCAGGCCTTCAAAAATGGTGGGTGTTACACAATGTGCAAGGCCCGCCCCATTTATGACAGATCCAATTCCAGCAAGTGGGAAAAGAGGGTGAGGTGTGATTCAGGAGGGAAACCCAAATGCTGCAGGGCCATTTAAATTCGGCGTTCAGTTTCAACGGTGCCAATTTTAGCAGTTGCAAGGACCTTAATCCACAGTGTTAGAGTCTTGAATTTATAAAGTAGACATAAATACTCTTGAAGAGTAGATAAGGTATGTTTGACTGTCATAATGTAAAGTTATTTAAATCCCCAGTCCTTTAAAGATGAAAAACCAGGAGTTAGAACATAGAACATAGAACGATACAGCGCAGTACAGGCCCTTCGGCCCACGATGTTGCACCGACATGGGAAGTCAAAAACTAAAGGCCATCTAACCTACACTATGCCATTATCATCCATATGCTTATCAAATAAACTTTTAAATGCCCTCAATGTTGGTGAGTTCACTACTGTTGCAGGTAGGGCATTCCACGGCCTCACCACTCTTTGCGTAAAAAACCTACCTCTGACATCTGTCCTATATCTATTACCCCTCAATTTAAGGCTATGTCCCCTCGTGCTAGCCACCTCCATCCGCGGGAGAAGGCTCTCACTGTCCACCCTATCTAACCCTCTGATCATTTTGTATGCCTCTATTAAGTCACCTCTTAACCTTCTTCTCTCTAACGAGAACAACCTCAAGTCCATCAGCCTTTCCTCATATTATTTTCCCTCCATACCAGGCAACATCCTGATAAATCTCCTCTGCACCCGTTCCAAAGCTTCCACGTCCTTCCTATAATGAGGCGACCAGAACTGTACGCAATACTCCAAATGCGGCCGTACCAGAGTTTTGTACAGCTGCAACATGACCTCATGGCTCCGGTACTCAATCCCTCTACCAATAAAGGCCAACACACCATAGGCCTTCTTCACAACCCTATCAACCTGGGTGGCAACTTTCAGGGATCTATGTACATGGACACCGAGATCCCTCTGCTCATCCACACTGCCAAGAATTTTACCATTAGCCAAATATTCCGCATTCCTGTTATTCTTTCCAAAGTGAATCACCTCACACTTCTCTACATTAAACTACATTTGCCACCTCTCAGCCCAGCTCTGCAGCTTATCTATGTCCCTCTGTAACCTGCAACATCCTTCCACACTGTCTACAACTCCACCGACTTTAGTGTCGTCTGCAAATTTACTCACCCAACCTTCTGTGCCCTCCCCTAGGTCATTTATAAAAATGACAAACAGCAACGGCCCCAGAACAGATCCTTGTGGTACGCCACTCGTAACTGAACTCCATTCTGAACATTTGCCATCAACCACCACCCTCTGTCTTCTTTCAACTAGCCAATTTCTGATCCACATTTCTAAATCACCCTCAATCCCCAGCCTCCGTATTTTCTGCAATAGCTGACCGTGGGGAACCTTATCAAACGCTTTACTGAAATCCATATACACCACATCAACTGCTCTATCCTCGTCTACCTGTTCAGTCACCTTCTCAAAGAACTCGATAAGGTTTGTGAGGCATGACCTACCCTTCACAAAACCATGCT
The DNA here is from genome assembly GCF_902713615.1 of Scyliorhinus canicula. Lineage (NCBI taxonomy): Eukaryota > Metazoa > Chordata > Chondrichthyes > Carcharhiniformes > Scyliorhinidae > Scyliorhinus > Scyliorhinus canicula. Next base: position 87,486,755 of record NC_052153.1, on the reverse strand, counting down.
GACTATCCCTAATCATATTATTCCTATCTAGATGATTATAAATCGTATCTCTTATAATCCTCTCCAAGACTTTACCCACAACAGACGTGAGGCTCACCGGCCTATAGTTACCGGGGTTATCTCTACTCCCCTTCTTGAACAAAGGGACCACATTTGCTACCCTCCAGTCCTCTGGCACTATTCCTGTAGCCAATGATGACATAAAAATCAAAGCCAAAGGCTCAGCAATCTCTTTAGGGCTTCCCAGAGAATCCTAGGATAAATCCCATCAGGCCCCGGGGACTTATCTATTTTCACCTTGTCCAGAATTGCCAACACTTCTTCCCTACGCACCTCAATGCCATCTATTCTAATAGCCTGGGTCTCAGCATTCTCCTCCACAACATTATCTTTTTCCTGAGTGAATACTGACGAAAAGTATTCATTTAGTATCTCGCTTATCTCCTCAGCCTCCACACACAACTTCCCACCACTGTCCTTGACTGGCCCTACTCTTACCCTAGTCATTCTTTTATTCCTGACATACCTATAGAAAGCTTTTGGGTTTTCCTTGATCCTACCTGCCAAAGACTTCTCATGTCCCCTCCTTGCTCGTCTTAGCTCTCTCTTTAGACCTTTCCTCGCTTCCTTGTAACTATCAAGCGCTCCAACTGAAACTTCACGCCTCATCTTCACATTCCTTCTTCCTCTTAACAAGAGATTCCACTTCTTTGGTAAACCACGGTTCCCTCGCTCTACCCCTTCCTCCCTGCCTGACTGGTACGTACTTATCAAGAACACGCAATAGCTGTTCCTTGAACAAGCTCCACATATCCAGTGTGCCCAACCCTTGCAGCCTACTTCTCCAACCTACACATCCTAAGTCATGTCTAATGGCATCATAATTGCCCTTCCCCCAGCTATAACTCTTGCCCTGCGGGGTATACTTATCCCTTTCCATCACTAACGTAAAGGTCACCGAATTGTGGTCACTGTTTCCAAAGTGCTCACCTACCTCCAGATCTAACACCTGGCCTGGTTCATTACCCAAAACCAAATCCAATGTGGCCTCGCCTCTTGTTGGCCTGTCAACATATTGTGTCAGGAAACCCTCCTGCACACATTGTACAAAGAACGACCCATCTAATATACTCGAACTATATCTTTTCCAGTCAATATTTGGAAAGTTAAAGTCTCCCATAACAACTACCCTGTTACTTTCGCTCTTTTCCAGAATCATCTTCGCCATCCTTTCCTCTACATCCCTAGAACTATTAGGTGGCCTATAGAAAACTCCCAACAGGGTGACCTCTCCTTTCCTGTTTCTAACCTCAGCCCATACTACCTCGGAAGAAGAGTCTTCATCTAGCATCCTTTCCGCCACCGTAATACTGTCCTTGACTAGCAGCGCCACACCTCCCCCTCTTTTGCCCCCTTCTCTGAGCTTACTAAAACACCTAAACCCCGGAACCTGCAACAACCATTCCTGTCCCTGCTCTATCCGTGTCTCTGAAATGGCCACAACATCGAAGTCCCAGGTACTAACCCATGCTACCAGTTCCCCTACCTTATTTCGTATACTCCTGGCATTGAAATAGACACACTTCAAACCACCTACCTGAACACTGGCACCCTCCTGCGAAGTCAAATCTGTGCTCCTGACCTCTATACTCTCAATCTCCCGTACCCCAAAACTACAATCCAGGTTCCCATGCCCCTGCTGAATTAGTTTAAACCCCCCCCAAAGAGCACTAACAAATCTCCCCCCCAGGATATTGGTGCCCCTCAGGTTCAGATGTAGACCATCCTGTCTATAGAGGTCCCACCTTCCCCAGAAAGAGCCCCAGTTATCCAGAAATCTGAATCCCTCCCGCCTGCACCATCCCTGTAGCCACGTGTTTAATTGCTCTCTCTCCCTATTCCTCGTCTCACTATCACGTGGCACGGGCAACAATCCAGAGATAACAACTCTGTTTGTTCTCGCTCTGAGCTTCCATCCTAGCTCCCTAAAGGCCTGCCTGACATCCTTGTCCCCTTTCCTACCTATGTCGTTAGTGCCAATGTGGACTACGACTTGGGCTGCTCCCCCTCCCCCTTAAGGACCCGGAAAACACGATCCGAGACATCACGTACCCTTGCACCTGGGAGGCAACATACCAAACATGAGTCTCTCTCGCTCCCACAAAATCTCCTATCTGTGCCCCTGACTATTGAGTCCCCAATTACTAATGTTCTACTCCTTCCCCCCTTCCCTTCTGAGCAACAGGGACAGACTCCGTGCCAGAGTCCTGTACCCCATGGCTTACCCCTGGTAAGTCGTCCCCCCAACAAGTATCCAAAACGGTATACTTGTTACTCAGGGGAACGACCGCAGGGAGTCCCTGCACTGACTGCTTCTTCCCAGTCCCTCTTACAGTTACCCATCTATCTCCAGTCTTTGGTGTAACTACTTCCCTGAAGCTCCTATCTATGACCCCCTCTGCCTCCCGAATGATCCGAAGTTCATCCAGCTCAAGCTGTTTGTGAGCAAAAGAACGACCTTGCTCTAATAATTGTTTATTGACATTTCCCTACGCGTTCTTTATGAATGTTTGGATGATTTACAAAAGTTACAATTATTGTCAGTTGTAGGGGTTCAAAATTGGCACTTTGATTGAATATTTAAAGAATATATTAAGTGATTAGCTGTGGGATATTAATAGAAGTTTGTTTGTTTTTATAAAAGATTAAGCACTTGAGATTTGAACTAAAAGCTCTGAATGAACTTTTATGAAAGGAGGTTTTGTGCTATCAATTCTGGAACGTGAAATCTGTATTAGATGTTTGGAAATTTATTTTATTGCATCTCCACATGGCTCCTGTGATCAGCCCATATACGAGGCAGATACTGTGTGAGTTGATGTGGGAGCATAAAAGGTTATGGGGTCGGTGGGATATCGAGTTGGTAGGGGACTTCAAAGAGTCATAAAATGGTTGAGAATGTAAGTTAGCACGAGTCAGCTTGAGTGTGAGTGGAAAGACATCATTGGTATAAATTGTCATGGAGGGTATAAGGATTTATGGGGAATGGATGGCAGGATGAGGGAATGTAAGGGGTGAGGGGCTAAAATCTTCTAATACAACTGGAACCAAAACCTAGAGAAGCCGAGCAGGCCTCCAAACTAACCTGCCTTGTCACTCACTGATCCAATGTGGTGTTTCCGTGGTTGGTGAAATCGACTCTTTCCCACACTTGCTATCCTTTAAGAGAGGATCATGATGTTTGGGGGGCTTTGCTGCAAGGCAGTTCCTGTGAATTGAGAAATTTCCCAACTTGAACCACCCATCTCGGTACTGAAAATTTGGGCTTTTGTGTCTATCTGCTCACCAGAAATAGAGGTTAACCTAAGTTAACTATGCTAAAAAGAGTGAGGAAATTAATATCAACAGAGAGAAAAATACTGGAGAAAATTAAGGGACAATAATTTGACAAATTCCCAGGGCCAGATAGAACATCTTAAGGTTCTAAAAGAGATAGCTGCAAAGATAACAGATGCTCTGGTTGTCATTCCCTAAATTCTCCGGATTCTGGAAAAGTCCAAGTAGATTGGAAGTTACCACATGTGCTCTCATTATTCAAAAGGAGAAGGAGACAGAAAACAGGGAACAACAGGGACATCAGTTATTGGGAAAATGCTGGAATCTATTATTAAGGAGCTCCTAACAATGCACTCATAAGATCAGACAAAGTGGGGCAGCACGGTAGCATAGTGGTTTGCACAGTTGCTTCACAGCTCCAGGGTCCCAGGTTCGATTCCCGACTTGGGTCACTGTCTGTGTGCAGTCTGCACGTTCTCCCTGCGTCTGCATGGGTTTCCTCCGGGTGCTCCAATTTCCTCCCACAGTGCAAAGATGTGCAGGTTAGGTGGATTAGCCATTCTAAATTGCCATTAGTGTCCAAGTAGGGTGCTCTTTCCAAGGGCCGGTGCAGACTTGATGGGCTGAATGGCCTCCTTCTGCACTGTAAATTCTATGAAAGTCAACCTGATTGTACAAAAGAGAAATCACGTTTGACAAATTTATTAGGGTTCTTGAGTTTATAACCAATAGGGTATCTAAATGGTATACAGTAGATGTAGTATATCTCGATTTCTGAAAGGCATTCAATAAGGTGCCAACTGAAGGTTAATAGGTTAAGGGTTCATGGAGTTGGAATAATATATATGCTTGAGTAGAGGATTGGTCAATGGACAGGATGCACAGAATAGTCATAAATGGGACATTCTAGTAGAGAAGCATAGAACCAGTACTGGGGCTTCAATTATTTACAATCTATTCTAAGGATTTAGACAAAGAGGCAGATAGTAAGGTGTCTAACTTTGCTGATGATACATAGGTAGGTGGAAATATAAGTCATGAGGAACAGAGAGGCTGCATAGAGACGCAGAGAGATGAAGTGGTCGGTCGTGAGGGGAGAAGTGTGAGGTTATTGACTTTACTTGTAAGAATAGAAAAGCAGATTATTTTTTTAAAAGGCTTGATACTTGTAAATGTTGAAGTTCTGAGAGACTTGGGTGCTCATACCAGAAACCCGGAAAGTTAGCATGCAGGTACAACACTCAATTAGGACAACAAACGGCATGTTGGCCTTTACTGTAAGGAGGGTGGAGTACTGGAATAAAGAAATGTTGTGACAGTTATACCGATGAGACATGTTGCTAGTTATGCTTTCCTTAATTTGCTCTGTTTTAATTACCTTTGCTCAAGAGTCGCCAGGTATCTTTTTGATACCGCCACAAGGTTCAAAACCGAATACTGATCAAAGACTCGATACACCAGTTAGTAAGTTTGAAATCAATGCACATTTATTTACACACACAGTCAATTATTACTCATGCACAAACTCTACTCACTAAACTACAACTACTACTAAAAGCCTATACTTAGCTTATGGGGGCCAACTCAGTCAGAAGAACAATGGCCGTTGTCCCACTCTGAGGCTGCTGGCTTCGAAATGGTATGGAATAGTAGCTAGGAGCGTCTATCTCGTAGCGTGCGTTAACTTACTTGTCTGGTGCTTGGCGGGCCTCTCGTCAATGAGAGCCAAGGCCAAGATGAAGGTGAAGTAGAAGAGAGCGATCTGTCTTTGGGGACTCCTCTTTATACCCCAAAGGGTTTCGTACCATTCTGGGCGGTTCCTGAACTTGGCCCCAATTAATTGGACCATGTCCCAATTATTTGTATTGATTTCTCCAATTAAGGGGTCGTTGCTGGATCACTGGGCGGGCCCTAGGTGACCGTTGGCCTGCCTTTGTTTTAGTCTCCACTGGCGCCTGGGAGTCTGCTCTGGTACCGATTGCTGAAATGCTTCTCTTTTGTCCCCGGAGATAGCTCATTACTATGCTAATGGCTTGTAGTATCAGTTCTGTCTGATAGCTGCAAGCTCCAATCCACAGGCAAACCTTGCACCTGCTTGTTTTCCTAGTACTGTCCAATTTTCCCTTTACTCTTTGCAAGTGTCCATTTTGGAATCGGGACGTGGCCACCCCAGGTGGCTACAGACAGTTACACTCTCTTTGATGAGACAGCTTGGGTGTCCATGTTTATGGAAGGTCATACTTGCATTGGGGACAGTATAGTGACGTCTCCTTAGATTGGTCTCGTGGACGAAAGGGTTATGCTATAATGAGAGGCTGAGTAAATTGGGCCTACCTTCTCCAGAGTTTTGAAGAATGAGAGGTGGCTCCATTGACAGACACAAGATTCTGAAGGCGCTTGACAGAGTAGACAATGAGAGGTCATTTCCATTGGCTTGGAAATACAGAACGGATTGGGGCACATTCTCAGGATAAGGGGGTAAATTATTTAGGACTAAAATGAGGAGAAGTTTTTTCTCTTAAAATATTATGGACCTTTGGAATTCTCTACCTCAGAGGGTTGAAACAATGGCTCCATATAGAAACATAGAATGACTACAGTTGCAGAAGGAGGTCATTCGGCCCATCGAGTCTGCACCGACCCTGTGAAAGAGCACCCTACCAAGGTCCACTCCCCCACCCTATCCCTGTAACCCCACCTTAGGGCAATTTAACATGGTCAATCCACCTAACCTGCACACCTTTGGACTGTGGGAGGAAACTGGAGCACCTGGAGGAAACCCACGCAGAAACAGGGAGAACGTGCAAACTCCACACCAGATATTTGGAAAATTTTGGAAACTTGCAAAGGATGAATAAAATTAAATTGAGTATGAGAGTAAACTGGCAAGACATATTAAAAAACGCTGAAAGCTCCTTTAAATATATATCTAAAAAGGAAGAGAGTAGGAAAACGCCCCAAGAGGACGAGATTGGGGAATTAATAATGATAAAAAAAGGAAATAGCAAAGACCTTAAAAAAATAATATGCATCTGTTTTCACCATATAACATCTCAGAAAATCAGGGGACAAATGGGAAGAACTTAAAACAAGATCATTATCACTAGAGGAAAATACTGGGAAAATCATGGAATCTGTAATAATAATCTTTATTGTCACAAGTGGGCTTACATTAACACTGCAATGAAGTTACTGTGAAAATCCCCTAGTCGCCACATTCCGGTGCCTGTTCGGGTACACAGAGGGAGAATTCAGAATGTCCAAATTACCAAACAGCACGTCTTTCAGAACTTGTGGGTGGAAACCGGAGCACCCGGAGGAAACCCACGCAGACACAGGAAGAACGTGCAGCCTCTACACCGACAGTGACCCAAGCCGGGAATCGAACCTGGGTACCTCGCACTGTGAAGCAACCGTGCTAACCACTGTGCTACCAGGCTGCTCTACAAGTATAGGAGGAGGCCATTCAACCCAGCAAGTCTGTGCTGACTCTTCGAAAGGTTTTTCTACCCATGTTCACGTCCCTGTCCACCCTGCCCTATCCCTGTAACTTAACCTGCACATTCCTGGACACTAAGGGGCAATTTATCAGGGTCAATCCACCTAGTCCGCACATTTTTGGACTGTAGAAGGAAATCAGACACCTGGAAGAAACCCACGCAGACACAGGGAGCACATGGAAACTCCACGCAGACAGTGACCCAAGGCCGGAATTGAGCCTGCGTCCCTGGCACTGTGAGGCAGCAGTTCCAACGTGCCGCTCCAAGTTTATGGATGCTCAATCATTGACTTTATTTAAGGCTGCGATAGACAGACATAGAACATAGAATGTACAGTGCAGAAGGAGGCCATTCAGCCCATCTAGTCTCACCAACCCATTTAAGCCCTCACTTCCACCCTATCCCCATAGCCCAATAACCCCACCTCACCTTTTTGGTCACTAAGGGCAATTTATCATAGCCAATCCACCTAACCTGCACGTCTTTAAACTGTGGGAGGAAACCGGAGCACCCATAGGAAACCCACGCAGACACGGGGAGAACATGCAGACTCTGCACAGACTGTGACCCAGCAAGGAATGGAACCCTGGGACCCTGGTGCTGTGAAGCCACAGTGCTATCCACTTGTGCTACCGTGCTGCCCATCCTTTGGTCTCTTGGGGAATCAAGGGATAGATGAGCAGGCAGAAAAATAAAGGTGAAACCCGAGATCAGCCATTAGTATATTGATGAGTGGAGCAGGTTTCACAGGAAATATGGTGCATTCCTGCTCCAATCTCTTGGGTTCTTCTATTCATTGTTGTCTTGCAAGCAAATGCTGCAGGAAATATGTGCTTAGCAAGCCCCCACAAATAGCAGTGGATATCAGGTTCTGGTGCCATTCATTCAGGGTAAACTTCACTATTCCTTCAACACTGCACTAAAATATCAGGTTAGGTTACCTACACATGATGTGCAATTGGGGTTTGAGCACACAACTTCCTGATTTACAGATTAATACACCAAGGCTGACTTCTTGGTGATGTCAGTCTTTATGCTATGGTCTCAGCATCCCTATTTCACAGGCAGGTGGGAAATAAGATAACAAAAGTGTCCGGGGTTGGACGTCACAGTGTGAGGTGCATTTTTTTAGGTAAATTACACATTGTTTACAAATCCTGGAATCCCTCTAAGATTGCAAACATTAATGCTAATGACACCCTGGAGCATAAATCCTACAAAAGTTCATATTTAACAGAAAATATATTAGATTTATGGACAAATATTAGTCAAGCACTATGGGAGGTATGAAATTTTATCCCATGTGTGAGAACATTTAGCAGTTGTATCATTCTGACTTTTACACTCGACTGGGATTAAGTACTGCAGACTTTTACTTGAATTAGTAAGTGGAGAAGCCAAGACAAGAATTGGATTTATAAAGCTTGCAAAGAATGTCAGCACAACTGCCCATGTTTTTTACCGGTCTTATTTACAATAAGGCGTACTATCCGAATTTCTGCTTCAGATACTCTATTTTCCCAGTTGTTAATAAACATTTCAAGCCGAACATTGAATGAACTATGTTGGGCATGATCTACCGGCTGTGATGTGGCGGGAGCAAAGACAAGCGGGCCATTTCGTTGGCCGGGAGAGGCTTAAATCAAAAAGCACTCCAGCGGGATCGGTTTCCGATCCAACCCGCTCCCGTTGGCGAGATCTGGATCACATCGCAGCGTGGCAAGAAACCAATAATCACCAATTAAGAGAAATCTCCATCCCACTGACAGAAAGACCCTCTATTGAAAGGCCTCCCTTGATCTAACCACCTCCCCATAGTGAGTGGTCACACAAGCGCCATTCATTGCACCTATTTAAAAACATGAATCTAGTGAACTGGGTGCTGCTGGGGTCTGAGGAGGTTAGAAGCCATCTTAAAAATTGGACAGTGGGTGCGGCATGGTGACGCAGTTGTTAGCACTGATGTCTCACGGCGCCGAGGGTTCGATCCCGACCCTGAGTCACTGACCGTGTGGAGTTTGTACATTCTCCCCGTGTCTGTGTGGGTCTCCCCCTCACAACCAAGAGATGTGCAGAGTAGGTTAATTGGCCACTATAAATTGCCTCTTAATTGGGAAAATTTAAAAAAAAAATCAGGCAGTGCGCCAGAAGCGGCCACAGTACTCGGTTGGGAGGCTGGGTAGTAGGGGGAATGAGCCGCCATCATTGAGGGGTGGGGCCAGCACGAGTCTGTGGGGGGGGAGAGCAGTTCAGTGCCTGCGGCTCCACCATGCCATCCCCAGCTCCAGCTGCTGCCTGTCCATCCCACCGAGAACTCTTGTGACAGAGCCCCATCCTTGGTAATATGGTGATGGTCACTTTAACTCTCACTGACTGGTGGCCGCTGGTGTGCGCTTTGTGCTATCCTGCTGTTTTGGCTGCAGAACTGCTTGAAGACCATAGTGTTTTGTTTGCTGCTGCCTTTTCTGCTTCTGAAGTCTGGAAGGAAGCAAAGGAAAGCTGTGAACAAACATACTACCAGTCTGAAGAAGGGGAAGAAGTGCTTTATACTCCTCTGCTATGCTTTATGTTATTGTGCCTTCAGGCACTGAATCAGAACATGCTTCCCCCGTCCCCCCACACCCCAGGCCCAGCAGCAGTCCCACAGCAGTGGAAAGGCGCCCAATGATGGCAGGAAGCAAGGCTGGAGAGAGAGAAACACATCCTCTTCACCAGCACAGGTAAACTCACTAAACCCCAAGATACAGAAGCAGGAGGGGCTACAAATGATGAGCATACAGCCACTAGGTGAGAAACAATAAACAATAATGACATGACATCAAGCATAAAATTCCCCACCAGTTGAGATTCTGCTACTGAAAGCTGCCAAAGGAGAAGAGAGATGCGGGAGGCTTGGGGCTGTGTTTCTGCTTGCAGCTGCCCTTCTGCCTTTTTTGACTTGGAGTGAGGCAAGGGTAGGATTTTGCTTAGCCTGCTACTGGGCTGAAGATGGAGGAGTGTTTGCTCTTGAAGTTTGTTCATATCTTCGCTGGAATATTTTGTTTATTGAACTTTGACTGTTTATTGACTTATGTCTGGAACTGTGTGTTACTTGTTACTGAGACCAGATGCCAGTACTGCAGGAGTGCAGGGGCAGTGGCCTAATTCGACTGTGCAACTCCAAGGTTGTGTCGGGATGCCTTTGTGGATACTGGTGACTTTTTGTGTTAGTAGCCATCTGCTGCTCCCGGTTTGGGAGTGCGGTAGTATGACTAGAGGTATTACGGTACCTAGCAATGCCGAGACACCATTGGTGGAGAAGGCTCACTGCTCATTGGCCCGATGGTATGTAACACTAGTCACCCATTGGTTAGAGTTGTAAGGTAGCTCTGCCCAGTAAGGGGGGGTACTAGATTGCGGGAATAGGGTGGAAGTGTGGGCTTAAGTTGGGTGCTCTTTCCAAGGGCCACAATAGTCACTCCCAGAGGACATGCTGGACACGGACATTTTAGGAAAAGGGATCTGTGGTGATATATATGGGCGACTGCTAAGGGGGGGCTAAAACCCAACTGGATGAGACAAGGGAGAAGTGGGAGGAAGACTTGGGGTTTGAAATAGGGTGGGGACTTTGGAGCGAAGCACTGCACAGGGTCAACTCCACCTCCACAAGGGCAAGGCTAAGCCTAATGCAGCTAAAAGTCGCACAGGGACTTAACCAGAACCCGAATGAGCAGGTTCTTCCCAGATGTGGAGGACAGATGCGAACAGTGCCAAGGAGGCCTGGCCAACCACACCCACATGTTCTGCTTTGCCCCAGACGTGCTGGGTACTGGACATACTTCTTTGAGGCAATGTCCAAAGTGGTGGGGATGACGATGGAGCCATTCCCGAGAGTATCAGTCTTTGGGGTAAAAGAACAGCCAGATCTCTTCATGGGGAGGTGGGCCGACGCCCTTTCCTTTGCTTCCCTAATCACCCGCCGGAGATTCCTGCTCGGCTGGCGGTCAGCAGCAGCATCCAAAACTGCAGACTGGCTGTCCGACCTGTCGGAATTTCTCCAAAATGGAGAAAATTAAATTTGCCATCCAAGAGTCAGAGGAAGGTTTCCACAAAATGTGGGCACCATTCACTTGGTTGTTCCAAGGCCTGTTTGTAGCCAACAGCTAGGAAGACAAAGATCAGGGTGGTAGCCACAACACAGTAAGGAAGGGGGGAGAAGGAACAAGGAACTCAACCAAGCCCAACAAAGGAACCAGGAGACTGGAGGGTGGGGGGGGAGGGGAGGGGTGCGGGCAGGGGCAACAACAACCCAAACCAAAAGGAAGAAAAGCAAAGGGAAAATCAATGGGGAGTGTAACGCAGAGGACCACAATTACCATGGCAAACACTGTAAAGAAGGAATAAAAGAAAAGGAAGGCGATAGTAAATTATTATTTATTTATTTAAGTAAATAATCAAAACCTATCATGGTGTAAATAGTTAATAGTTCTAGTTTTACTTCTTATATATTCTCTTGTTTAACTCCCACCATTTGTTAATATTTATATTTATTTTGTATTCCAAAAGCTCAATAAAAAACATTCAGTTGTTGCGACTCCAGATGAAGGGCGGTTGGAATTGACCGTGCCCATCTCAGGGTATTGTAATACTGTTGTCCTCTCGTCTCCGAACCGGCAACCATCGCTCCTCTCCTTAAACAACTCTTGGCCCCACTGTTCTTGAAAACTATCATACCATCACCTTGCTCACCCAAGTCGTTGAATGACTAGTTACCTCCTAAATCTATGCCCATTTTCTTTGGAACTCCGGGCTGGATTCTCCATCGGCGGGATCCTCTGCTTTGCCGGCAGCGCACTCACACCTGCGGATTTCCTGATGGCGTAGAGGTGGCCACAATGGGCAATGCCATTGGCCGGCTGGCGGGACGGAAAATCCCGCTGTTGGCTGGGGAATGCCACACCAGAAAATGGATGCGGCTGGGCGGAGAGTCCCTCCACTTGTTTGAATCCCTCCAAAAAAGTTCCTACACTATCATAGCACTACAGAAAGTCACAAATGACATCTTTTGTGACTGTGATAAAAGTGATCTACCCTCACTTTCATCCTCTACCTGTCTGCAGCCTTTGACACAGTTGACCATGAAATTCTGCTGAAAGCTGTTGCACCATTGTCCAGCTGGGTGAGACTACACCTGCTGGATTCCATTCATATCTATTCCGTTGTAGCCAGAGAATTCTCTGAAGCGGCTTCTCTTCTCACTCTTACATAATCACTTCTGTGGTACCCTTGACCCATTTTTGTCATTTACATCCTGCCTCTTGATGACATTGTCCTAAAATATCATGTCAGTTTCCACATGCATGCTGATGACTCCCAGCTCTATCTCTCTTCCATCTTTCCTGACCGCTCTTCCGTCTCTACACCATGGGACTGCTTGTTTAACATCCAACACTGGATGAGCAGAAAATTCCTCCAATTAAATATTTGGAAATCAGATGCCAATATTTTCATCCCCCGAAACAACTCCGTTCCCTCAACACCGACTCCATCCTGCATCCTGGAAAATGTCTGAAGTTGAACCAGACAGTTCATGGCCTTGGTGGTATGTTTGGCCATGAGCTGAGCATCCTACCACACATCTGCAGCATAACCGACCGCCTAGTTCCACCTTCATACCGTCACCCGTTTTCAACCTCACCTCAGTTCAGTAGCTGCTGAAACCCTCACCTATGTCTTTGTTACCTCGACACTTGATTATTCCAAAGCACCCTGGCTGGTCTCTTACATTATACCCTCTGTAAAATTGAGAGCGTTAAAAACTCTACTGCTCATGTCCTAACTCTCACCCAATTATCTCCTGCATGTTTTCTAATTTACATTGACTCCTGGTCAATGAATGCCTCAATTTCAAAATTTTCATCCTTGCTTTAAATATGACCTTACCTTTCCTTATCTCTGTAATCTCCTCCAACCATATATCCTCTAGATTTCTGTGCTCCGTAAATTCTGTCCGCTTTTAGTCATTACATCATTGGCAGCCATGCTTTTAATCATCAATAATCAATAATCTTTATTAATGTCACAAGTAGGCTTAAATTAACACTGCAATGAAATTACTGTAAAAATTCCCTAGTCACCATACCAAGGTACCAAATCCTCCTATTTGAGCAAGTTTTTATCTCCTTATCTGGCTCAATGCCAAATTTTGCTCTATCGTTTGCCTCTGAAGCATCTTTTTATTATGTTAAAGTCATTATATTTAACACTGTATTAGTGGTTAGCACTGTTGCTTCACAACGCCAGGGTGCCAGCTCCCGAAAGACGTGCTGTTATGTAATTTGGACATTCTGAATGCCCCCTCTGTGTACCCGAACAGATGCCTGAATATGGCTACTTGGGGCTTTTCACAGTAACATTATTGCAGTGTTAATGTAAGCCTACTTGTGACAGTAAAAAATTCAATTCTTAAATGCAAGCTGTGCTTATTGCCGTAATGTCTCCTGCCCTTCACCGTATAGACCTTCCTTTTTTTTCTTTCTCCCCTCTCTCCACTTTCCTTACCTCCCCACTTGAAACCTATTTCATCTTTAATTGTTTCCAGTTCAAGTAAAAGATAATTGATCTGAAATGTTAACTCAGTTTCTCGCTCCACAAATGCTGCCAGACCTGCTGTGTATTTCCAGCATTTTCTGTTTTGATTTCAGATTTCCAGCATCCACTTTATTTCTATGCATTGTTTCCGAATCTGAATGCACCCAGTTATAAGAGTAACCCAAATGTTATAGGTTCAGACACCAGACTTAGGTCAATTTGTTGGTTTTGCTGACAGAAAGTACCAACATGTTATATATACAAGGGGTACATACACCAATTTGAAGTTTTGGCAAGCTTAAAAGTGGACAAATCCCCAGGTCCAAATGGGTTGTATCCCAGACTGCCGTGGGAGATGAGGGGGGAAATTACAGGGGCTTTGATCCAAATTTTTAATTCCTTTCTAGCAACAAGGGAGGTGCCAGAGGACTGCAGAGCAGCCAATGTGGTTCCACGTTTCAAGAAGGGTTGTAGAGATAAACCAATAAATTACAGAATCGTGAGTCTCGCTCACATCAGTGATGAAAATATTGGAGAAAATTCTAAAGGACAGAATCAATCTGGAGAGACAAGGTTTGATGAGGGACAGTCAGCGTGGTCAGAGGGACGTCATGCCGAACAAATGTGATTGAATTTTTTGAGGAGGTGCAGCTGATGCAGTTTATATGGATTTCAGAAAAGCCTTTGACAAGGTCCCACATGGGAGACTGACAAAGAAGGTGGGATTCAGGGTAATGTGGCACGTTCGATCCAAAATTGGCTCAGTGATAGGTGGTGGTAGTAAACTGTGTGTGTGGCTTGAGGCTGGTATCCAGTGGCATACCACAGGGATCAGTGCTATGTCCCTTATTGTCTGTGATATATATAAGCAATATCAAAGAAAATGTGGCGGGATAATAAGTAAGTTGACAAGATGACTCAAAGATTGGCAGGGCGGTTAATAGTGAAGAAGAAGGTCTTTGGTTACAGGAAGGCATAGACAGGTTGATCTGCATCCCAATAATGCAATGTAAATGAAGGCCTGACCACCCACATCCAATTCTCCGCAATGCCAGTGGACAAAATGCCAGTGCAAAACATGCCTGGAAGAATGTGATGTGCAGTTGTCAGAAGTCAAAGTTCAGATGGAAGCAGCTGGCAAACCTTGACCCTGTGATGTCACCCCAGTGGGTGGGGGTGGTGCATCTACAGGTGGATCATCCAGATTGAGTGTCCTGAAAGTGGTCCATCATCAAGCCACATACTGTTCCTGGAGATCAATCTTCCTTTTCAGGAGGGCCATATTTTTCTTCAATAGTGGGTTAATGATGCTGAGCGCCTTTCAGTATGGCACCAAGATTCCATGGCGGACTACATGCCAGCAGGCCTGCACACCATGGAATATGGCGTGAAATCCCAGGTGCATAATTAATTAGGCTGACGCCAGAAGACATAGGTGTGTTTTCTTGTGGCCTCCGCAACAGGAAACATTCCAGATTCCTGCCCCTATCGTGGGACTTCATCTCAGGTTGGCAGAATTCCAAGCCATATCATTGAATCATAGAACCATTGAAACTTAAAACATAGAAGGTGGACATTCAGCCCACTGTGCCCATGCTGGCTCTTTGTAGAGCTAGCCAATTAGTCCTAGCACACTGCCCTTTCCTTTTGCAATTGTCTTCCCATCAGGTACATATTCAATTCATTCTCTTTTACAAGCGACTGTTGAATCACCCATCATCCATCTTCCTTTCAAGGAGTGCATTCCAGATCACAACAACTTACTGCATGAAAAAATTTCTTTTTCATACATTAGATGTGGACGTCGCCAGCTGAAGCACCTTATCTTCAGCACTCAATACCCATCCCTATTCACCCTTGAACTGAATGGCTTGCATGGCCATTTAAGACTCAGCCACATTGCTGTGTAACTCGACTCACATGAAAACCAGACCAGGTAAGGATGACAGATTCCTTCCCTCAAGGGCATTAGTGAACCCAATGGATTCTTACAACAATCAACAATGGCTTCATGATCATCATTAGATTAATTAAATTAAATTCAAATTCTTCCATCTGGCATGAAGGAATTCAAACCCAATGCTAAGGGCATTACCCTCGGTCTCTGGATTATTGGTCCTCTGACAATACCACTACCCAATCACTTCTCATCATCACATCTATGGCTCTTTTGTCAATTATTTCAAATTAGTGTTCTCTGGTTACTGACATTTATGCCAGTGGAAACAGTGTACCTGTTTTTACATTGTCAAAACCTTCCATGATTTTGAATGTCGTAATTAAAACTCCACTTAACCTTTACTGCTCTAAAGCAAACAATCCTAGCTTTACTAGTCTTTCCATATGACTGAAGTCCCCACCCCTCAGTCCCCTGCTAGTGAATCCCCTCTGCACTCTTTCCAAGGTGGTGACATCCTTCATAAATTGCGGTGCCCAGAAATGAACACAATCCTTCAGCGAAGTATTCAGGGAAGCACGGTGGCATAGTGGTTTGCACAATTGCTTCACAGCTCCAGGATCCCAGGTTCAATTCTGAGCTTGGGCCACTGTCTGTGCGGAGTCTTCACGTTCTCCCCGTGTGTGCATGGGTTTTCTCCGGGTGCTCCAGTTTCCTCCCACAGTCCAAGGATGTGCAGTTTAGGTGGATTGGCCATGCTGAATTGCCCTTAGTGTCCAAAATAGCCCTTAGTGCTGGGTGGGTTTGCTGGGTGGTGAGGGTGGGGTGGAGGTGTGGGCTTGGGTAGGGTGCTCTTTCCAAGAGCCGGTGCAGAATCGATGGGCCAAATGGTCTCCTTCTGCACTGTAAATTCTATGATTCTCTGAAGGCATAATCAGTAATTAATAAAGATTTATCTTAATTTCCTAGCTTGTCTCTATTAATAAAGCCAAATATCCTTATGTCTATTGCCTTGTCAGCCCATCTTCAAAAAAATTTGTACATAAATCCCCAGTGATCAAAAAGATGGATTCTCACTGAAAGCTAGTCTCAAAACAACTATTCACTGCTACACCCAGCTTTCTGTCCACCAGTCAATTTTGTATTCATGCTGCCATAGCCACAAGTCTATTATGTGCCTGTTCTGTGGCTGCAGGTCTAGTTTGAGGATTTGGCATAGTTCAATCACCACCTCCTTGGTGAATCATAGCCAGCTCAGGCACTGCTCCTGGTTGAAGTAGAGGTGTTCTCTGAAACCCCTCGGTGGGTATGGCTTTCTATTGAGGGCCTTTTAATACGAAGATGGGGAGTCCACACCCAGGAAAGCACGGTGGGCAGCACGGTAGCACAAGAGATCAGCACTGTGGCTTCACAGCGCCAGGGCCCCAGGTTTGATTCCCTGCTGGGTCACTGTCTGTGTGGAGTCTGCACATTCTCCCCGTGTTTGCGTGGGTTTCCTCCGGGTGCTCCGGTTTCCTCCCACAGTCCAAAGACGTGCAGGTTAGGTGGATTGGCCATGATAAATTGCCCTTGGTGACTAAAAAAGGTTAGGAGGGGTTATTGGGTTACAGGGATAGGACGGAAGTGAGGGCTTAAGTGTGTCGGTGCAGACTCGATGGGCTGAATGGCCTCCTTCTGCATTGTATGTTCTATGAAAATAATAAACAAGGTTTTTTTACAAGAACGATACTTACACGACCCGGGAGATCCCAACGGGGTTCTCCACTGGTTGGTGCCTTACTGACTGACCTTTTATATAGTGATTAACGAACAGCCTACCCCTATCAGGGGAGCTTGTACTCCGCAAGGAGCACGGGGAAGACAAACATTCCGTAGGTCCCGTGCGGGATATTACTGGCCCACCTCCTCTTCCTCCTGTACAAAGCTTTTTTGAAAGTATTTTTCCAATAGCAAGGTCAAGCCGCCTACCCTGAGGATCTGTGGGTTATGGGGTGAGACCCAGACAGACCAAGGAGAATGTGCAAACTCTACACGGACAGTGACCCAGAGCCGGGATCGAACCTGAATCTTTAGCACAGTGAGGTAGCAATGCTAACCGCTGCACCACCGTGCCGCCCACTTCCTGTGCAAAGCTACCCCTTAGTGCTACTTGTCCATGCCCAAGTCAGGCTGCAAGCCCAGGAAGAACTGTAATTTTAACTTCTATTATTAAAAGCAGGCTTTCTTCTGACAGGCCCTCCTATTTCTCTGACTTCCTTGCCAAGATGCAGCATTATTTCATTGTAAACTTAAAGCTGTTTTCAAGTTTCTCCAACAACACTGCTCACATCATTTCCACTCACTCCACAATCACAATAGAAAGTAAAAAATGCTTTATTTGGAAGCTCCATGATAATCTTTCTGAATAGCATTCGTAGTGGATCCCTCATGCTGCTGAATGGATGTTTGAAGTCATGATCTGCCTATTCTGAATGCTTCCTTCCCTTGCATGGCATGCCTGCACTTGAGCCCTTTCAGTCTGAGTGCACTGAATGGACCAGATAAGATGGCAGCTGACTGCCCCAAAGACATCTCCCTTCACCATATTGGTGCAAAACAAATTCAAGGGGTGAGAACAGCAACTTAGGTTTTTAAAAGATCAGGGTGGGGTTTCTCTGGGCACCCAGTCGCATGTTTCGCAGCAGCAGGAGGAGGCGTGCCGTTCTCTGGTGGCGGGATTCTCTGTTCCCGCTGCTGTCTCTGGGATTGTCAGCTCTCTACTTGTTGCACAATGTCAGCATTCTACATGTTACTGACTGAAAGTGATAGGTTTTGACTACATCAGGGGTGATGCATGTTTTTGCTTTCAGAATCCATTTGTGTGTTTGAAACCAGAGACTGAAGATAACATATCAAGCGGCAGGTCTTTTGCATAAAATATAAATTTATCACACCCCAGTTGCCTGACTATGTCATTGCAATAACTTAATGAACTTAAACAGGCACTTTGCATGACTACGATGCATGAACACAATAGACTGTTAATGTGATAATTCTGAAGAGTAACAGCCTGATGATTTTACACTGACTGGTACAGAGACTGGGTTGTGAATTGAAAATTGCAGGGGTTGGTGAGATCAAGCAAATATGTACTCATGCAAGCATGAAAGCAATTGTTTTTGCCCCTGTGCCTGATGCAGGCAAACAAAAACACCACACTCCATGCATGATGGACCCTCAACCGTAAGGGTAGCAGAAGTAAAATGCCAGCATGGAATGCTTATTGGGAAGTAACACCTTTGCTACAGTTGATGTAACGCTAGAATAGATTTTACAATTATATGATGAAAAAAATTGGGGAAAAATAATTTATTGCCACAGTTGAATCCACTTTTATAGGAATGAATGTAGCACTTTAACACATTGAAAATAACCACCAAGCAATGAAACAATAATTTTAGCAAAAGCTGTTTAAAATTATTCAACGTTGCATTCAAGTTTCATTCATTCTACACAGCAGTCTGCTGTTGTCCTATTCACCGTGGGGTAATACGGACTGCAACTGGATGCAGTTGTATGGGAAAGCAGACACCAAACTTAGATGTCGGTTCAATACGATTTACTGAACTTCTGTAACAATGCTCACAGCTTGCTGTGGGTTGACACTCTCCGACTCTAAGTGTGCTAACTCTAACTAACTAGACCAGACTAGCTCTGAGCCATGTGTAGAAGGTGCTAAATGATATATACACCCTGGCTGTCACTACAGTTGTCACCAGTGGAAAGAGGCGGAGTGCTGATGCCTCGTGTGTTTTATAGTAGGAAGCCCCCCCTCTAGTGTGCTGTCTGGTGATTGGTTGTGTTCTGTCCTGTGTGTTGATTGGCTAACCTGGGTGTCTGTCATTGCCTGTCTTTACCTCATTATGTGCATGAGTGCATATTATGACATTTGTAATAACCGGGCCTTCTGTGAGGCCAGACATGGAGTATCGTGTGCAGTTTGGTCTTTATTTCTATGAAAAGGTTTTGAGACAGTGCAGTAAAGGTTCATTGGTCCCTGGACTGAGAGGGTTGTTTTATGATGGGAAGCTGAGTGCTCTGGAGTAAAGAAGAATTTGAGGTGATCTAATTGATAGAAACAAGATTCTGAGGGTGCTTGATAATCTGGATAGACTTCTGGTCTGTCAGGAAATCAAGCGATATGGATGTGGGTTGGAAAGTGGAGCTGAAGTAGAAGATGGTCCATGATCGTATTGAACATCAGAGCAAGGTCAAAGCCATATGGTGCACACTTGCTCCAATTTCTGTGTTTTTATAAACAATGAACACAATGGCCATGATTTTCTCCTTCTGTTCGTGTCAAGTGGGTTCAGCGGTGGGAGCAGAAAATATCACGAGAAGTGCAAAGTTGTATTTTACATCGGCATAAGTGCATGACACGATTGTCCCCGTTCAACATCTGGAAAATCATTATAATAAATTAACATATAATTATCAGGCCCATAAACTGGAATAATCCTGGCGTTGTCAAAATATCAATCCACAGCAGCAAGATGGCATAACGGCCTGAAGCTCGGCTGGTCTCCGAAGGCAGGAATCTGACAAGCAGACTGCTCAGGGGAGCTTAAGTGAGTGCAGTTCTCAGGGGGGAGAGGGTCAAACTCGGGTACTGCTCAAGATGGCAGCAGGTGACTAGTGGTGTGCCTCAGAGATCGGTGCTGGGACCACAACTTTTCACAATATACATTAATGATCTGGAAGAAGGAACTGAAGGCTAAGTTTGCAGATAATACAAAGGTCTGTAGAGGGACAGGGAGTATTGAGGAAGCAAGGGGGCTGCAGAAGGACTTGGACAGGCTAGGAGAGTGGGCAAGTAAGTGGCAGATGGAATACAGTTTTGGGCCCCGTATCTAAGGAAAGATGTGCTGGTCTTCGAAAGTGTCCAGAGGTGGTTCACAAGAATGATCCCTGGAATGAACAGCTTATTGTATGAGGAACGGTTGAGGACTCTGTGTCTGTACTCATTGAAGTTTAGAAGGATGAGTGGGGATCTTATTGAAACTTACTGGATACTGCGAGGCCTGGCTAGAGTGGACGTAACGAGGATGTTTGTCGGAAAACCTAGAACCAGAGGACACAATCTCAGACTAAAGGGATGGCCCTTTAAAACAGAGGAGGAATTTCTTCAGCCAGAGGGTGGTGAATCTGTGGAACACTTTGCCACAGAAGGCTGCGGAGGCCAAATCACTGAGTGTCTTTAAGACAGAGATAGATAGGTTCTTGATTAATAAGGGGATCAGGGGTTAGGGGGAGAAGGCAGGAGAATGGGGATGAGAAAAATATCAGCCATGATTGAATGGCAGATTAGACTCGATGGGCCAAGTGGCCTAATTCTGCTCCTATGTCTTATGGTCTTATTATTTTATAGTCGCTAGCCAGGCAACACCCTGCACCAAGGTTGCCTGGAAAACATTAGGGAGTGCCCGTGTCATGCCAGGGTGTGTACAGGTGGTATCAGGGGTGCCTAGGCAGTGCCAGGGGTTAATTGATTTGGTTGCTGTGCACTGGGGCAGTTTTTTAAAATAACACCTCGATCCTCATGTTTCCAAGTTGCTGGCAGGGTGAGCGAATAAGAGGCCACCTTATCAGTGATATGTTCCTGCAACATGATCCTTGAAGTTTTTTTTCAAAGTGATGCCCTATATGGCAGAGAGAGCTGTCATTGCTGTTGGTGACTTCAGTGAGTCTTTTCCCACCACTATCAGCCTGTGTCCATCCTGTAGAAGACGTCCACTCCACTGGGAAACCTGTTCTTGACAAGGTGAAGGATGGTGGTAATGAAGATGGAGAAAAAGGTGGGGTTGATGTCGCATCCCTGCTTGACTCCAGTCTTGTTCTTGAAGATTTCTGTCTTATTTCCATCAGTGAGCATTGTTGCTGACATCTTGTCATGGAGGAGTCAGAGAATGTTGATGAATTTCTCTGGATAGCCAGCCTTTGACAAGGTCTTCCATAGCACCTCCCGATTTACTGAGTCAAAAGCCTTGGTCAGATTGATGAAGGCCATGTAGAGTTGTTGATGTTGCTCCTGGCATTTCTCTTGAAGTTGCCAAGCAGTGAAAATCATGTCAGCTGTTCCACGGTTTGGTTGGAAGCCACATAGGCTTTCTGGAAGGATTTCTTCAGAGACTGGGAATAGGTGGCCAGTGAGGATTCAGGGGATGTTCTTCCCAGCAATGGAGAGTAGGGAGATTCCTCAATAGCTCCAAAAGTCTTGTTTTGTCTCCTTTTTTGAAGGTGGTGGTGATGACAGCATCCCTGAAGTCGGCAGGAATTTATTTTCTGTCCCAGATTTTCAGGAACAGCTGATGGAGATGAAGAGTGATCTCTTCTCCGAGTTGAAAGTCTCCTCTGGCAACCCATCCACTCTTGCAGATTTTCCATTCTTTATGTGTTTAATATTGGCTTCAACTTTCTCCATGCTTGGTGGGAGTCCAAGATCATCTTCCTCATTGAGGATTTCCTCAAACACATCCTCATCTATGGTTGTATCTCTGGTTAGGAGTTCTTTGAAAGTGTTCTCTCCATCGAATACCAATGTTTTCTCTGCCTCTCAAGAGGGAGCCATCATTACTCAGCATTCTTTGAGGTCTCGGTACTGGGCCCATTTTGGCAGTGTTTTGCGGCACTGAAGAAAGCCAGATTGTCATGCTTATCAGTGAGGAGCTGTAGCTCCTTAACTTCCTCGGTCCACCATTTCCCCAGTTTTTCTTTGTAGCTCTGCCTTGACTAATTGATGATCTCTCCTTTTTGCCTCACTGATTATGTAATTTTTCTTGGCAAGGAGAGCTTTCCTCTTCTTGTCAGTCAGATCTTGGCTATTGTGGTCATTCTTGTCAAACCAATCTTAGTGTTTCCTGATCTTGTAGCCAATGGTTTCTTCACAGTTTGAGATGATAGTTGTGTTGGAACCAACAATTCTACGGACACGTGTTTGTAGGATTAGAATAGCGGTTTTAATATACTCACAACAGAGCCAGCCTATTAGCTATTGAGCTTTCGGTGAACTGGCCGGCTGACCATGTGGCACTGATCTTTATACAGCAGCTTCTGGGGGAGGAGTCCTGGGCAGAGCTAAGGGAGAAGCCCCGTACAACTCAAGCATTCCCAGAGCTACTCCCCCTGGAGGACAGGTAGTGCAACTGCACTTACAATATAGACACATGTATATACAGATTATAATCCGGTGTGAATCACATTCACCACAAGTTGTCTTCAGCTCTTTCCAGTTTTCGTCCACTGGTTTGAATAGACAATATGGAGATATTGCAGAAGACATTGTTGGAAGTTTACTGGCATGCTTGTCTCTTGAAGCTGCTCAATGATATTTTTCTGAGCTGTCTCCTCACCTTCCACTGCTTCTGGTGAAATTTGATGGACAGAGAGGAACGGATGAGATGGAGGTCTGTCTGCACTGGTCACCCCATTGGTGATGAGGGCATCCTTTTGGTCTCAGGATTGGACGATGTCAAAGCCAATAATGTTCCAGTACTTTGATTGTGGATGTGTCCAGAAAGTTTTGAAATTGTCTTTTTGGCGGAACAGTGTGATAGTGATGACAAGTTATTTTCCATGCCTTTGGTGAGCAGGTCAGCCCTGTTGGACTTGCAATTCCCAACTCCTTCCTTCCCGATGGTTCCTTGCCAGATGTGGGAGTCCTTTCCAACCCTGGCACTGACATCCCGAAGGAGGATAACCTTCTTAGGAACGTTGGAGAGTATGGTATCTATGATGAAGTAGAAACCTTCTTTGGACTGATCATTGGCATCAACGGTTGGGGCATAGGCACTCATGACCATTGCCTGCTGGTCCTTGATAAGTTGTAGATGAAGGGTCATGGTACACTCGTTGATGCTGACAAGGAGCTAGCTCTAAGACTCGATTGACGTGTCCGTTCTTGATGGCAAAACTAATTCCATGCATTGGGCTGATCCTCGGTTCTTTCTCTCCAGAAGAAGGTGTAACCATTACCATCTTCCCCCAGCTGCCCTTCGCCTGCTCTTCGGATGCTTTGGAGGGCAGCGACATAAATGTTGAAGTGCCTGAGTTCACAGGAAACAAGGTAGTTCTCTGTTCGGGTCGATTGTTGTGCGCATTATCCATGAGGGTTCATACATTCCAGGTTTCGAAATTCAGTTTAACTTTGATGTTCTGACTGCAGGTAAATGAGTCTGCTGGATGCATTTTTTTCCATCAGGTTGGGGACGAAACAGAGTTTTTTAAGGCATCTTTTCTAGCCCATTCCCCATGTCGGGTGAGCAGAGAGTGCATCCTGAAGTCGTGAAGAAGGCTGCCACTCTCCTCTTCCCATACCAAGAGCGAGATGAATCAAACTCCACCACCTATGTGCCGGTCCAAGGCCAGGGACTTGCAGATCTCATGGTCCTGTCCCCATCACCTCTCGTCAATTGCTACTGGAGTTGTTTGTATGGGTGGTGTATTTGTTTCCTCTGGTGTGGGACATCGTTTAACGTGGGTACTCTGCTGCACATCAGCTGACATACAGTTCTTGACAGAGGGTAGGTCCAGTTTCAGTGACAAGGGAACCTCGACTACTGGGGATCAGTAGCCTACATTCGCCATCACTGCCATTAATACCATCCGAGTATCTTCCACCTGATCCACCGTTGAGGACTTGTTTTGGACTGCACTTTGTCTGTTTCCTCACCTCCGACCTTACCGTCATGGGTGACCCTCAAGACTCTCGATGGCATGGCTCGCGGGATCAATGGAACGTTCAAGCCTAACCACCACGACCTCCAAAGAAAGGTATAGGTTAATAAAAAGATGCTGAAATGAATATTCTAGAAGCAATGCAATTCCGTAAAGATCATGAGTAATAGCAAAGCAGAAGTAAGGAAGGTTGATTGCTGTTGCAGCAGTCAGTATGGTTCAGGAATTAAGGTTAGTTCTTATTGTTCATTCTTTCCTTTGTGTAATTACCAGTCAGTAACAGATTGAGAGCAATTCAACTCTTCAAGTACACACAAACTTGAAATTGTTGAACAGCAATAAAAATTTTATTTAGTTCTCAATAACTGCAATTGATTCAATCTACATTTGAGAATGAACAGTTCAAGCTCCTGGGAATAAATAATTCCTGTTGCTCTGATTACATGAAGTCTGCTCATTGTAGTACAATGTTATTCTTTATACAACTATTAGCCAATCTCAGATACCATGACCCACAATCTAACTAGGTATGTCTGAGGATATTCAGCCAAACCATATTGATGCCCATTCTAAGGCTCCTATCACTTTCTAGGGGGATTGCACTCGGCCAAGGCAATGTAGCTTGCTTTTAATAAGGACAAAGGTAGTCCACAATGAGTAAAATAAAGAAACTTAATTTTATTTACAACATGATATTTACACTACCCAGTAGATGCCTACCAGGTTCCTGCTCTGGGCGATACTTTATTGGCCGACCTTTTGTACAGAGGTTAATTGTGATCTCCCATCCCTAGCGGGGAGTTCGTACTTCGCAAGGATCACAGGGAAGATAATCATTCCCACACTATAGGCCCCATGCGGGCTGTTACATTCCTCCCTCAAAGTTCTGAAGACCCCCTCGATGACTTGTGAGGCGGAGAAGGAGCAGCAGGCAGAGCACGTTGGATTCTTTTTGGCCCCGGCAAATCATCATTGAGCGTCGTCTGTGGCGAACGATCGGCTGGAGGTGGCTGATTGGCATCCGAGACCTCAGAGATCTGCATCTCCATTTCAGAGACGGAAGATACAACGTCGGGTATGTCGTCGTCGAGAGAGACTGGAGGTGTCACAGCAGGCTGGTTCAGCAATGGAGCCACAGGATCCGGGCCAGATTTCTTTCAAGGAACCTCATGAGGGTGTAATGTCCGTGGGAGAATTTGATCCAAGTGCGACTCCATCAGTTGGAAGACTGGACATGCAAAGGATACGCCCAAAAGGAGATGGCTTTGATTGTGATGTACTTCCTTGATGATTTATTGAGCTCCAGATGTAGATAAGCATTGCTCATGTCAAATTTCGTCAGGGTACAGCCACTTGCCAATGTTGCATATAGATCCTCGATGCGCGATAAAGGATAACGGTGCAACTTCAAAGCCGTGTTCACCGTCAATTTATAGTCTCCACAGAGGCAGACTGTCTCATCCGGCTTCTTTATGGGAACCACCAGCATTGCACAGTGGCGAAACACACAGGCCTAATAATGCCCAAACTCTCCAACAAAGTCGGATCCCAACCTTCTCCACTAAAGTGTAGGGAACCAAGGTGGTACACAAGCCGGGCTGGAAAGCCTCGGGGAACTTGCTCAGTACCACACACAAACCATCAGATGCCACTTGGAGGATATGTTGCGAATCTAACTGTAGCTGGTGTAGCCAATCGTGGTCCAACAGGCTAGGGCCACTTCCTTGCACAACAATCAGGGGAAGGCGAACTGATTGACCTCCATAAACTAACGGAGCAAGGGTGGACCCCATGATATTCAGTTGCTCCCCCCCCCCCATATAAGTGGCCAAATGAACCACTGTGTCAGGCAATGTTAAATAATGCACACTTTGTTTTATAAGATCGAAGATTCTCTGCGCCACCACAGAAAGGACAGCTCCGGTATCCAACTCAATTTGGAACATGTGGCCTTTTACCTGCATCAAAACACGAATAGATGCCACGCGGGGCAATGCCAGTTTAGCTGCGTCTCAGCCTCATCCTCGGCCTTTTCTGGGTCATCCAGATGTAAGGCCCGGCCCAGGTTGATGCCTACCCCGACCAGAGTGCCTGGAGCGCTGGCCTCCGACTGTGCGAGTACGCCTAGACCGGTGTCCATATGCCACACATGGGCCAGAATCGCCTTCAGTCAAGTCCGGTGACGTCGCATGTCTCAGCAGTCAACTCCTTGCTCAGAGGCCGGAGTTGCCATGGCATTCAATCTGGGTCATGGGGAGACCACGTGAGGGAAACGCCCCAGAACATTCACCACCGTCCTTCACATTTTTGGATGCTGCGATCCATGCTTTCCCGGTAAAAGGAGATCTGCAGTGCCTGCTGAAAGGTCAGGTAGATTTTACCCAAAGGCATTTTCTATGTTTCCATATTATTTATACCACAGATAAAATGATTGCGAAGCATGTCGGACAAAGCAGTTCCATACTCACAAAATGCAGCTATCTTCTGTAGCTGTGATACGAACTCAGTGACGGACACACCAGGGGACCTCTCCATTGTATTAAACCGATATCATTGAACAATTACAGACATGATTGGGTTAAAGTGTTGTGCCACAAGTGCCAGACTGTATATCGAAAGATTTTATATCTGGTGCTGCCGGATATGTGAGACTCTGGATCACCATGAACATGTGTGCTCCGCAGACTGTCAACAGTATGGCCATCTGGCGCTCGTTCCCTGTTATGTTGTTGGCCCGGAAGAAGTAATGCATCCTTTCTGCATACTGGTTCCAGCCGTGAACACCGGCATCAAATGCATCTAACCATCCAAACAGGGGCATGGTGAATCAAGTAAATCCAAACCTGGGTGCAGAGCATTGGGGAGGTGGCTCAATGTGTAGGGCGCAGCGTCAATAGCAAACCACTTTACTCCTTGTCGCCAGTTAATAAGGACACAGGAGTCCACCGGGTAAAATAAAGAAACATAGTTTTATTTACAGCGTGATATAAACACTACCGACCGGGTTTCTATTGGATTGGATTTGTTTATTGTCACGTGTACCGAGGTACAGTGAAAGGTATTTTTCCGCAAGCAACTCAAACAGATCATTAAGTACATGTAAAGAAAATAAAAGAAAAGTAAATACATAATAGGGCAACACATGATAAGCAGTGTAACTACATAGACACCGGCATCAGGTGAAGCATACAGGGGTGTAGAGAGGGTCGTTTAGGAGTCTGGTGACAGTGGGGAAGAAGCTGTTTTTGAGTCTGTTCGTGCGTGTTCTCAGACTTTTGTATCTCCTGCCCGATGGAAGAAGTTGGAAGAGTGAGTAAGCCGGGTGGGAGGGGTCTTTGATTATGCTGCCCACTTTCCCCAGGCAGTGGAAGATGCAGATGGAGTCAATGGATGGGAGGCAGGTTCGTATGATGGACTGGGCTGTGTTCATGACTCTCTGAAGTTTCTCGTGGTCTTGGGCCGAGCAGTTGCCATACCAGGCTGTGATACAGCCAGATAGGATGCTTTCTATGGTGCATGTGTAAAAGTTGGTGAGAGTTAATGTGGACATGCCAAATTTGCTTAGTTTCCTGAGAAAGTATAGGCACTGTTGTGCTTTCTTGGTGGTAGCGTAGAGGTGTTCTGGTCGGTGCTTTACTGGCAGACCTTTTAGAATAATAAGAATCTTTATTAGTGTCACGAGTAGGCTGACATTAACACTGCAATGAAGCTATTGTGAAAATCCCCTCGTCGCCACACTCTGGCGGCTTTTCGGGTAGACTGAGGGAAAATTCAGAATGTCCAATTCACGTAACAAGCACGTCTTTTGGGGCTTATGGGAGGAAACTGGAGCACCCAGGTGGAAACCCTCGCAGACACGAGGAAAATGTGCAGACTCTGCACAGGTGGTATCGCAAGCGGAAACTGAACCCAAGACCCTGGTGCTGTGGAGCAACAGTGTTAACCACTGTGCTACATACAGAGGATAATTGAGATACCCACACCCCGAGTGGGGGAGCTCATACTCCGAAAGGACCACGGGGAAAATAATCATTCCAATCCCATAGTGTGTGCTATTACACTGCACAAATTACATTTGTCCAAATTTAGATATATTAATAATTATAACATCAGATACATAGGTGAGATTCTGCTGAAAAGATAATTGTGTGCAAATGGTACATGCCATTATTAATATGCAAATCAGGCTGAAACCTATAGCGAAGATGAGATATTCATGATTGTGAATCATTTTTTAAAAGATTTAGAGTACCCAATTCATTTTTTCCAATTAAGGAGTAATTTAGCATGACCAATCCACCTAGCTTGCACATTTTTGGGTTGTGGGGTGAAACCCACGCAAACATGGGGAGAATGTGCAAACTCCACACGGACAGTGACACAGAGCCGGGATCGAACCTGGGCGCCGTGAGGCCACAGTGCTAACCCACTGTGCCACCATGCTGCCCTTCTGATTGTGAATCATAACAAGTTGCTGGGTGATTTGTGCTGCTCCAACATTGACTTCAAAACAACATCTCACCTTTACCTCCACATGAGTTTCATGAGGTTTCTACAATTGTGCATTAATTAGCTATTGAACTCATTACAGAGAAAATCAAGTCGAGCAATTACTAGCATGAGGAGCACTTTATCTACGTGATAATGGTTTCCAATTGCCAATCAACCTCTAACATCAGAAAAGTGTGCAGTCTCAGTCCTTCAGATAATGAATTCTTGTAGAGTCTTTAAAATGTTATATTTTAAATGTTTACATTTTCTTCTTCATACATTTTCTTTCTCCTTCTTTCTCCTTCTTCTCTCCTTTCACCTAATTGCCTTTTCTTTATTTCTCTTTTGTACCTCATTCACCCATTTATTGTCTCTCCTTCTCAGTCCTCCCTTTGTCATTTCTCAAATCTTTAATCTCATTGCTTAAGGAGATGGACCGTTGTTCCTGTAGTTCACCAAGGTCCCACATGTGCAGTCGCTTGCCCTTGCCATGCTGCGAACAGCTGCACTTCCAGTAACCTTGGGCTAAACAATTCTGAGCTGAAGGGTGCAATAACAAGTCTGCCTAACAGGACCCGCTGTGAGGTGCCCCGCTCTAGCAAATTCTGGGCCATACATAATGCCGTGTTTAATTGAAACTCACAGTTTGAACGAAAGACTGTTGTTACGGTAAAATTGTACTTGGGCTTAGTAAATCATGGATTCATCTTAAACCTTATATATAACAACCAAGTTCATTCATTAAAATTCATGTAACAGCATTGAACCTGTAGGAAGTGTACCAGTGCTAAAAGTGTCTCATTTGACACTAAGATAACCACTCCATTTGAAGGTGGAAATTAGTTTCTTGAGGTTATACTGTACGCTTGATTTATTCCATCTCAAAAAATCATGTGACTTAATGTTTCCTGCTTGGACTACTCCTGTCAGTGCAAACATGACCTGATAACACATTGTCAGGAAAACACCAGAGAGCTAGCAGCAATCTAACATCTCAGTGCAATGTGCAAAGTTTCATCAAATATGTGCATATTGATTAACAGTTCTCCTCTGGTCCTTTTCAACGAAGGAAAAAAAGTTAAAATGAGTTAGAAAAGATGTGGCCACGCTCGTTGATCTGATACTCGAGGCTACAACTTTGAGAAGGAAGGGTAAATCGAGAGCAAAAATATACAAAGCAAACAGCTGTAGCTGAATGATTGACACCAGCTGATTGCCACAATGAATGGTGTGTTCATTCCCTGTGCTAATATTAGGCAGGTATCGCATTTCTATTTCTATGGTCACTGAACAATTTATTAAAAATAAATGCATGGGAGAAAAGTAAGGGAATAGCTCAGTGTTGAGTTATCTAATTTACGTCACAGGAAATTTATAAGATTTGCATGTAATTCATTATTGAGCTGCTGCTCCACAGAGCCAGATAGAGATTGGCAATAGAGACTATAATTGACCATGGGATCAAGTAAAAACCCGTTGCTAATGACAGCAGAAAGATCACCCACATCTCCCAGGAAACAAGCACCGTGGTCCACTCAGACTCACCACTATGTTTTCCTGGGAATGTGCAACTAAACTCCAAGGTTTGGAAAATCCCAATGCATATCCTCGTGTGAGTGAATAGATGTGCCACCCTGGGACTTGAGCCCCTCATCCCAACAAAATTGAAGAGTTTGTAGGATGTCTCAACTTTGCATGAGAATGTTGAGCACCTCGGGTGGGAATCCCTCACCCCGGGGCCGGGCCGGAGAATTGCCGGGACCGGCGCGAATCGCGCCATGCCGCCCCAATGTCGTTCCTCCGATTCTCCGGAGAGTGGAGAACCGGCAGCAGTCACGCCCAAGTAGTCAGCGTGACACAGGTCGGGGGGCCGCTCTACGGGGCCCTCCTGGCGATTCTCGGTCTGGGATAGGCCGAGTGGCCACGCTAAAAAAGCCGAGTCCCACCGGCGCTGTCCACACCTGCTCTTAGCCGGCGGGACTTTCAGCGTGGATGCATCTGGGGGCGGCCTGGTGGGGAGGGAGGGGGGGGCCTCCCCTACCCGGGGGGGGCTCTGCTATGACCTGACCGATCGACGGGCCGGCCTCTCGGGCTGAGGGCCTCTTTTGTTCCACGCCGGCCCCTATAGCCCTACACCATATTGCGGGGGGGGGGCAACGCAGAGAAGGAAGCCACCGCGCATGCGCGGCAATCGCACCGGTTCCACTGCGCATCTCAGACCCCGCGGCGCCCATCTGACGCCGGGATCGGCAGCGGCGTGGGTCGCTCCAGTGCCGTGCTGGCCCCCTGTCAGGGTCAGAATTTTGCTACTGAGGCCATGTTGACACCATCGAGAAACGCAACAGCGTTTACAACGGCGTCAACACTTAGCCTCAAGATCAGAGAATACAGCTCCTGTTTCCCCAAACCCATGTTTCTGGAGCAATTGCCATGACAGATAGGGCAGAAAGTCTGGTCAAAAAGCAACCTTATGGGGGAATGGGAGCTGCTTCCCCCCTCTCTCCCACTATTGTCCCCTAAAATGTCAACTGGCAGGCAAGACTCCTGGCACCTCTACAAGAACCTGAATGATTCTCCCCCTGGCAACTGAAATACTGGGGATGTTTAGAATTCCTACCTCTCGCTTTCCCCTCCAACACCACTAACCTTGGAAGGGATTGCTCGCCATTGCCTTCTCAAGGGCAATCATGGGATGGAAAATAAATGTTGGCCTTGTCAGTGATGTTCGCATCCCAGGAATGAATAACAAAAAAGATTCCTACTCTTGAAAGGCCAGGAGTGGGATTTTTGCCACATCCAGGTCCTGGTCCATCTTGCATCACTTCCAGTGAAACCTTTGTGTCGAAGCTTGTAATATATTCTAATGTACTAAACATGCGCACTGCACAATGATGTCATAAGCATGTGATCTGGCCACCTTGGTGTCTGTTTTATTAGCAAGTGCCACCCGATATGTAACGGGTTTTGGCAACAAAGATAGGATCAAAGTACCAACATATTGGAAGCAAGCAGCAGTAAAGACAATGATGAACAAGATCAGCTTGTCTTTGGTGACCTACCTGCTAGAATGGCAGAAACTTTGATTGGATTGTGTGGGCCTCACTGTTCCTGACATCATGTGGCCACACAGAGTCTGTTGTAAAATTATGCACGGTGATGTCTTGATGGTGAGGAGACTTGTATATTTAAACATGAACCACTTATTGGTAGTTTTTAACTATTTACAATTCCCAGGTTGCTATCATGCATTGAGATGTTTCATACAGGGTCTGTTACCATGTGACTCTGTGCATAATACCACAAGCGGTGCTATTCTACAGTCCCACATGAACCCTTGCTCTGCCAAGCATCTTTACATTACAATGGCATGCAGGCACATAACACAATGTCCTCCTTTGTTCTTTAAAGACATTTATTTCTCCCTGTGTTACAATGCAATTTTTAACTTGCTATTCCTGCTCCCCCATCTCAGGTCTCTAACTTTATAAATTCAGACAGTCTTGAGTTCTTCCTCATCTCGGGTCTGTCACATTTGGAGAAATGGTAGTAATAATCTGTGTTTCTGGTACTTGAATAGCTCCATTTGATTTGCTTTTTGTGCTCGTTCAAGTATGTTTGTTTCCTTATTAAAAGCTCATCTGACTATTTCGGACACTGTGGGTTTGTACCATTCCTTCTGAGGGGAATATGAACTCCTTTAATACCTACTGTGAACTCAATTTTTTTTTCTCTATGGTGTGTGCCATGTTGTTGCTGGGCAGATACATTTTATAAATGGAATCTTCATTTCCACTTGTTTCACAATTTCAGCCAAATGTTTGTTTCCTGTTGTATTTTCAAGTTGTTTTGCAAGCTTACCAATCTTATCATTCAGCTCAATGATTTTCAGTGCATCTGAGACACCCATTGCTTTTCCTTCTTCTAGTGCCTTGCGCCTCAGTGATGGATTTACATTTTCCTATCTAATTTCTATCTCTTCTGTCTCTGTCTGCATCAGAATGTGTCTTTGTCCTTCATTTTGGATTCACTGTTGGACAAGCCTGTCAACAGCAAAGTTTTAACTTGTTTCCGTTCTGTACTCACACAACTCATGCTTCATTATCCGCTTGAAGTTTGGGAAGTTATAGAACATAGAACATAGAACATAGAACAGTACAGCACAGAACAGGCCCTTCGGCCCTCGATGTTGTGCCGAGCAATGATCACCCTACTTAGAACATAGAACATACTTAAACCCACGTAACCCGTATACCCGTAACCCAACAATCCCCCCATTAACCTTACACTACGGGCAGGGCCGGCCCAAGGCACCGGCAACTCGGGCAGTCGCCCGGGGCGCCATGTGCTAGGGGGCGCCAGACTCGGGTCCCGCGCATGCGCAGTTGGGCCGGTGCCAAATGCGCATTGGCGGTGGCCGCCCTCCCCCAGGGCGGCCCCCTCGGCCCCCCCCTCGGCCCCGCCCCCGCGCCTCGGGCCCGCCCCCCTCGCCTCGGGTCCGCCTCGGGCCCGCCTCGGGCCCGCCCCGGGCCCGCCCACCCCGCCTCGGGCCCGCCCACCCCGCCTCGGGCCCACCCACCCCGCCTCGGCCTCGGTCCCCCCCGCCCCCCCTCGGCCCCCCCGCCCCCCCTCGGCCCCCGGGCCCCCCCGGCCCCGCCCCCTACCCCCCCGGCCCCGCCCCCTACCCCCCCGGCCCCGCCCCCCTACACCCCCCCCGGCCCCGCCCCCCTACCCCCCCCCCCCCCCCGGCCCCGCCCCCCCACCCCCCCCCGGCCCCGCCCCCCCTACCCCCCCCCCCCCCCCCCCCCCGAAGGGCGGCGAAGTTCAGCTTGCCCGGGGCGCCAGCAACCCTAGGGCCGGCGCTGACTACGGGCAATTTAGCATGGCCAATCCACCTAACCCGCACATCTCTCCGTTCTCCGGCTTTTCCTTGCAATGCCCCCTCTTTCATTTAATTGCTTCTTCAGCTTGTCAGTCGATTTCTTGTAGCCTTCGGCTTCCTCCTGGAATATGAAACATTCCTGAGTCTTCTCTGCCAACTGGTTCTTCAGTTTTTTCAGAGTGATGTCAAAGTCATTTTGCTACTCTTCATAATTTTAGATCTCAAAAGTGTAAGTGAAGAGGTGCACACTCAAAATAAGCCAATTCTTGAGCTTTCTTGGTGTTATGTATCAGAGAATACATTCCTGCTGGTAAAGTGTCACATGCTGTGTAGTGACATCAGCAGAGTGTTTGCACAAGCTTTGCACAAGCTATGCAGTTATCCATCTTAGTATATGAGCAACACCTCTTAATAAACCTCTCAGCATGTTTGAAGGAATCCAGAGAGTGGGCACCTCCATACCTTTTCCCTTCGTGGTAAACAAAGAAATATAACAAAAAGAGAAAACTTCCGACACAGTTTGAGGCAAGAAATTATAGAACATAGAACAGTACAGCACAGAACAGGCCCTTCGGCCCTCGATGTTGTGCCGAGCAATGATCACCCTACTCAAACCCACGTATCCACCCTATACCCGTAACCCAACAAACCCCCCCCCCTACCTACCTTAACCTTACTTTTATTAGCACACTACGGGCAATTTAGCATGGCCAATCCACCTAACCCGCACATCTTTGGACTGTGGGAGGAAACCGGAGCACCCGGAGGAAACCCACGCACACACGGGGAGGATGTGCAGACTCCACACAGACAGTGATCCAGCCGGGAATCGAACCTGGGACCCTGGAGCTGTGAAGCATTTATGCTAACCACCATGCTACCGTGCTGCCCATTGCTGAAAAACGGATTTGTTGACTAAATGGTGGAGACGATGTTGAAAGAAGATTCTTGGAACCCGAATCTCATACGTACACATACACACACACATTGGATGAAGTCCAGCTACCGATGCTGAAGGTTTTTAAAAATATTCCACTACAGCTGTGAGTAAAGAAGAAAGACAGTTGTGAAATGTACGTGCCATTGAGTGAGTAGGGTCTGAACTACAGGAACTGCGCAAGTGGCCAAGCTAAACACGTTGCGCGGAAGGGGGATTCAGAACTCTGGTTGGGTGAAAGTCGAACCACGGTCAGGCAAAATGGAAAAAACCTTTAGTTGCTTCTGAATAAGGGGATTGCTGTTGCCATATTTTCCAAAACAAACGGACGAGAGGAAGTTGGTTGAAATATAGACCCTTGGAGCCGGGTTCAGCAATGGTGGGAAAAATGGGTGCCATGGATGTATTTGATGAAGACTGAGAAATTTGGAACACATATGAGGAAAGATTCCAATTATATCTCATAGCGAATCAAACAGCAGACGACCTAAAGGTCACAACTTTTTTCAATTCAGTTAGGGCAAAAACTTTTATGCTGTTACAGAATTTACTTCACCCGGAAAAACTATCGAACTAATTTAAATTTTAGAAGGGCATTTCTCTCCGTAACCGATATTGATTGCAGAAAGGTTTTGTTTCCATGGCCATAGTCAGGGATTTTGTTTCCATGGTCATAGTTAAGAAGAACGTGAAAGCATTTTACAATTCATACGACTTTAAGAAGGTAAGCAAAGTATTGCGAGTTTGGTGCAACACTTGACGATACTCTGCATGTTAGGCTGGCTTGTGGACTCTGCAGTGAAGCTATTCAGAGGAAGATGCTTATCGTAAGTAATTTAAATCTAAAAGCTGATGTGGAGGTTGCCATATCTATGGAGCTGAAGCTTCACATATAGGGGCTGGAGCCAAGATCCACGAAATGGATACCGCAAGGAACAAAGCTGCAAGGGGCAGCCATGTCACTGATGTACACAGGTCGGACACTCAGTGAAGGAATTCTGGAGTAAATCGAATACATGCAAGAACTGTGGCAAAATGGGCTATATTGCCAAGGCATGTTGGGCTCAGAAAACATTCCCAACACCACGAACGTGCAAGAAAAAAAACATATCTAAACAGTTGTTCCGTCTCGGTACACTAGTCGTCGAAGTTCAAGACCACCCAGAAGACAACATACCCGAGATATTGCAGGACCTGAAGCAAGGCAACTTCTCAGTGCGGGCAATCAACAATGTTTTTGGGTATATTCAATACTCCATGGTCACTTAATTAAACTGGAAGTGGATATGGTGCAGCTGTATCATGAATACCTGAGGCAATTTATAATCAAAAGTTAAAGCATCTGCCTTTAAAACCATGAAATGTAATCCTAAGGAAGTACACTGAAGAGGTCGTACCATTAAAAGGATGCATTCTGGTGAAAGTAGAAGTAAATTGGGCAGATGGCAAAGTTGCCTCTTCACATTGTCCATGGAAACTTTTCTGCTCTATTTGGCAGAGCATGGTTGGCTAAGATTGGGCTTAACTGGGAAACATTCAATCAATGAATGGATTCAAAGAGCAGCTTTCAACAACTTCTGAAGAAGTACGAGGGTGTGTTCCAAGACTCATTATGGCTGGAGTTGAAGTACAACTAAAAATCAGGCCAGACAGCACACCCACATTTCTCAAAGGCACAACCATACCATACACCATCAAACCTAAAGTTGAAGATGAACTAGGAAGATTAGTAAAGACAGGAGTCATTGAACCTGTTGCTTCAAGTGATTGGGCGATATCAATCGTTCCTATATTAAAAAGGGATGACTCAGTGCAAATTTGTGGAGGTTTTAAACTACTATTAACACAGTATTGTGCCCAGATCATTATCCACTGCCTTTGATTGAAGACTTGTTGCTGGACTTTCTGAAAGCCTGAAATTCAGTAAAATCAGTCTTTCACAGGCATATCTGACCATGAATTTGGCTGCTGAATCACAGTCTCTACTCACCATTGTGACACATAAAGGTATGTTTCCTTACAGAAGTCTTCTTTTTGGAAGAGCATCTTTTTCAGAGATGCATGGTTCAAATTCTAAGTGGGTTGATTGGGGTGCAATTTTACTTTGGTGACAAACTTATCACTGGTTCAAGCGAACAGGAAGGCTGGAGGAATATGGAAGCTACTCTGAAGCATTTACAGAACCACAACCTGAGAGTTAAAAGGGAAAAGTCCGACTCTTTCAAGTCTTCCATAAATTACTTGGGTCATATCATCAACAGAAATGGCTTACACAAGGAAGCAAAGAAGGTGGTAGCAATCTTAGGAGCACCACATCCGCAAAATGTGACACAATTAAGGTTATTTTTAGGATGAATCAATTATTATGGTAAATTTGTGCTGAATTTAGCAATACAATTGAAGCCTTTAAACACTTTGCTCTGTGCTAAACAGGCATGGCATGGGTCAGAAGAACGGATAAGAAGTCTTACAAAAGTCACAGCTGTTGGTTCACTGCAAACCCAAGTTGAAGTTACAACTTGTGATGCATCACCCTATGGGGTTGGTACAATTGTCTCACACATATGCCTTCAGGAGAGAAACAACCGATAACATTTGCTTCATGACTTCTTATTGCACAGAAATGAATTATGTTCAGCTGGAAAAATAGGCTTTGAGTATCATTTTCAGGGTAAGAAGGTTCCACCGCTACCTTCATGGATGTCATTTTACTTTTTTCATGGATCATCGACCCTTGTCTGCAATCTTTGGGCCGGAAAAGGTGTTCCTTCTTTGGCAGCTGGTAGGTTACAAATTATAGTCATTGATATTATTGGCCCACACATACGATATCCAGTATTACAAGACAGAGCAGCACGCAAATACTGATGCTTTGTCAAGATTGCCGTTATAAGTTAAGCATGAACCTGAATAACATTTTGTCAACATCCTATATTTTTCACTAGTTGATAATGTACTTGTGACTTCATCTCAAGCTCAGAGATACACAAGAACCGATCCAGTGATGGGGAAGGTGATGGAATTGGTCCAAAAAGGAATGCTGTCAGATGTTCATCGGAAAAATCCATACCCCAATCCCTACATCACACAAAGGCTTGAGTTGAGATTGCAGAATGTAGTTTTATTATGGGGAATCCGTGTGATTATTTCTTTGTGCTTGTCCAGCTATATGAAGGATATCCTGGTGTGGTAAGGATGAAAGAATTGGCAAGTAGTTTTTTTGGTGGTCAGGATTTGATTATTATTTGATGTAGGAGCAGAGATTAAACAGTTTGGGCTTATTTTTGCTGGAGTTTAGAAGGATGAGAGGGAAGCTGATCAAGGTGTATAAAATACGAAAAGGGATTGATAAAGTAAACGGAGACAAAATGTTCCCCCTTGTGGGGCAATCTAGAGCAAGAGGTCATGGATATAGGTCGAGAGGCAGTAGATTTAGAACTGGGAGAAGGAGGAACTACTTCTCGCAGAAGGTGGTGAATTTGTGGACTGGCTGTGCCATGGTGGGGTGGAATTTGATTCATTAAATGATTTCAAGAAGGAGATAAATATATTTCTGATATAAACAGGTTAAGGGGATATGGGGAACAGGTAAAGAGGTAGATTTGACACTAGGAAGAGATTAGCCATGATTTAATTGAATAGCGAAGAAGGATCGAGGGGCTGAATTCCTTATTTCTGCTCCTAATTCTTATGTTCCAATGTTCCTATGATGTTAAAATTTAAGAGAATGTCATGCAATGTCAATCCTGTGCATAGCAAAGGAACACTCCATTATTATACCCTGGGAATGGCTGACACAGCCATGGCAGAGAATATAGACTCCACTGGTGCAGTGGAAGTCATGGCCGGGATTCTCCAATACCGCGGCCAAGTTCTAACGCCGGCGTCAAAAATGGCGCAAGCCACTCCAGCGTCAACAGGCCTCCAGGCCCAGGTATTCACCCATTCCAAGAGAGCTAGTACGGCACCGGAGTGGTGTCCGCTGCACTGGCGCTTGAAATTCAATGCACCACGGATGGCGTGGGTCCGCGCATGCACGCCACGGCTGGCGCAAGTCCGCGCATGCCGGAGAATCGGCGGTCCAGTGTCGGAGTGGTGTGGCGCGATCAGAGAATCCTGGCCCATATGTTCGTAGGTATTGTGGATCCTCATTCTAAATGACTGGAAATTGTGATAATGAAGTCAACAGTGACTGAGCAGACGATTGGGAAACTAGGCAAAACATTCTCAAGATTTGGAAGTTTTAAGCAGATTGTAATTGACAATGGAACTCAATTCACTTCGAAGGAGTTTGAAGGGAAACGATGTACACCAGATCAAGTCAGCTCTGTATCATCCTGCAACAAATGGATCGGCCAAACATTTTGCTCAATCTTTGATACCATTCCATCAAAGCGTCAAAGGACTAAGGTACAAATTCCTAATGTCTTCGTGGGACGTTGCACATGCTACAACACAAAGTTCACCAGCAATGCTGGTGTTCAAAATTAAACTGCATAAACAGTTTGATTTGTTAACTCCGTCTGATATTTCAGGAATTGTCAAATGACAGCAACAAGCACAAATTGTGAGGAGGGAGCAAAGGTCTAAAAGGCGAGTATTCAACCAGGGAGAGTGCTAACTAGAAGCTACATAACCAATGAAAAATGGATACCTGCTGTTGGTTGAATTTCATACACCATGCAGATGGATGGTGAAATAATTTGACAATGTCATGCTGATCAGTTACTAGCTTCACAAAATGAAATCGCTGGAACATCTCAAGAAGTTTTACCATTGGAAAATGTAGACCGCAATACTTTATAACAGTAACCAAACACAGCGACAAGTTCTGTCTCTAAGGACTTTCCAATACCTATAGAGATGGACACTGGAGTAACTTCCTAGGAAGTACCACCTACTGAATGGAATGAGGACACTTCCAAGGTCTTTCATCCCAAAAAGAATAGACTGTCTTTGTGAGTTGTATATATGTGTGTATAAAGATAATGCCTAAGCGGATCTGTTGCATAAATGTTAAATCAGTGTCACTGCACTAATGAAATAAAGGGTGAGAGGTGTAATGTATCAGAGAATACACTGCTGCTGGGAAAGTGCCATGTGATGTATAGTGATGTCAGCAGAGTGTTTACACAAGCTTCCAGTTCACCATCTAAGACTTCATGATCAACATCTCTTAATAAACCTCACACCATGTTCGAAAGAATCCAGAGCATGGGCACCTCCACAGCCTTTCCCTTTGCGGCTCACAAAGAAATATAACAGTAAGGAAACAAATTTACTGATGGAGATTGGCCTGGAAGTATATA
Source organism: Scyliorhinus canicula (assembly GCF_902713615.1). Classification (NCBI taxonomy): domain Eukaryota; kingdom Metazoa; phylum Chordata; class Chondrichthyes; order Carcharhiniformes; family Scyliorhinidae; genus Scyliorhinus; species Scyliorhinus canicula. Next base: position 87,447,124 of record NC_052153.1, on the reverse strand, counting down.
GTACACTATCAAACCTTCTTGCTCTCAATAAAGCATAAGGTATCTCTTTCAAAACAATCACCACCAAGGTGGAGGAACATTTCAACCCTAAATCACTGCTGGAAATTGGACCTGGAACCAGAAACCAGAAAAATAGCAAAACAAATGATGGATTTATCACTACATTGCAATTTTGGTACGTTCTTAGTCCATGCATTGTGCAGCAGATTTGTATATGATTTGGTGAGTGAAAGAATCCAATCAAAGTTACTAAACACACAAAACATTACACTTGAACAAGGGTGTAAGACTGCTTTTACTCGATAGAGATGGTATGAAGAAATGGACAGGAATTTTATCCTATGCAAGTAACTAGTACAGCTTCTGTCCTCAATCTGAAATCTTCCTCCAAGCCTAAAATCAGGAAACCTGGTCAGAAGAGTGCTGTTAAGTGATTAATTGTTGTAATGGCAACCACACGGCACTGGGATGTCAGTACAGAAATGTCAAATACTTTAATCATCAGAAGAAAGGCCATATTGCAACAGCTTGGCAATGGAAAACAGGAATTAGAACTCTTCTAGTGGTAAGAAAAAATAATAACATCTCAAGGGTGGAGTTCACAATCTTGTAGTGAACCCACAGTGTTCAAGCAAAGAGAAGCTAGGGCTGTACTGCACTTATGCCACTAGCAAACACTCAAGTGACACAGAATTTTGTACAAAAGTGTTGTTAACTTAACAGTACACCAGCAGGTATATCAATTCAGCTCCATTATGAATAGAGACATATAGAAATGCATCTTTTGGCTTTGGGGCACTGAGTATAGTCTCGATTTCATCTTTCTCTAGCTGTAGTCCCTGTTTAATGATTTTCAAGCCGAGTGTCTTTGATTGCATGCTTGCTCTATTTTAACTTCACATTGTGATCACTGAGCGTTTTTACCACTTCATCCAACACTTCAAGGTTGTCTTCCTCTGTAGTAATCATGATCAATATGTCAACACATCATCCTGATTGCTCACATAATGCAACATGCCTTGCAAAATCTTATCCAATGTCGCTCGGAAGATTTTTGAAGAAGACTTCACATCATAGGGTAATTGTGTGGAGGAGTATAACCCCAAATCTTTCTTGTAATGCATGTGGGGTGTCTATGAGATACTGTTGTCTCTTGTGATCCATGTTAAGCTGTGCATAAGTGTGAAACAAATGCAACTTTGTGAACATCTTGGATCTCACTAATTCCACATACAAATCTTCGGAGGTCGGTGTAATATCCCACGTGGAACCTACGGGTTGGGAATGCTCGTCTTCCCTATGCTCCATGCGGAGTACGTGCTCCCCTGCTAGGGGCGGGGTATCTCAATTAACCTATGTATAAAAGCGGGCTAATAAGCCACTGACAAGAATAAGAACTGGGTAGGGATCTATCAGGTGCTGTACATATCATTTGTGTAAATAAAACTTTGTTTTTTGTTTTATTCAATGTGGACTCCCCATATCTTTATTAAAGTCATAATGTGGAGATGCCGGTGTTGGACTAGGGTAAGCACAGTAAGAAGTCTGGAGAGAGGGATAATAGTTCCGCACACATGAGTACGGCCTCAACCGGGACCTTGAATTCATGTCAAATTACATTTACCCCCCCCCCCCACCATCTGGCCAGGGCTTGCGAAATCATACCAACTGTCCTGGCTTGAGACAATTCACACCTCTTTAACCTGTGATTATCCCTCTCTCCAGTTGCTCCGTCTGGACCTGTAAAACTTAATTACCTGCAAAGACTCGCATTCAAAGTATCGTATTGCATCTTTGACTTTGTCCATATATATATGTTTCTGGAACACACCTCTTCATTCACCTGAGGAAGAAGCAGTGCTCCAAAAGTTAGTGATTCAAAACAAACCGTTGGACTTTAATCTGGTGTTGTAAGATTTCTTACTTTATTAAGGTCAGTTGTTCTCTTCATCCATTGACTGATTGATTGCGACTTCATGTCCCACATATTATGGTTTTGTCTGACTTGGGCATGACTATGATTGGTGTTTCCCAATCATTGTCGTCATTTTTCACTTGCAAACTAGAAGGAATAAGGAACAAGCCTAGGCTTGCAGTATACTGGTTTTGCATATGTTGCTGTAGCTATTCAATAGCTATTCAATCAGGCTTCTTAATTCTCTCAACATGAAAAACACGTTTCCAGACTAACTTCAATTTGTGAAACCAGTCCTTAACCATTAATTTTGGTTTGTTGACAGATCTTGCAGCAGCAATGAGTAATTTGAGTGAGTTTCCCTTACGTTGTATATTGCACTTCATTTGTCCACACATTTCGAACAGCCGACCAGAAATGTACCTCCACTGAAAGCACAGTTCAGTTGAAAACCTATGGGCTGGATTCTCCGTTTCTGAGGCGAAATGCTGGCACCAACAGATAATCCATAGCAATCCTTGATGGGAAAATTGGCGTGAAACCCTCGCCGATTCCAGTACCGGTGAGGGGCTAGCACCGGTGCCGTGTGGAACACCTGCAGAACGCGCGGAAAGTGGTCGGAAAATTGCCGAGACCCACACATGCACAGGGCTGACAAGCTGCAGCCACGCACTCCTATGCCACCCACATATGCACAGGTCGCGCCAGAAAACATGGCACTGACCATGCTGAACCACGCACCCACCTACCCCGACCCCACAGCCTACCTCCTAGCCACCCCTACCACTCCCCCCAGCTCTAAGAGAAACATCCCCGGCCAGCAGCACGGATCTCGGCCGAGTGTGGCGGCACTGGACAATCTCCGCAGCCGGCATGTCAGGCTCCCGACAGCTGGGACCGCACGTGACCCGTGCCACCAGCAACTCTAAATGGGGAAATACTTCGGAAATCAGAAGCACAAAGGGACTTGGGAGTCCTTGTTCATGATTCTCTTAAGATTAACGAGCAGGTTCAACCGGCAGTTAGGAAGGCAAATGCAATGTTAGCATTCATGTCGAGAGGGCTAGAATACAGGACCAGGGATGTTCTTCTGAGTCTGTATAAGGCTCTGGTCAGACCCCATTTGGAGTATTGTGAGCAGTTTTGCACCTCAAATCTAAAGAAGGAAGTGCTGGCCTTGGAAAGGGTTCAGAGGAGGTGCACAAGAATGACCCCTGCAATGAACAGCTTGTCATATGAGGAACGGTTGAGGACTCTGGATCTGTACTCGTTGGAGTTCAGAAGGATGAGGGGGGATCTTATTTAAACTTACAGGATACTGCGCGGCCTGGATAGAGTGGACGTGAAGAGGATGTTTCCACTTGTCGGAAAAACTAGACCCAGGGGACATAATCTCAGACTAAAGGGACGATTCTTTAAAACAGTGGCGAGGAGGAATTTCTTCAGCCAGGGTGTGGTGAATCTGTGGAACGCTTTGCCTCAGATTGCTGTGGAGGCCAAATCACTGAGTGTCTTTACGACAGAGATATATAGGTTCTTGATTAATAAAAGGATCAGGGGTTATGCGGAGAAGTCAGGAGAATGGGGATGAGAAAAATATCAGCCATGATTGAATGGTGGAGCAGAGTTGATGGGCTGAATGGCCTAATTCTGCTCCTGTGTCTTTTGGTCTTATTGTCCGTTGGTCTTACGGTCTAATGTGGCCCATCAGAGGTGGAGCATTGCGGGTGGTCCAGCTGATGACATACTAATGGCATTGCGACTGTGGGCGGTACGTGGCCAGATGATGCCAATTTGGAGGGGCGGAGAATCGTCAACTGGCATCAAACCGGCGCCTGCCCCAATTTCGGCGTTGGGAACTATTTTCTGTCCATCGCCCTTCTCGATTTCAGCATCGGGCTGCAGAGAATCCCGCCCAGCGTCTTTCACAGTACAGTATATTTACAACACTGAATATTGCGGTTGGAAAAAGAATGTTATTGTTGACACACTGCCACATTTGCCTCATGAGGACTCAGACGTAGACTGTGAAATTGCAATATTCACAATAGAGACAGTAGTCAATGGCTTTCCAGTGAAAGGACCTGAAATTACATCTGGAACTCCGAAAAACACTGGGCGCGATTCTCCGCACTCACGCCGGTTCGGAGAATAGAGGGCCGCGCAAATTTTCACGGCGACGCTGGTCCGACGCCCTCCCACTATTCTCCGAACCCCGCACAAACTACACGTCGGCATTCCCGGCAAAGGCCTCGAAGGCGCCCCCGACACGACCAGAATCGCTACTTATTGGCCCCCCGCTATTTTCCGGCCCGAATGGGCCTAAGTCCCGACGTCATCACGCACTGTTTTCACGCCGGCCAACACACCTGCTTTTCAAGTTCGTCAACCAGTCGTGCTGGCTGACGAGAGCTTCGAGGAGGTGAGCGCACCGCTCAGCGCACTGCTGGAGTCTGGCCACAACGGGGAAGGCATCCCCGAGAACGGGAGGGGGTCCAGAGCGGGGGGGGAGAGTGTGGGAGGCGGAGGGGGTAGTGGGGGAGACGGAGGGGGGAGTGGGGGAGACGGAGGAGGGAGTGGGGGAGACGGAGGGGGGAGTGGGGGAGACGGTGGGGGGAGTGGGGGAGACGGAGGGGGGAGTGGGGGAGACGGAGGGGGGAGTGGGGGAGACGGAAGGGGGAGTGGGGGAGACGGAGGGGGGAGTGTGGGAGACGGTGGGGGGAGTGGGGGAGACGGAGGGGGGAGTGGGGGAGACGGAGGGGGGAGTGGGGGAGACGGAGGGGGGAGTTGGGGATACGGAGGGGGGAGTGGCGGAGACGGAGGGGGGAGTGGCGGAGACGGAGGGGGGAGTGTGGGAGACGGAGGGGGGAGTGGGGGAGACGGAGGGGGGAGTGGGGGAGACGGAGGGGGGAGTGGGTGAGATGGAGGGGGGAATGGGGGAGACGGAGGGGGTGGAGTGGGAGTGGGGGGGTGTTAGGGAGAGAGTGAGCGAGTGACCCGTCCAACCCTGGTTACAAAATGTCTGCCACCATGCCATGGCATGCCAGTCACAAGGACAAGGCCGCTGGTTGCCCTGTAGCTTACGGACACAGGCCACTGACGCACCGGTGAGGAGGACGTAGTTAACTGCCCGTTGGATGCAGAAAGTGACCAGGGGTTAGGCTGCCCGCGTGTCAGCAGCGCGACCAGGCCACCGGGACACACAGGTCTCCTGTGGCAGGCGGCTGCCGAGGTGTCGACTAGCCTCTGTCTAACATGACCCGTTTCTCTGCCCTCCACCACCCTTCTGTAGGTTAGCACAATGTCTGCGAACAGAACGGCGATGTTCTGCGCAGTGGTTGGGGCCGCTGCACTGCATTTGGAGATACAGCAGCATCCACAGCCACAACCCACAGTGGATGCAGGGCCAGCTGCAGCAGCAGAGGGAAGGGCCGAAGAGTTGCCAGTCGTCGAGCAGCATGGGGGGGAAGGGGAGGAGGGGGGGGAGTAGGAGAGAGCGAGGGTGCAGCCACGGCACCAGAGGCGACGACCAAGGCCGAGAGTGTACCGTGCCCGGATCTCTTTCCTAACAATGACGGACATCACCTGCAGGAGGAGACTCCGGGGGGGGACGGTGATACATATCTGTCACCTCGTGGCGCACCTCGCCCCACGTGGAACGGGGGGAGAACACGCGATCCCGGTTGCCATCAAGGTGACGGTCGCTCTTAACTTCTATGCGACCGGCTCCTTCCAGTCTCCGAGCGGGGACCTCTCCAGGATCTCCCAGTCATCGGTCCACAGGTGTATCCGGGATGTGACCGACGCCCTCTATGCCATCGCGGACCGCTACATCACCTTTCCCGAGGACCGAGCAAGTCAAGACTCACGAGCTCGTGGATTTGCCAGCGTGGCCGGGATACCGATGGTGCAGGGGGAAATTGATTGTGTTCACGTCCCCATGCGCCCGCCTGCAGGGGACAGGGAGGTGTTCACAAACAGAAGGGGGACATACTCCATGAATATCCAGGTGGTATGCGACCCCCACATGAGGATCATGAACGTCTGTGCAAGGTTCCCAGGGAGTGTGCATGACTCCTACATACTGGCGCAGTCGTACATCCCTGCGATGTTTGAGGGGCACCCCCCCCGGCTGAGGGGCTGGTTGCTAGGCGACAGGGGTTATCCGCTGAGGTCTTGGCTGATGGCGCCAATACGGAGGCCTCAGACCAATGCGGAAACACGATACAACAAGGCCCATTCAGCAACCAGGGGTGTGGTGGAGCGCTGCTTTGGCCTCCTGAAGATGAGATTCAGGTGCCTGGACCGTTACGGAGGGGCCCTGCAGTACCAGCCCGACAGGGTCGCTCGCATTGTTGTGGTCTGCTGTGCGCTGCACAACATCGCGATGCAGAGGGGAGATGACCTGCTGCAGGAGGTGGAGGGAGAAGCCAGTGGCAGTGGTGCCAGCACAGAGGAGGAGGAGGAGGAGGAGGAGGAGGAGAGGGAGGAGGCGGAGGAGGAGGAGGAGGAGGAGGCTGGCGGCGTGGCGGGCGCAGCACGCAGACATGACCCAGGTGCTGGTGATGTCCAGGAGGCAGCACGACGGACCCGGCGAGGACGGCGGGCACGCGACGCCTTGGTGGCAGCACGGTTCACGCGTCGCATGTGACGTCCCCGCTGAACACCAAACCACCACCTGCATCGCTAGTCGTGCAGAGGGTCAACACACAACTGCCACCACCACAGCTCCCCCCCCCCCCCCCCCACCCCCTCTCAGTGTACACTGCTCCACTTCGACATCACCCTTACCACTGGGTCCAGACGGTATGGTACAACATCGATGGCTGTGTCAGCGGGTGTGATCAGTGCCATGTGGAATGATGACAGCCCGCTCTGCGAAGAGCTGTGAGCTCAGAATCGTTAGAGAGAGTCTGACCCATGGCAATAGCTGAACCATCCACCTTGGTGGCCGCTGAGATCGTCACGGACACTCTATCACGTGCACGTGTGGGCTAGCTGTGGGAGGGGGTGGGGGGCAAGGGACTGCACACCCGGCACCGAAGTTTCACCGCTCGTCAACCCCAGCGACACTCGGTCACCATCACGAATCCTGTGGCTGTGGAACAATCACACGGTATTACAAGTAAGGTGGAACAGTGCGTTTAATGTGAACAAACATTTATAGGTGCCCTAGCCCCTACAACTAAACTGTGCCCTTCACCCGTGCCAACTTACTGTGTCTCACTTTGTTGCCTTATGGGCCCTACCACTACGTTTAAGTGATTCCCCAGATGATACAGCAGGAGTGGAGGAGGACTGCTGCGAATCGCCCCCCTCGACTCGTTTCTCCTTGGCCAAGCGTTTCCTGGGGCGACCCGGCCTTGATGGGCCAGGCTGCTCTGCGGGTGTCTCAGGTGATGTTGTGCCATCCTGCTCTGCCTGCTGCCCACCCGATGCACCAGGGATGGGACGGGGGGAGGCCGAGAATTCCGGGACGTCCCGTGATGGCCTAAATGGGATGGACCCCGAAACCTCCTCCTCCCTCGGGGAGCCCGGTGGCCCCCGGGCCTCACTTTGGGACAGAGGTGCGAGCGGGGAGGTGCCCTGTCGCGCCACCGACACCTGGCGCTGCCAGTCCTGGAGGCCTGCAATGGTATCCACCAGGATCCGAAGGTTTGCAGAGACGGAGTCCAGGGAGTTAGACATTCCCGCCAGGGACTGTGCGACCTCAACCTGTGAGTGCACGCGCCATCCAGCACATGTGTCAGACGGTTGATGCTCTCCGCGACTGACTGCTGAGATTGGGCCATGACCTGCTGAGACTCGGCCAAGGCCCGCAGCGCGCCGGCAATGTCATTTTGGCTCTGGCGCATTGCTGCCTGTGAGAGGGCAACCCTGTCCAGGGCCGAGGATGACGCCTGCACGTGAAGCCCAACGTCTTGCATAACCTGACCCATGGCCGAAACCGTTTCACCCATTGCCTCCACCGCGGATGCCACCCGTGCGGTGTCGGCCTGGGTTTCTGCCATGAGCGGCACCACTCCCTGCTCGTGGACGCGGTTCGACTCCTCTAACAGCGTCTGCAGAGTCTGGAAGACAGCCCTCATCCCGTCATTGTTTCTTGATGCATCGGCTGTGCGGGTGGGTTGAGAAAGTCCAGGAACTCGGAAAACGTCTGGGTGCCAGCTGCATGCTGGGCCTGGCCTGGCCTCCGCCAGTCCGGGCCCTCGGCTGCTCCGACCTCCACCTGCTGTACCTGCTCAGCTGTGATGTGCGACCCAGACTGTGACCCAGGAGCCTCATCACTAAATAGGCCAGCCGGGGTGAGTGTCTCTGGGATGGTGGATGGTATGGGAGAAAGCTTGGGTGGACGCCTCCTCGATGTCACCGGCCCGCTGAGATGCCGCAGGGCGTTCGCAGGCCATTTCTTTATCTAGCGGTGTCGCCGCCCTCTGGGGGTCCTGCTCCACAGATTCTGTTGGGGAGGATGGGACTCCCCGCTGATCAGGCACCCTCTGTCGTGCGGCCCCGGGTGAGGTGCGGGCAGATGCCTGTGTCCGTCTGGAGCCAGACAGCCCTGGTCGTTCGGCATCACGTCCTAGGGAAGAGAATGAAACGGGTTATTTAGAGACGCTCGGCTGGCCGCTGGACGGTCCCAGTGGCCAGAGTGTGAAGGGACAGAGGATGGGGGAGGTGTTCCAGTGGGCAGGGTGTGTGAAGGGACAGAGGATGGGGGAGGTATCCCAGTGGGCAGGGTGTGTGATGGGACAGAGGATGGGGGAGGTGTTCCAGTGGGCAGGGTGTGTGATGAGACAGAGGATGGGGGAGGTGTTCCAGTGGGCAGGGTGTGTGATGGAACAGAGGATGGGGGAGGTTTCCAAGTTGGCAGGGTGTGTGAAGGGACAGAGGATGGGGGAGGGGGGGTGTTTGTCATGCAGGGTTGTCTCACTTGTTGCAGCTCCGCCAACCTCGAATTGTGCGATCTCCTGAGTAGCAGATCCGCCAACAAGGTCCAGTGCCCTCTGCTCAAAAGTGGTGAGGGGCCGCAGGATGGGCGAACCCCCTCCCGTCTTGTTCCGCTCACGGATGTTGTGAGCGGTCTTGTCCTGTTGGGGGAGGGGGCATAGGTAGATTATTACAATACGGCAGGTATCAGCAATCCGTTCAGATACTGGTACAGTTTGGGGGTCAAGTTGTAATAAGACGATTGCATCTCTCCACGGGGGCCAGAGCGCTGGTTCGGTGACAGCTTTGTGAACCACCCTCAACTCACTCTGCCACAATCCCCCTCCATCCCCCGTGCCAGGGGGGGAGGTGGGTGATTAAGTAAAGGAGGGGAGGGATGGTTGTGACCCGGGGGAACCCTCTTGGCACTTACCCTGGCAGCCCTGGTGAGGTCGTGCATCTTCTTCCGACACTGGTCAGCTGAACGAGGGGTCTGCCCCACAGCACTGACGGCAGCAGCAACCTCACGCCAGGCCCGGCGCACCGCGCTGGCAGGGTGGCGATGCCCTCTACGCGGGAAGATGATGCTCCTCCTCTGCTCGATGGAAATCAGCCTCCACAAATCGCGGGGCCGCTCTCCTCAGCTCCGACATCTTGGCCTACAGTGTCTGTGCTCGCCCGCGCCTTTTTACGGCGTCGGGCGGCGTCACGTGGGCGTGCTCGTAGCGTCGCCGCGTTCCTGCGTCATCGCGCACGTGATTGACGCGGCCCCGTTCCTAGCCCATTTCCCGGACGTGACTACCTCGGGAAATGGGTCGTGTCGGGCCGTCGTAAAACTCGGCCGTTTTCACGGCCAACTTCGCGATTTTCCGCGGGTGCGTAGAATCTCGCCCTCTGTGTTCAGAAGACTCTACAAATGGACAATGAATGTTTGAACAGGAGTTGACCTATGTGCAAACATCAACTGAAACCATTTCACAATTGTTGCAATCAGTTGTCATTTGAGCATTGTTGCATCAAGTGGAGTCAGATAGTGGTGGCATCCATTCTTTGAGAAATAGGATTAAGGCGGAACTCCATGCTGAACACAAAGAAATAGTCAGTATGTAATCCGTAGCAAGAGGATTTTCTGGTTTAGACAGTGATCTAGAAATAGTGGTAAGCAAATGTACATCTACAAAAATTGTAGATATAAACAGCCAAAAACTCCTTTGCAACCATGGTCATGGTCGAGTCTTCCATTTCAAAGAGTTCACGTAGCCTTGTGTGACAAGGCAAAAAGATTGCAACTGGAGTTGAATCAGGAGGGGGAGGAAGACTTCAGCAGCATGAAAGCTAATTTTGAAAAGATGATTAAACTGTAATGTACACTGAAGATACAAACTATTAAAAAACCTCCTAAGATTATCAATTGCAAAGGTAGAAAATTGGATTGAACGAAAGAAAACTGAGCAGATGTCCGAAAAAAGATACAGGATTACTGGACAAAAGCCAGACAGTCCAAAACTTGACACAACATCATTTGTGGGAGATCAAGAAGTCTTCATAAACCAGTTAACTAAACTTGATTTGTAGATGTAATTAAAAAGAAATGTTGGTTGTAATCATGCCAAGTGATTATATTCACAAAGTTTTGTTTGTTGACTTTTCACTGTTAGTGTTGTACTGTTAGTAAAATAGGAAAGAATTTATTTCAAAAATCTCAACAGGGGGTTATGCTCACAAACTATGAACATGAGCAGTGCACAATGAAGTAATTAAACATATGTCCTGGCCATCTTAATGTCTGTCATTCTTTACAAGTGCTTCCCAATATGGAACAAATAATGGCTGGAGTACACTGGAAGGGTCACAGATGTTCTGACCGTAGTGTTTAACCATATTGCCAATTGGTTTACAAGGGCAGTTTAGTATGCAGTTTTTTTTAAAGTGTATACTCACAGGCAAACATAGCCTTTTAACACATAACAACCTCCAACTTTTCTCACTGAGGAAAGTGCCCTCAATGAATTCCTTCTGAGTCAAACAAAATACCAAATTGCTTCTGTCGTAAAAAGTTTCAGTGAGCACATCATTGACACTAACATGCAGTTCACAACCTTTGATAAGTTTTTCTTCTTCACTGTTATATTTTTATAGGTCCTGATAATGAGACATTTGTTTAATTGTCTGTACTAGCACTACATATATTTATCATGTATATTGATATACAGAGATCGCTACATTCACCATTATCATTGTTTACTTCTGAACACTTTATGAATAAGAAAATAATCACCCATATGTGATAACAATGCAACCTGGCAGGAATTTGCAAAAGTGAACAGGTTTTCTCAATATTTGTTGTTCAAGTTTATACCAGTGAGAAATAGACTCCCAAGTAAAACCAATCATTGGCAGTTTATACTTTTCCTGACCTAGTTAATTGAGAATTCACACTCCTACAAATCCTACTCCTGGGAAGAAAATAACATAATTCTCACAGGGGACTTTAGTATTGATTCAAACTGCACTGCAAAAGATTCTCTGTGGACAAGATGAGCTGCTTTTTACTTGGCCCTCCAACCCAAACAAACTCAGAAGCAAACAGATGGGCATCCTTGGTACAGCTCTTATCCTTGTAACACATCTGACCATGAAATCTACCAACAGTGCAGAAAAAATTGACATACTTCAAGGATGATTTGGGTGAAGCAAACTTAATCTTGCCCTTCTCCTAAACTTCAAAACACAAATGTAACATCAGCTAATTATCAAGCTCATCTTTCCGTTTATTCTTTACAATTTTCAAATGTCATCCTTAATGAAGTGGTCATAAACTCAGCTGTGTGTCAGAGGTCATGGGTGGGATTCTCCGTTTCAGAGACTAAGTGTTAACGCGGAAAACGAGCGGTTCCAATGAAAAATGGTATTGGATTTGCCGGGGTTGGGATTGGCAGTCAAGAGGCTGATAGGTTACAGCCACATATTAGCACTGCACTCCCCACACACACTCATCCTAGCCAACAACATGGCACTGGTTGTGCTGGACTGCACCCATTCCATTGATGGGTCTGCTGGGACCAGAGGGTATCTCGGGTGGGGCGGCTTGAGGAGATACTCTTATGACCCGTGGCATTTGTTCACAGTGGGCAGAGCATGGCTGCCTTGCAGGTTGTGGCAATTGTGTTCCTTGCCCGTCCACCCCGAACCCATTGCCCACCTCCTGGCCCCCGATACTCCCGCCAGCCATGGCAGAAGCCCCCTGGCCAGTAGCGCAATTGTCAGCATGCTATTGTCACGTGAGTGTCCCTTTAAGAAAGGTTTCATTTCTTATCATGTGACTTTATTTTTTAAAATAAATTTAGAGTACCCAATTAATTTTTTCCAATTAAGGGGCAATTTAGCGTGGCCAATCCACCTATCCTGCACATCTTTGGGTTGTGGGGGTGAAACCCACGCAGACACGGGGAGAATGTGCAAAATCCACACGGACAGTGACCCAGAACCAGGATCGAACCTGGGACCTCAGCGCCGTGAGGCAGCAGGGCTAACCCACTGCGCCACCGTGCTGCCCTCTTATCATGTGACTTGTAGCACATTGGGCTGTGACTGTGAGGTGAGCGGGGATTTCAGTTTCAGTTTGACTGCTTTGGACTACAGAAGGAGAAAGAGGTTTTTTTTCCCTGTTTTTCTCTGTTTTCATTTTAGTAAGCTGTTCCAGTAAAAAGCACATTAGAATAAACCTTGTTTTGATTAATGTGCCTAGGAAGTCTGATGAATCATACCTGCAGTGAAGGCTTTTGTGCTCATCCTAGCCAAATTCAACATAAACGTTGTAGGTCAGGTGAATGTCATAATACACTTTGGAGTTTCTAAGCCCTGGCCCATAACATTATAGCAATGTTTGACACTTTTTGTACCCCTCTCTCTCCCGCAACATAGCACCGCCAAGGTAGAGGTCCACTCAATACCAACTGCACCACTGAAAGCAAGGCCCTACGCCAGCCTACTCCAGCTACCCCGGATAAAAGACAATTTTAGCATTTTATCTCGGTTCTTTCTGACAGGAACACTGATCAAACACTTCTCAGTTCATAGCAAAAATAATGCACTCCAAGAAATGACAAATATGAAATGTGCAACAGGATGAAAAGACAGATTAAAAGATGAACAGAGCAGAAGCTTGTGAAAATGCAGCTACTCCCGCACTCCTATCACATGAATCCCACAGGTGGTGGATGTTTGAAAATGATCATTGGTTGAGGATCAAGCGACCTGCTTTGTTTCTGGACGGTGTTGAGCTTTTTTTTTGTTAAGTTGTTTTTTTTATAAATTTAGAGTACCCAATTCATTTTTTCCAATTATGGAGCAAGTTAACGTGGCCAATCCACCTACCCTGCACATCTTTGGGTTGTGGGGGTGAAACCCACACAGACACGGAGAGAATGCGCAAACTCCACATGGACAGTGACCCAAAGCCGGGATCGAACCTGGGACCTGGCGTTGTGAGGCAGCAATGCTAACCACTGTGCCACCGTGCTGCCACGGTGTTGAGTTTCTTATGTATAACTGGAGGTGCATCCCCACTCTCCTGACTTGTGCTATCTCAGAGGTAGAGATTTTGTTTGAGGAGTCAAGAGGTAAGCTATTTGCTCAACAACCTCTGGTAACTATGTTACTCAATTTTACCTGCTATGCAGACATCACATTTACGTGGCTAGTCCAGCTCAGGCTCTGGTCCAAGATGTTGATGGTGAAACCTAGCAATGGTACTGCTATTAAATGTTATGAATGGGTAGTTATGGTCTTTCCTAATGGAGATTCTCATTGTCTGGCCCTTTTGTGGCACAAAGGTTACTCAAACCTGATAACCCAATCCTGGATGTTTTCCGGGTCTTACTGCATGCGGGCATAAACTGCTTGTTTTAGTAAGGAATTTCACATAGAGATGCATACTGTGAAAACATCACTAGAAAGCCATAGTTTTAGCCGTAAGATGGAGGCATGGCCTTGAATGAAGTACCTGGAGATAGTTGGAAATAGGATGCTGCCTGAAAAATTCTCACAGCAATGTCATGAGCCTTAAATGATTTGCATCCAGCACCCAAAACTATTGTCCTTTGCACCAGGTGTGACTCCAACCATTGGGGAAATTAACATGATCCCCACTGTCTTTAGTTATACTGGGTACTTGGACCCATGCTTGATGTCAAGGGCAGTCATTCTAAGTATAAATAGCGTGTGTGTCCCTGGTGGATTGGCAAGCTATTTTAGTCTCCATTCAGTATGGCGGGACCATAATATCCCGCCAGATGGGAGGGGCTAAAAAATCTTGACCCTGGAATTTAGAACTATTATCCGTACAAACATACAAATTAGGACCCCTCGAACCTGCTCCGTCATTCAATAAGATCCTGGCTGATCTGATTGCAACCTCCATTCCACATTCTTGCCTAGTCCGTAAAATATTTTACCCATTTATCGGTGTTTTGATCGAGGCTACAATGAGCTCTGGAGGCAAGTGGTTCTGATGGAACCCAAATTGGCTATTGGTGAAAAGGTGCATAACTACCAGATGATGGCACTGTCGATGACTTAAAGGATATGATAACATGCTGGTAATGTTACTGAACTAGTAGCAGAGTCCCTGGATTAATTACCTGATCTAATAATCCAGAAATATGTGTTCAAATCCCACCACGATATTTGGGTAATTTAAATTTTGTTGATAAATAAATTTATAATAAAACTTACAATCAGTTGTGGTGACCATGAAACTACCGGATTGCCCTAAAATCTATGTGGTTCATGAATTCACTTTAGGGAAGGAAATCTGCTCTCCTTATCTAGTCTGGTCAATATGTAACTCCAAATGCACCGCAATTTCATTTACTGTAAAGTGGGAGGGAGCCACTCAGTTGTACCAAACTGATAAAAATTAAAATAAGAATAAAACTGGATGGGCAACTAGGCATTGACCGAGACACTGGACAAAACAATGACACACACTGCCCAGTCAACCTTCACTCAAGTCCTCTTCACTAACATCTAGGGATTTAGCAAAATTGGGAAAGCTGTCCCACAGGTGGATCAAATAACAGCCCAGTTTGAGTATTCAATTGTTCCATTGTTCGTGGTTTGATTATGTGTGTCTGGTATCGATTCTCTGTTCCCTGTGTGATTAATAATAATAATAACCTTTATTATTGTTATAAGTAGGCTTACATTAACACTGCCATGAAGTTACAGTGAAAATCCCCGAGACGCCACACTCCAGCACCTGTTCGGGTACACAGAGGGGGAATTCAGAAAGTCTAATTCACCGAACAGTGCGTCTTTTCCTCCTTCAGTGGGAGGAAACCGGAGCACCCGGAGGAAATCCACGCAGACACTGGGAGAATGTGCAGACTCCGCACGGACAGTGACCCAAGTGGGAATCGAACCTGGGACCCTGGAGCTGTGAAGCCACAGTGCTAACCACTGTGCTACTGTGCCGCCTTAAGCCTAGTTGTGGTTATTGAGAAAGAGAAACTAAACTGTAGGCAAGCTGCTGAAAACATTGAATAAAATTCAGAATGCACAAATATAACCTGGAGTGTATTATCTTTACATATTTCCAAGGCATAAAGCACAAAACTGACATAGTCATACTCACAGTATTATACCTGACAACCAATGTCCAAGACACCATCTTCACCATCCCTGGATATGTCCTGTACCACCAGCCAGATGGACCAAAGAGCTGTTGGGAAGGAGTGGCCCTGGGTTCCCCCAATGTTCAATCCAGACCCCATAAACTCTTGCGGCATCAGGTCAATGAAACATAGATTATCATAGAGTTTACAGTGCAGAAGGAGGCCATTCGGCCCATCGAGTCTGCACCGGTTCTTGTAAAGAGCACCCCAACCCAAGGTCAACACCTCCACCCCATCCCCACAACCCAGTAACCCCACCCAACACTAAGGGCAATTTTGGACACTAAGGGCAATTTATCATGGCCAATCCACCTAACCTGCACATCTTTGGACTGTGGGAGGAAACCAGAGCACCCGAAAGAAACCCACGCACACAGGGGGAAGATGTGCAGACTCCGCACAGACAGTGTCCCAAGCCAGAATCGAACCTGGGACCCTGGAGCTGTGAAGCAATTGCGCTATCCACAATGTTACCGTGCTGCCCTGCTGCTTACCAACTCTGCCTTCCCTCAGCTGTTGAATCAGTGTTCCTCAATGTTAAACACTAATTGGAAGGAACACTGTGAATAGCAATGGCACAAAGTGTACCCTGGCTGTGGGATGTCAATGTCCACCACCAAGAATGGTTTACAGCACAACAAGTGACCAAGCTGACTGAATCCCAAAGGAACACTCACTCGCTCCATCACATGTGTATAACCTACAAGATGCACTGCAGCACCTTCCCAAGCCCCCTTCAACAGCACCATCCAAGCCCGTGACCTCTATCAATAAGAAGGACAAGAGCAGCAGACACGAGATCGCCGCCAACTGCAAGTTCCCTGCCAAGCCTCATACCATCCTGACTTGGAACTATTTTGTTGTTCCTTCACTGTCACTTGGTCAAAATCCTGGAACTCCCTTCCTCACAGCACAGTGGATGTACCTACACCACATGGAGTCCTGCAGTTCAATCAGGCAGTTAACCACGATCTTCTCAGGACAATTAGGATGGGTAATACATGCTGGCCTAGCTAATGGTGCCTCATACCATGAAAGAACTAAATCAGATTTACTAGACAGAGCCTGTGGGACATAGTGAGAGAGCCAGGAAGAAGGAAACACATTCTTGACCTCATCTCACCAATCCACCTAGAACATAGAACAGTACAGCACAGAACAGGCCCTTCGGCCCTCAATGTTGTGCCGAGCCATGATCACCCTACACAAACCAACGTATCCACCCTATACCCGTAACCCAACAACCCCCCCCCCCTTAACCTTACTTTTATTAGGACACTACGGGCAATTTAGCATGGCCAATCCACCTAACCCGCACATCTTTGGACTGTGGGAGGAAACCGGAGCACCCGGAGGAAACCCACGCACACAGGGGGAGGACGTGCAGACTCCACACAGACAGTGACCCAGCCGGGAATCGAACCTGGGACCCTGGAGCTGTGAAGCATTTATGCTAACCACCATGCTACCCTGCTGCCCCACCTGCTGTGGATAAATCTGTTTATGGGAGTTTAGTAAGTATGACCACTGCATAGTCCTTGTAGAAACAAAATCCTATCTTTCCCTTCATGTTTAGTGGTGCTACCATCATGCCAAATATAATAGATTCACATCAGATCTAGCAGCTCAAAACATGGCATCTATGAGACTCTTTGTGCCCATAGAATGTGCAAAGGTGAATGTAGCTGAGGCTTTCCAGTAATGGAATAAGGAGTTCCTCCATAACTGTGAAGAAAGCAGTACAAATCTTGATTCCACAACTTGTTCTCAGGTGAGGCTGTATGTATCACTTTTTTGAGCGTATGCACAAATTTCTCAACTTCAGCTTTTTACCACTTGTGTGTGATTTTTCAATGAGTGAAGCCCAGGAACTCTGTAAATTTACTGACCAGTGGGTTTCCCAATCACTGTTGAATTATGGTCGATTGCCACTTCTCACCATTTGAGGGATTCCAAACAAGGCGAAGATTACTGCTTTAGTTGAAGTAAATGTAACTATTTCCACGATTGGGAATTTACTATAGTCGTCAGTGGCAAGAAGCAGCTGTTCACCAGTGTGCAAGTCTGAAAAATCAATATTAACTTCAATCCCTGGCCCTGGAGGTAGTTCAGACATTTTGTGAGGGTCATGGAGACTTAACAATGTGGTTACTTGGTGTTAGAACCTACACGAGGGCCATGGGACTGGGCCGATTAGGCTCCACATGACTTTTGTGGAATATGAACTACTACGCTGAGGGGATGGAGCTTCCTCATCAGCGTGGGACAAGCCGGGACACATAAAACTGACCAAGTGTGGGCTGCGCGGAGGAATCTCTTCGGGGAGTGGCGTAGAGTGTTTTTGTTCTGGGAGACCTGGAAGACCCCAGTAAGGGGTGCAAGAGGGTGGGAGGCTGTGTTTCCGAGGTTGGGAAAGCGAGGCTAAAAGGAGGAGCACATCCTGAGTGACTTTTTGTTCCTTGCATTCCCGTGTGGTCACTTCCTCGAACTTAACCCTTGGCATGGCAAACACTGATTGATTCTGTGCTCTACCACAGAGTTAATTCCTGGAAACCACGCTTTTTCCCTCAGGAGTTGCTTGGTTTTGTCAGTGGATGAACGGACAACGGATGAACGTATATCGCGCAGGAATGTTCCCTTCCAGTCGGGGAACACTTCAGCAGTCAAGGGCATTCAGCCTCTGATCTCCGGGTAACCATTCTCCAAGGCGACCTTCAGGACGTGCGACAACGCAAAATCACCAAACAGAAACTTATAGCCAAGTTCCGTACACATGAGTACAGCCTCAACCGGGACCTTGGATTCATTTCGCGTTACATTCACCCCCCACCATCTGGCATGGGCTTGTGAAATCCTACCAACTGTCCTGGTTTGAGACTATTCACACCTCTTTAACCTGGGATTACCCGACTCTCTGGATCTGTAAAGAGTTAATTACCTGCAAATGCTCGCATTCAAAGCATTGTCTGGCATCTTTGACTTTGTCTATTTATATGTTTCTGGAAACTATCTCTTCATTCACCTGAGGAAGGAGCAGTGCTTCGAAAGCTAGTGATTTGGAACAACCTGTTGGACTTTAACCTGGTGTTGTAAGACATTTTACTGTAGTTGGATGTCAGTAGAGAGACATTATGCAGTTAATCATGTAAAAGGCAGCTGACAAGTTGATGGGCAGGATTATCTGGCTTCCCAGTTGTGCCGTTCGGTGGCGGTGGGATCCTCTGCTTCCGCAGCTTTGAATGGGAGTTCCCATTGAAGCCATCCCATACCATCCGGAAACCCACTGGTGTGGATGTGCTGACGGCAGGACCAGAGAATCCCACTTCCAGTGAATGGTTAGAAAATTCCAGTCGAGAAGGATGGCTAGGAAGAG
This sequence comes from Scyliorhinus canicula, assembly GCF_902713615.1. Classification (NCBI taxonomy): domain Eukaryota; kingdom Metazoa; phylum Chordata; class Chondrichthyes; order Carcharhiniformes; family Scyliorhinidae; genus Scyliorhinus; species Scyliorhinus canicula. Next base: position 87,428,232 of record NC_052153.1, on the reverse strand, counting down.
TTTACCTTCGTCACAGTCTCACATGATATCATGCGGTGTGCTGTGGCGGATGTGGGTTAGGGGGGGCAGGGGGAGCGGTGGGGGGGGGGTGGGGGTGACCAGCAATTCCCATTGTGGGGGGGTTGCCCCTGGTTATCAATGTCAACATGTGCTAGATGCTGTGGTATGAAGAGGCAAGAGTTCAGCTCCTTTTTCACCAACACACCTTTAATGGTTCAAACTCACTCTGCACAGAACTCTACAGATCATCACAAGCTCCAGAGTCCACCTGAAGCCCCTTTACATATCAGTGTCAATCATTGAACACTTAACATAAATGAGACAATCATTGAACACTTAACATAAATTAGACAACTAATTGCAATGTCTCTTAACCCATTACTTAACAATCAAGGTAGGACAGTGGTTAGCACTGTTGGTTCACAGCACCAGGGTCCTTGGTTTGATTCCCTGCTTGAGTCACTGTCTCTGCGGAGTTTGCACATTCCTCATGTCGGTGTGGGTTTCCTCCTGGTACTCCGGTTTCCTCCCACAGTCCAAAGATGTGCAGGTTAGGTGGATTAGTCATGCTAAATTGCTCTGTAGTGTCCAAAATATTAGGTGGGATTGCTGGGTTACAGGGATTAGGTGGAGGTGTGGGCTTAGGTAGGGTGCTCTTTCAGGTGCCGGTGTAGACTTGATGAGCATAATGGACTCCTTCTGCACTTTGAATTCTATGAAATCATTTTTGACTTTGATGAGAGGCATTTTGGCATTGTGGTAGTAGCAGAAATTTGGCTGTAGGAATTCAAACATGAAATTCCAGGAAAGATGGACATGGAAGCATGGATTTTGGAGGCAACAAACATATTTAAACAATTGGCGAACTGGAACTTGCTATCAATAATATGATAGGAGTAACTGCACCACATTGACTATAGTTGTTCAAGAAGACAGCTCACACCACCTTCTCAAGGGTAATTAGGGAGGGGCATTAATGCTGGCCTTGTCAATGATGCTCACATCACATGAGTGAATATTTAAAACTATATATTTCTTCCATCTAGTGGTAGCATGCTGATTGAATTAATTCTGCCTTTTCCATGCTGTTCAGTGTTAACTGTACTGGAACAGATTGGATAGATCCTGGCCAACATTTATCCCTGAATCAACATCATAAAAAACAATCTATGCATTCATCATCTCATTGTTGTTTGAGGGACTTTGCTGTGCACAAATTGGCTTCTGTGCTTCAAAAATGCTTCACTGGTTGTTGAGTGCCTTTGAGTACTCTGAGGACATGAATGCTATCATATAAATGCAAATTGTTTCTTGGCAATATCTTTAAGCTTTTGTTCTCTCACTTCAGCTCCTCAATAAAAATATGAACTATGACCTTTGCAATCACTCCATGTCTGAAACTAAATTGGCATTGGTACTTTTTGGATTAGCACAAAGGAATACTTTTCAAACATGATGAATAAATACATTCCTTAGACTATGATGAAAACAGTTCTGCCCCTGCCTTGGTTAAAAGCAGATGACTATAAAATAATCTCACAGAAAATCACTGATAACACTACACAGCGAATGAGAATTTTGGTCCTTGGGAAAAATATAAATTGCTTTGAAATCAGTGGTACAATTGGGATTTTTGATGCAAACATTTCTCAAATATGCATCTAGTTCATGCAACTCCAACAGATTCTGTGTAGCTATTAGTAAATGCTCTGCCCCCTAAATAAAGAATCCTTTTCACCATTACCTGCTGTGTTAATTCATCAAAACAAATTTATACCCATCCACACAGGAAACAGTATATCTACTTCAATTGAAGGAAGTAACTTCATTTTAAATTTTGAAAGAAAATGTCAATTTTCATTCTGCTTAATAACTATAATAGATGTGAACATTCTTTATGTTCCTCATGAACCACATAGTATCAATGGAGTTATGATTAAATCTAGGGTCTGGTGAATTCAACTACCCTGACAGTTCTCTTCATCCTCTGCTAAATCCAAATGGAATTAAAATAAATTACATCATTCCTCTATGCAAAGCGATTCAAGGTTTGAAATAATATGCCTATTTCAGTTCCGTGTATCATTGGCATCATGAACATCATGAAACATCTTAAATGCTGCACTTTTTAGAAAACCCTTTAACCACTGTGGAGTCGATGGGAATCTTCGGTGCAAAAGCTGCATATTGGGCACTGGGACTTGTATTATTAGGTTCGGAGGCTTGTTCAACATTATTGTGCATTTGCACTTGAAAGGTGATCCAAAACTGCATGTGGAACGGAGCTTGAATTGAACACCAGAAAATAATGTTAACAATGTCATAGTCTCACAGTATGACTGGAATGACTGAATTGTGGTCCACACATATGGAACCTGAGGCCTGGTCACTATATTGAATTCCTTTTCTTAATGTGGAGCCATCTTTTTGTACTAGTGAGTAGCTGTCTGTTTCCACCAAACTCAGAGTTGTGAACCTCTTAAAACTGTAACTATTCGCTCTCTCTGGCAGTTTTCTCAGGCAATTGTTATGGTTTGCTTTCTACATATTGAAACTCTTTCAGATATACTTCTTTATTTACAGGTACTGGCGAAGGATCAGAGAAAGCAGGTCGAGCAGCTGCATTGGTACTTTAGGTGCTAATTCTTGGTCTGTATGCATGGGCACACCCTTATGCCATTCCAACACATGACAGGTTAAGGTCATCATGCCTGGATATATCCAAAGAAACAGGTGTGGAGATTAATTAACCAAGAAAATCATGGAGAATGTCAGAGGTTTGCAACTAGACTAAGAATTTATTTCTATGACAAATATCCACAATGTGGTACTTGGAACAGGCTGACAAAGGAGAAAAACTGACAAATGAGGCCCTAGCTATAATCGGTACTGGCCGTTTGCAAGAGCACTCAAGTCAACACAGAAACACATTCTCGCTATATGGACTTTGCAATTAACCACTCACAGTAGGTATCACATTTACACAAAAGGTCAAACACCATGTTATGAATATGTCACTGACTTCCAGACAGGAAGTGATCAACTTTTCAGCAGGATGAATGGCAAACAAAGAGGCCATCAGACTCCAAAATGGGATAATAGCTGGTCAGACATGAGTGTTTCAGAGGACAATAGATCTTGTTTGAATAACCCTGGCTAATTAGGAGTACCCGGTTTATTTCCATGAATGAATTTGAGTCTGGATGTTGCAATAGAACTCAGGCCAGATGTGGGCTCAGTGCTAGCAGAACTGGTATAAAGGGGCAGCACGGTAGCATTGTGGATAGCACAATTGCTTCACAGCTCCAGGGTGCCAGGTTCGATTCCTACTTGGGTCACTGTCTGTGCGGAGTCTGCACATCCTCCCCGTGTGTGCGTGGGTTTCCTCCGGGTGCTCCGGTTTCCTCCCACAGTCCAAAGATGTGCGGGTTAGGCGGATTGGCAATGATAAATTGCCCTTAGTGTCCAAAATTGCCCTTAGTGTTGGGTGGGGTTACTGGGTTATGGGATAGGGTGGAGGTGTTGACCTTGGGTAGGGTGCTCTATCCAAGAGCTGGTGCAGACTCGATGGGCCGAATGGCCTCCTTCTGCACTGTAAATTCTATGAAAGGTAACTGGGTAAAACATTTTGCTAATAAACTGGTTGAAGTATCTGATCATTTGCAGACAGCAGGGTGTCAAGACAATGGTTGTCATAACTAGCTATGCTCCTGGGGCCCTTATAAGCAACACTAGGAATAATATCCTACATTTCTAACTTGCAATGAAAGCCTTGAATGATATTTCAGTTTTAGCATTCTTGGAAGGAATCATGATCTGGATGTGCATTATTACCTGAGAAGAATAGCCCTGGAGATGCAAGGAATACTAAGTGAATTATTTCTCTCTTATTTGCCTGAACTAGTTTGTTCATTGAATATCCCATTCGGAGCAGGTAACACAAAACCCTCTAAATGGATTCCTGGCGGAGTAGGGAATTATTAATTACATAAATGTGGCCATACAAGTTTCACTGCAATGGCATTTTAGCAGAAAGTTGCTCCAGGGGTGCACAGTTGTGTTAACACCATATATACAGAAAATGTATGTCAATTCTACCATCCTGGCAATTGTTGTATTTTTTCAATTGCACGTTAATCCATGGTCCCACCATCATTTCAAGGTCAGAATGGACCACAAAGTGACCAAGGTTAATGGAACCCCTATACGGCTAGTTAAACAAACACCCTTAATACTACCTTTGAAACTGTCTGGATCTGTCAATAAAATAGCTTGTAAAAGGCAATGGACCATGAAATTGAATTTAAACAATGTAGTTCAAAGCTTTTAGGCATCTAGGCATACAAACAGGATAGAAACATTTAAAGGGCATTGAAATTCACTGTGAAAAAAACATTTCAAAGGTGTCCACCACATTAAAGGGAATACTTTTACCATCATCTCACAGATAATTGAACTTGGCATACTGGCAGACAATTTAAGGCTGCGGATAAGAACACTTTTCCTTTGATAATAACTGTATTTTTGAGATACGGACAAAGTGAATAAAGAGTTTAAAGGCTGCAGATGGACATAGCAGAAACAATCCCCATCTCAGGAAAGACCCTCGACCTGAGGACCTCTAGCCGAGCAAAAGTCCCCCGCCCTCCACATTGCATGGGGGCCCCCTCAGAAAGCTGGAAGCAATTGGAGGGAGGGCACTCACTGCCTTGTCACCCCTCAGAATGTAAGGTGCCAGGTTGGCACTACCAAGGGGTGGGGCCTGAATGGGGAATATGGGGTGCTGAGCAGGGTCTAGAGGGAGGTCAGGGGGAGAATGGAGGGGCTGAAGGGAGGACTGGGGCAGGACTGAAGGGGGGAATTGATAGGGGGAGCCTTGTCAGTGATCCGGGTTGGGTGGGAGTGTGCTGCAGTAGCATACTGAGATCGGAGCCCCCTTTTTAAAGAATGCTCCAATCTCTGAGAAGTGGGACCTGTCAGAGAGATTAGGTCCCACCCATCTCAGGCTCAGCGAGAACCCAATTAAATGGCACTGAAAACCTGATCCTTTGTAAATAATTTCCTAAGTGCTATTGAATGGTACATCGGTTCCCTCCTAGCGCCAGCCGGCATCACTCAAGTTTTCCAGCTGGTGGGAACAACAGGGTCCCATAATGAGGGCATTTAGCCAGGTGTTTACCGGTGCTCGGAGTGCTGGGAAATACCATGCTATCAAACGGGACTCTGTTGCCATTCGGGTAGATTCGGAACTCCCTCATGAGGCGCACTTAATCCCATTGCCTGCATTGAGGAGATCCGCTCACTGAAACGCCTCAGTGCAGGAGATTGGGATGCCATTTCTAAATGGCATCCCAATCTCTCAACCCCCCGACGCAACGCCCCAGACCCACCCCCCAAAGCCCCAACTCACCAGTAAGGGGGTCCTCAAGCATGCTCCGCAGCCCCCTGCACCTGCACAGGGCATCCATGGGCAATCCCCTGAGAGACCCTCATGAATGCTGTTCTATCTGGTCCCCATTTGTAGAAACCAGCACTGAACAGAGTTCGCCCCAGGTCTCCAAGGCGAAGGAGTTATAACCCAATGCCTTGGTTAGACCAGCTGTCTCACTCCAATATGCAAGTTTGCTAAATAGTGATCCGTCCACAATGGGCAGGATTCACATCATGACATCTCACAAAATCATGTTAGATCTTACAAGATGTGACCAGTCAGGTAGATCCCGGAAGAGAGATCTCCTGGCATCTACCAGCCATGCTGTGCTGCCTGTCGGCGTAAAGTGGTCGGTAGATCACGCCCTTGGTTTCCAATCAGGAGAATCATGTCCAGAGAGAGAGAAAACCTCTCTCAGATGCTCGTCCTCAGTTCTGTTGAGAAAATATATGCTTAAAACATACAAAGAGTTGGCTTGTTATGTGACCACCCTCTCCAACTGACCAGTAATTTGGACATGATTGCGTATTCCAGTTGCAGCTGGATTAGGACAGGTGTGGAAATAGCCCTCATAGCCAGGGTTCTATTGTTTACATATTAGGTTTGATAGTTTGTCTCCACCAGTTCAGTATCTGGATGTTGCGCTAATGGAATAGGAAATATGTATCATTCGCATTCTTCTGAGGTCAATGTTGGCTTTTGCAGACATGCCAATTCTATCTCAATGGAGTTGGAATGTGAAATATACAGTAATGTAAATTAGGTAGCCATTCTGGCCATGCATTCAGGTCACTTTAGTCTGTGCTTTGTAAAAGTCTTTTTTTTAGTTCAATTCGGTAGATTAAAAATCATTATTCCGCGTAAACATGACAGCTATATTCAACTAACTGTATCTCTAGCCTCATACGCTGTTCGATGTAGCATGCCCACATCGCTCACCTACCAACAATCTGTATTAAACACAATTCATACCTAACTCGAAGCTTCATGAAGAGCACCCCCTCCCCCCACATGTTTAGCAATGCTGCAAACACATCTCTCAGCTTGCACACATTCCCAGTTTTTCTACCATGACAGCCACATCACACAAATGCATTGCACTGCACTCACTAAAACATTTCCTTCTCTCTTGCAAGATAAGCTGATGCACAACCAAAGATTGCAGCAGCTAACAAGTGGGGGACAGACTTGGCTGCAAGTCCTCATGCTGCTGGAGGAGACAATACCCACCATTATTGGATGAGCATTGCTGAGGTCGTGTTCAGCAGCAGGATTGAAACCATCAAAATTGATGGTATCCCCAAATCTAAACCCCTTTCTCACATCCCACTCCCTCCTTATCCCACTACCTCATCTGATTTACAAATTCCAGTTGGTGTAAACCTGGACTGCCCCTCCCATCACCTCCACCACCGAAATTACAACTCAACCGTTGTAACCATCAGATATATGAGAACTGCAACCTTGCAGGAAATGGGTGGAAAACAAGAAGTGAAGAGAAGTAAGACAGTGATGAAAAAGAAACACTTACACACTTTTCCACTTGCAGCTATCCGTTGAGATACACAGAGACTGTATATGCTTTATAGAATAGCTGAGAGGTGGGATTTGCAGATGGTGAGATGCTGGGCATGAACAGCCTGCAGCCAGGATGAGGGGCAAGGGTAGCACATTTGCCCACTTGACAAAAGGTGAACTCACATGCTAGTTCGACTGTCAAGGACTCGGAAGAGCACTTCAATGCGAAACGCTACAAAACAAGGCAACGGATATGCACAATGAAATGCTTAGTGCATTGGCAGATCTGTCAGCAACCTCACTGCCAAGAAGCATGCAGGAGTCTGGCGTTAACTTGCACCAGGGCTTTGCACAGAACTTTGGCTCATCCTTCCCAGTGTCGAAGGTGCAGCCAACTCCATGAGAACACTTGTGGATCCAACCATGATGCATTGTCTAAAGACAATCAGATTGCAATGCTGTACAAACAGAAGTCATGCAACATCTACTGCAGTGGAAGCTCAGAATCCTATAGTGTAGGGTTAATTTGCTTCTGAGCAAGCCCAGGCTGCTCTCATGCAACCTCAGCTTGCTGCTTTGCAAGCTGAAACTGCTTGCATCGTGGATGCAGGTACCAGTACCAGTGCTCAAAGGAACCTGCAGTGTGTGACAGGGTCCAGCAATCTGTCCTCCAACTAATTTCTCGGATTCCTAAGGGGATGTCACAGTAGCTCAATGGACTGAATGGCCTACTTCTGCTCCTACTACTTAAGGTCTTGTAATGCCATGGAGCACAGACTTGCCCTCCTCTCTCAGGATCACAGCAAGTATCCACACCAACAGTACCTTTCAGTCAGCCATCCGAGTCTACTGACAGTTATGTAGTGTTGGTGTAGTCTAAAGCCAGACCTTCTAGGTTCAGAGCAGCTCGAAGTGATCCTGAAATATAATTTGCAGTCTCCATTACTGAAATTCAGCAGCCTCCCACTGACCAATGTGTAGCCACTAGGGTAGCACAGTGTAGGAGTATTAGGCCAGGCAAAGGCACTTAGGGAATGCACAATGGTGATTAGTTGATGCTTCTATGCAACATGGCATGGTTTGATTTATAAATTTGGTTTCAGATGTTTATTGTGAGGAGGCCTTGGGGCCAAAAAGAACACTCTGATGATCAAAAACAGAGAAATGGAAAGTGGGCAACGGGGAAATTGGAGTTGAATTTACTGGTATCATAGGTGGATGAATGGTTAATTGAGAGCCAAAAAAGATGGGCTAGATAGTCTACCCCTCACTCCCCTCAAACATCTTTCTCATGCCCCTCAGCTTTCCCGTATCCCCGGTAGCACACTCTCTGCCAACATGTTGGCAACGGTTGCACAGAAGCCATAGGAAAGAGGTAGCATAATGGTATTGTCACTGGACTAGTAATACAGAGACCCACGGTAATGCTCTGGGGCCCCTGGTTCAAATCCCACCATGGCAGATGGTAAGATTTGAATTCAATAAAAAAAATCTGGAATTTATAAAAGTCTAATGATGCCCATGAAACCATTGACAAAGAAAAACACATCTTGTTCAATAATGTCCTTCAGGAACGGAAATCTGCCATCCTTGCGCAGTCTGGCCTCTATGTGCCTTCCCATATCTAGGCTCCACTATCATCAACAATCTGTCATGTGATGCTGAAATCAACATACAAATCACAAACTCTGCAGCTGTCATATCCAAACTGCGTAAGAGAGTGTCAAACAACAGCAACTTGACTGAGAATATCAAACTGCGTGCCGACCAAGCCTGCATACTCATTGCACTACTTTACTCTGTCTGGTATCACATCAGGAACATATACATGGGCGATTGATAAACCAGAACATGACAATGATGTGCACAATGAGAGTCACTTATTCCATGTGCAGGTTCCATTGTCTTGGAGTGCAAGTACAATCAATCCTCCTGGTGTTATGGGGCAGGGTTTAGAGTACCCCAAAGTGGATCATGGAGTTCACCTGACCCACAACTTTTAATAGATTGTGGTATGGGGAGCACACAGCCCACTCTACATGCGTGGTACAGCAGAAATGGAAATTTATTTTTTAAAGCAAAACAATGGGCGAGATTCTCCGCAAATGCGGAGAATCGTAAAGGCTGCCGTGGGACAGGCCGTTACCCACGGCAGCCTCCGCGCCCACTTCCGGGACCCGATTCCCCCCCCCCCCCCCGGGCGGGGCTAGGAGTGGGGCCCCGGGCGTCACGACGGTGCGGCCTTGACGATGGTCGTCAAGGCCGCACGGCAAGCATCATGCCAGCTGACACGCACGGTGATGTCAGCCGCGCATGCGCAGGTTGGACAACGCCAACCCCGCAGCCACCCCGCAAGACGTGGCAGCTTGATCTTGGAGGGCGGCGGAGGGAAAATAGTGCGTCCGTTACAGATGCACGGCCGTGCCAATCGGGCCCCCAGATGCCCCAAACGGGCATCTGGCGCCCATTTTATGATGGCAGCGAGCAGGTGTGTTTGCTGCCGTGTTGAAACGGGCGTGAAGGCCTGGCCGCTAGGCCCATCGGCTCGGAGAAACGTCGCTCGCCATAAAAAAATGGCGATTCGTGGCGTGGGGCGGGCATTGGGGGGGGGGGGGAGAATAGCGGGAGGGCGTGAAAAATGTCAGGAGGCCCTCCCGCTATTTTTCCACCCGGCGTGGGGAGCGGAGAATCGCGCCCAATGTTTATTCTATGAACTCAAGTTAACCTGTTTAAACCATACAGTGAACATCTTCGCAACCATTAATTCAAATACAACCCCCAGAGAATACAACACTAAGTAATTCTTTAAGCTTTCCTTTCAACATCCATAAGACTTTTGAAAAAAACTTTTAACAGAAGCACATCAGGTTAAAGTCACTACTGAGAGCAGTTATTAGTTTTAAATTACCAAAGGATCGATTTACAGTTTTTATATTACAGAGAGAGAGAGAGACTTTAATACCTTTTCTGGCTGTGACTGCAGCTATCCAGCTCTGAAAATGAAACTAAAACACACCCTGCAGCAAACAGCCTAAAACAAAAGTAAAAAGCTGATAGACAGCCCAGCTCCACCCACACTCTGACATCACTGATAAACACCCTTTTCTTAAAGGTACATTCCTTAAACACCCATTTATTTAAGGTACTCTCACATGGCACTAGATATCACAGATATTCCACATCTTGGACATTAAAGGCCCTGAGATTTTAGGTCTCCCAGTATGCTGTAACTCTGTACTAGTGAAAATCCATGGAATCAGTCAGATCTCACATGGCAGGTCAACCTTGTAAACCTCAGTTCATGACTTCTCAAACCGATATCCAGAATATTTTGACAAAATTGACAGTTTCATGGGAGCTGCAACATTATACTTGCAGGAGAATGCAAGTCCTTCAAATGAAATACTACTAAAGTGCAGCATCCATATGCAAGGCAACTTAGAGTTCAAGCTAGGCAAAATGGAGAAATATGAAGTCATTAGAAGTGTACAAGTGCACATAGATTGCTGCAGCACAATTAAATGTGTCATAAAGAAGGATGGATCATAGAGACTATATTGCATCAAACATTTAAATGCCAGTTTGAAATGTTATCCTTCCAAAATACTTATACTAAAAGAGTTAAATCCAAGTTATGCAGGTGCAAGTATTTCCTTGAAGCTTGATGTTCAGCATAGTTGCTGGCCAGTACATCTCACAGAGATGCCCTCAGAGCTTATTCCATTTCATACCCGATTCCAACAATTCTATTTTCAACTATTTCATTTTGGACTATCTATTAGCCAGGATCTCTTTCAAGCGCATATCGAACCCATTGCATGCACTGTTAAAGGATACACCTGCATTGCCAATTACATTACTAATGTAGGTAGAATTAAACTCTTGGTGATGCACGCAATACATAATGAAGGCTTAGTGTTCAACAGTCTGAAATGCATCAACATGCAACAGGTCAATTTCTTCGGTTCTATTTATTTCAGTGCTGGCATATGTCCCAATCCAAGTAAAATAGAGGATATTAAAGCCATGCCAACTCCTCAAGTTAAGGATAATCTTCATAGACATCTAGGTCACTAATTTATTTTCTCCTTAAAATCCCAATTTGGCTCAAAATCATCATCGCTAAGGGATTTAGTGGTTTGCATTTGCTTCAAAATCTGTGCCTGGAATGCAAACCAACTAGTGGGAATAATTAGTTTTAGTGTTTGGAATTATGCATTTTCGTACCTATCCACCTGGCAAAACATTTGACGTCAGTACAGACCACAAGGCACTGGAGATGATTTCCCGAAAATCATTGACCAGTCCACCGCCATGATGCAACGTCTTTTGATAAAGATTCAAGGTTACGATTCTGAGGTTCGGCACAAACCAAGTAAGTTGATGATCACCTAAGACACAGCAGATTGCCTAAACCAATGACAACAGAAGATATATCCTTGGTCCAAGGATGACTTAACCAAGTTGACTTAATTGACATCAAATTTGAAGATGTTCTCCAAGTTGATCTGACACATTTTGTGCAACACAAATGTCAGAGCTACAAGAAATAGTGAAAGTTTCTGCATTATAGAAAATGTGGAAAACCATTATTGAATGATGGCCTGATTCAATTCAGCATGTCCATGAACATGTGAAATCATTTTTACCTTTTTCGCATGAATTGGCTATTCCCACGGAGCCATTTTCTATGGCAGGTAGGTTATCATACTGGAATCTTTGCAACCTGATATTCTTCAACAACTTTTACACTCATGTAATAGAATATATTGGATGAGAAGTCTTGCAAGAGAGACAGCCTATTGACCAAGTATTAACGATGACATTGAACTCAAGAAGTGCGAGACATGTCAAGAGTATATGCCAAATCAGAGAAAACCATCATGGATTCAATGTGGCATTTCTACCCATCCTTGGTCTCAAATTGCATCTGTCCTCCTTCATGTCCATAGCGCTGACTTCATCGTCATCGTCGATTCTTTTATCAAGTAGCCCATCACTCGACAATTGTATAATATGTCAAGCACAACTGTCATGAACTCTTTAAGTACTACTTTCAGTCCATTCATTATACCCAGAGAAATCATTGCAAATAATGGTCCACAATTTATTGGCAAGCCATTTCAAGATATTTTTTGGGAAGTGGAATATGGTTTACACTGCACCATCTGCTCATTACCCTAAATCTAACAGCCTAGTTGAATAAATGATTCACATGGTGAAATCCCTCATGATCAAATGTGGAGAGATCTTGAAAAATCTACAAATTGCAATGTTACATCTGAGGTCAACATCTTTAAGTGCAACTATTCCATCATCCGCAGAGCACATGGTTGGCAGGCCATTGCATGCCAATCTATTTACTTTTACCCATTCGACATTCACAGAAACTAGGGAGAAACTTTTAAACTGCAAGAGAAGATGGCCAATGTACACGATTAAAATACTATACAGTTTACAGTTGGGGCAACAAGACTGCAAAGGTGAGGCATTACCAAGGACAAATCAGATCCATTCCAGCTCGGCGACCAATGTGCAGTCCTATTGCATCGAGGACAATATCCCAAATGCAACCAGAAACAACATCCAAGAATGACAATACAGATCACTGTGAGCAGTTAAAGAAATCTCCAAAGTTACCATTGATGGATTGATTGATTGATTTATTGTCACATGTACCGAATTCAGTAGACAAAAAGAATAATCGACGAAGTACATCGACAAATAGTGATTGGTTACAGTGCAGAACAAGGGCCAAACAAAGCAAATACACAAAATCTGGGTGTACCCGTAGAACACCCCGACACTTTCAGACTCATAGATTTATTAGTTCTGAACAATTATGTAATGGCAACTTATATTGACCATATATTATGAATACTTCTTTGGAAGGGAGAAAGTATGTTTAAAAAGAGGGATGTTGTAATATGCCTTTAAGGGATAGCAGCATGACATCAGTAGAAGAGAAGTGTGTCATGAGATCCAGTCTCAGCATGACGTTTGCCTTTGAGCAGAGCACCTACACACAGTTTTGTTGCTGATACATTCAAACTTTCTAAATGCTCCGATGTGTCGAGTCTAAACAAATGAATCCACAATGTGATCACACAATCTCTCCTGAACGAATAGTGCCCTTAAATCGTCATAAGAAAATGACACCCACTTTCCTTGAAACCATTAAATGAAAGTAACACTGCAGTACACACACTTTCATAGCAAATTCTTGTTGGTCATTTTGAGTTTTGGTACACATCTGTTAACCTTTTGAATATGAAAAGAAATGCTGACTTCTGCCCATTACCTTGTGACCATGGAGCGACAATATTTCAGGTTAGTTCATTCATGAAGCTCATTGCTAAGTATCAGAATGGGAAGTTGGGTATATGTTTCCAAGTGTTGATGTCCTTCAATTCCTAGCTCTCTCAGTTCTGAAGCTGGAGATTGGGTTTTGAGCCCCTTTTAGATCCTAAGGGAAGAAGTTAGGCCAACAGTTATGCTGCTCGGTTAGTTCAGGTGGATCTATTATATCCCCTCACATTGGCTAGAATTCTCCGTCCATTGCAATTCACACTTCCTGCCAGCAGCACATCCCTGCCCACAGGTTTTCCGGTGCGTGGAGTGGCTTCATTGGGAAATCCTGTTGACAAACAGCGGGAGGATAGAATCCCGCTGCCAGCGAATGGCACTGCGGCAAGAGGCATGCAGCCAGGGGACCGGAGACAGCAGCCCACTATATAAAGAGTCGGAAATTCTTCAGGCGTTCTGTCTAAAATTAGGTGAACAGATCACATTTCTGTTTGTGAGAGCTTCCTGAGTGCAAATTGTTAAACATACTCACCTATATAGCAACAGCCATGCCAAGGTAACTCATTGTATGTGACATGATTCTGAGATGCATGATAAAACCATGACATTTTGCAAACACAAAATCTATTTGGCTCATTCTACCGATGTGAACTGTTTGCTGTAACAATCCAAAACTGATCCAATTTCTTTTTTCTATGACCCTGTATCTTCCCACTGTTCAAATGCTTATCGATCCATTCCTTAAAAGATGTGATGGTCTATTCCGTGCAACAAAGCATTTCACACTGCAACAAACGAAAAAGCATTATACAAGTAATTCTCTTACTATGTGGTAGCAGAGGGGATCCTCACTCATTGCCAATTATGTTGTGACAAATCGCTATCTGTTTTCTGTGCCTCTCTGATATACACTGGCAGTTGAGGTTTACTGCAGCCAATGCATGTTTGGAAAATAACATCCTCCATAAAAACAAGTATTCCCTTTATTTTTATTTTCTGGTTATTGATTTGGATAACGTTTAAAATTAGCTGGGAAAAATGTTTCAATTTACAGTTATTGTTACGTGTACCGAGGTACAGTGAAAAGTATTGTTCTGCATACAGTCCAGACAGATCATTCCATACATGAGAAACATAGGACATATGCTAAACACACAATATAAATACATAGACATCAGGTGAAGCATACAGAATACAGTGCTGCAAAAGTTGAGAAAATGTGTGGAGAGAACATTTCAGTCCATAAGAGGGTCATTCAAGAATCTGGTAACAGCGGGGACGAAGCTGCTTTTGAACCTGTTAGTGCGTGTTCTCAGACTTTTGTATCTTCTGCCCGATGGAAGAGGTTGCACGAGAGGGAGGGAGGGGTCTTTGATTATGCTACCCGCTTTCCCAAGGCAGCGGCAGGTGTGGACAGAGTCAATGGATGGGAGGCGGGTTTATATGATGGACTCTCGGTAGTTTCTTCTGGTCTTGGGCCAAGCAGTTGCCATACCAGGCTGTGATTCAGCCAGATAGGGTGCTTTCTGTGATGCATCTGTAAAAATTGGTACGAGTCAATGTGGACATGCCGAATTTCCTTATTTTCCTGAGGAAGTAGAGGCACTATTGTGCTTTCTTGGTCAAAGCATCGACGTGGTGGACCAGGACAGATTGTTGGTGATGTGCACACCTAGGAATTTGAATCTGTAAACCATCTCCACCTTGGCACCATTGATGCAGACAGTGGTGGAACACATTGACCAGGATTCTGCACTCCTGTTTTTTTTCAGGCGGGTGACAGGAGTGGAAAATCTAACGAGAGGTCCAAATAATGTTTCTTGCCAAAGTAAAAACATGGCGTGATTGTCCTTGCCTCCCGCCCATGACATACGGGATCCTTAGCGAGGAACATCATTCCCATACATTAATATTTAATTATCAGGACCCTGCGCCTGAATCATCCCTCGCTCCCACTAATAAAAAAGTCCATTCATGTTGGCTTGAGGGCAGACTGGCATGAATCAAGACATGCACCTGCCGATTAGACCTCCCAGAATATCTCAGGTGAGTGCATCACTCTGTGGGGGGAGAGGATCATGCCTGGGAACTGCCCCTTAACAGTAGCCGGGCAGAACCAGATGATGGTGCACAGGCAGTGCCAATGGAGGTTGCACAACAGGGTGTGTGTGGGAGGGGGTTCCTGGTTAACCTTTGTGCACTTGGGCAGCCTTTAAAGACTATCTTCAAAAAACAAAGTTGCTGGTGGGACAGGCTCAGTGAGAGTCCTCCGCACCAGCATGATGTCGTGGCACCTGCCTCTTGCCAGTTTTTTTACTGAACCCGGAATGATACAGCAGAGAAAGCCTCCTTTGGACTGAAAGATCCTTTCAGCAGAATCGGCCAGAAAATCCTGCATCCAAATTTAAAATGTAAGTGTTATCTGGATGTGGATTTTAATTGTGTGCATGTGGATGCTTCTTATGAAAACAATTTGCACAAAGTACTGATGAAATTAGGTCCAAATTCAATTTAGGTGAGGCACAAAATGGACACTTTGGTCGCGGCTACCAGTTATACACCCCCGCCGCAATTTCTCTCTCCAGTGACACAGCATATAATAAGTAGCACCTTTGCAAATCTCAATATCCCTGCTTCTAGATTCAAGCTGACACCTTAGTTGTGTTAAATTGTGTGCCATCAGGGAAGGTAAAAACTCTGTTATCTGAAAGAGCTAATTGAGGAATAATTTCTAACATCAACGTTAAAGGAATCCCTAATTGTGCTTAGCACTGCAAGGATGCTCCTTTTGTTGCATTAGAAGCTATTTTGTTTCAAACATTGGCCTGGAGCCAAAGTTTGAGGTTAATTGGAATTAGAATAATATTTCTCACAGGCCATTCATTAGCTGAGCTTCAGTACAAATTACAATACAAAAACAGTGAGAGTTCCTAATTACACTGGATAATGATATTATTCATTTGCAACAATGTACATTCATTCTAGTTGGGAGAAAGTCAGACAAGCAAGTGACACATTTTTTGCAAATGATTAATAAGTAAATCATTACCAATGAATAGTTAGTAGGCCTTGTGGTGCAGTGGTAGCGCTCCCACGCTAAACTAGAGGTTCTGGTTCAAGTCCAACACCAGGACTTGTTGGCCACGGAAGGAGCACGGAAGTGGTTCAACGGGCTGATAATCAGCTTGGAAATCCTTCCAACACTTCCTCCGCTGACCGCCTCTGGCACCTGCGCCCAGGCACGGTGAACGGCGGCACCTGGTGACCTTCCTCCTGGGCCAGGGTACAGCGTCTTCCTTCTCTTCTCCACAGCGTCCATGAGGGTGTGCAGCTCAGCGTCCCAGAACTGTGGCGCGACTCTCCTTCCAACCATCTTGTTGACTGGGACGGTGTGTGTGGGGGGAAGGACCGTTTAAGTGCGGCTGCGGCTTGTGAGCCTCATATGCGCCAATCACATTGAATCCGGCACCGTTTTCCACGTGGCGATGGTGCTAACCCATTTAAAATACCTCAATCGGTGCAGCTGTTGCACCGTTTTTTCTGTTGTAAAACACCAGTTTCCACGCCGGCGTCGGCACTTCGTCTCAAAATCAGATAATCCAGCCTTTGGTCTCAGGGACGGAGAATCCAGCCACATGTCTTACAAAGTTGATTTAATTTTTTGAGGAGATGACTAGATGAGGGGAGTGCAATTGATGTAGTCTACATGGACTTTAGTAATGCTTTTGAAAAGGTCCCACATGGGAAGCTGAAGAAGAAAGTAAGAACACATGGGATCCAAGGTAATTTGGAAAACTGGATTCAAAAGTCGCTTAGTGGGAAGAGGTGAAGGGTGATGGTTGAAGGTTGTTTTAGTGACAGGACGCCTATATCCAGTGGTGTTCCACAATAATCGGTTCTGGGGTCCTTGTTGTTTGCAGTGTACATTAATGATTTGGACCTATATGTAGGAGGTATGGTAAGAAAGTTCACACATGACTCAGAAATTGGTGGTGTGGTATATAGTGAGGGGCAAGGCCTTAGATTGCAGGACAATATAGATGGGCTGGTTAGATGGGCAGAAGAGTGGCAAATGAAATAATCCCACTCTGGTGAATAACGATCTGTCCATTCACTGTTTGAATATTGACAATTCTCTCTTTTCCAATTCAGGTGGGCATACTCTTTTAAACATTGTACTAAAATCAACAAGCTTATGATTCTGGAAATGTTGGTGTTTTCAAGACGGAATGGGGAAGGATGTTAACAGACAGTTGAGATGGTAGTGGGTAGACAATTAAACACAGTGTAAAGAACCCTCAACAGGCCAACGTCCAGACTTCACTGAGCGGTATTTGGTTGCATCTGAGAAACCTGTTCAATGGAGTCAGCACAATCTTTGCCCAATGAAGGATTGCAGGCAAGAGGTGGACAGGTTGTCAATAGCCAGAATGAGCAGGCACACACTTTCATCTCTCTGACTGACGTCTTCCAAGTATCTTGCCACATGTGGTGCACCAAACTCTCTGGGAGCTGCCATGGTGTTTTCCTATTGCAACAGTCCAAAATCAGAGGCCTATTTATTAGAGGAAGCAGCCTTAAAAGTTCACTGGAGAGAAACTATATCCCCAAAAACTTGGCTCGTGATAGCTGTGAAGATTACCTCTTTTGAGGCACAGGAGCAGTATGATAAGAACCACAGTTATCACAGAAATGGCCATTGAGCAAGCAATTGAAGCAGTGATTACAGCTACAAAAGCCATATTGAAACCACTGCACCACCATCGTCTCATACTGTTCAATGCATTACCCGGGTCACTTGCCCATCAGCAATCAAGACTCCTGCTGAACATGCAAATATTCTATTACACCCTTACACACTTACTACTGCTGCCAGACACACTCTCACTGCTTTCACATGCTTTCAGCTGTTCACCAATGACAGGCACATCACCCAAATACACTGCAACACATGAACGCTTTTCTCACTACTGCTTCACACATAAACCAAGGAAGCAGTAGAAAACGTGCAGTGACAGGTAGCCTTGCATCTCCTGAGCCCCTTGGAGGGCACATTGCACATTGAACATTGCTCTACATTTAAGGGTAGGCATCACCAAAAGTATCAAGGATGAAGCTGTGTTCCTGCCTCCAATGGGAATTGTCTTCAACAACATTCTTGTTGATTATTAAGAATTGACCGTCATTGAATAGTAACCTTCCTTCTGCCTTGTGATACTTTTCTCCTGGGTAGGGAACCAAATGCTGTGGGATGACAATCTCTGTGCTCAAAAACAGGAAAAAGAAGCAAGGCCATTAAGGCCAAGAGCTGCTCAGGGGCATCAAGCAGGGGCAACTGCAGTTGTCACTGAATGTCAACAGACTTCATTCTTTTGAGGATATACCTTGCTATTTTCATTAGCCTCAATTGTACCAGCAAGTTGTAGGTTCAGCCGTAGCTGAAGAGGAAACTTACTGGTCACTGGGGGGGGGGGGGGGGGGGGGGGGGGGGGGGTGTGCCTCTCGTGGGGAGGGGGGGGGAGGGGTGATGGCGGTTGTGATATCAGATGGCTGGGCTGCTGGTTGAGGCTATGAAGTAGACTCCGGATGGAGTGATGATGGGCCAGGTAGAATCAAAAGGAGCTCCATAGTTAGGTAAAAAATCAAGCGTGAGCGAGTCAACCCCGGCCCTGGGAGCAGGGCTCCAGGCAATGTGGCCTAGGGAGCTGAAGTTTAAAGTCTTGTGTAATGTTCTGTTCCTATTATCTATTATCTAACTGCCTTTGCCTTTCATCAATAAACCCCTTTGTTTCCTACACCTAAGCCACTAGTGTATGTCCCAAGCCACCACAACTTCATACTCCACTGACTTGCAAAATGGTTTAAAGGCCTCTTTCAGCAGGGCACCTTGGTTACAGACACAATAATCAATATGGTTAGGAGGTCTTATGGTGCAATGGGTACTGTTTCTGCCTCTGAGCCAGAAACCCTGTGTTTGAGTCCCCCTCCTAGACTTGATGACAGGGCAAGGCTCCTGCACTTGCGGGGCTGGACCAGGCAGCATATATCTGGATGGTGAAAGCTGCTTCTGTTCAGAACGTCATGGTGGATACATTGTCTGATGCTGCTGCATGGCTTGTTCCCTGTCGGGGACTTCAACATAGACTGTGTCACCTTGTACAAAGAGTCTGGGCGGTTTGCTGCTCCTGGCTGTGGCATACTTTCCTGCCAATGTCAGGAAAAAACAGACTAAAACATGTTTGAAACCTCCAACCCATTAGTAATCCAGCTGGAGCTACTGCGGTCACTGTATGCAGAGTGGTCCGAAAGCAGAACAAGAATCTAGCCAGTCCGTGTCCATTGACCGCAAAGTCTGCTTTTTTTAACCTTCGTTAGAACGTTTGTACCACGCTTTCTGCCAGCTCATTAGAAGCTCTGTGATTACGGGGCCTCAGGGATGTGCTATAACCCATTTATCTTCAGAAATCTCGACAATTCCTCATTTGTGACAGGCATTCCATTATTGGTAACTAATACTTCTGAGATCCACGCATACTGAAAGATAGGTGCAATTTCTCAATGGTCACCTTCGAGGTGGTTGGCAACATTCTATGGACATTCAACCACTTAGAATGGGATTTTATTAGGAGTAAGCCTTGAAAAGAGCCGGCAAAGTCGACATTTAATGGCACCCATGGTCGCTCCGGCCATTCCCATGAGTGAACGGCACGGCTGGCGGAGGCTTCTGTTGCTTCTGACAAATGCCGCACTGCTGAGAAATCTCTGCGTCCAAGCCTGGCCACCAACTAACAATAATAATTGCTTATTGTCACACGTCGGCTTCAATGAAGTTACTGTGAAAAGCCCCTAGTCGCCACATTCTGTAGCTGCAGGCCAGGGTTTTCACTTTGGACACCCCCGTCTGTACATTGAGCAGGTCTCTCAAGATGCGGTCTTGGCCCTTACCCGGGACGACGATGCTCGTACCCAACAAAAGGATGCCATCTTCTACACTAAACTCGGACATTTTGATTGAGTATGTGATCCACTCACGGATTTGAGATGCTGTAACCGGCAACAAATCCATAAAGTTGAGCGTGGCCACCATCTCGCCAGTCCTGGGAGGAGAAAGAGGGCATGTAGGCAAAGGAAGTCAGCTTAATGCATCCCCGTTTGCAATCTCGGTACCCGGACGATATTCAAATAAAGAGTACTCGTAAGCAGCCAGCAAGAGGGCCCAATGCTGTATCCTGGCGGAGGCAATGGGCAGAGTCACTTTGTCTTATTTAAAAAGACCTAGCAGTGGTTTATGGCCCATGATGATCGTGAACCATCGACTGTATGCTTAATGGTGGAAGTTGTTGAAGACCTAGACATCTGCCAGGAACTCTTTCTCAATTTTCTGATGAAAAATGGGTTAAAGGGGTGTGGGCAACAGGTGAGGAGATGGATTTGAGACCAGGATGAGATCAGTCATGGTCTGATTGAATGGTGGAGCAGGTTCGAAGGGCTGAATTGCTCTTAATTTCTATGTTTCTATGTAATTTGCACATAATTTCGCTCAGCCACGGCCAGTGCCTGGGATGTGAAAGTGACCAGCCCCTCCCTGCCACCTTCCATACGAGGTGATAAAACGATGCCAATGCTGTATGGTAATGTGTCACAAGTAACTGTTAGTTGTTTACCAAGATCATAATGGCCAGTAACTTCCTGCTAGCACAAGAAGCAACGGGTCACCGATTTTAAAAGAGCAATGTGCGCACTTACCTGCTCTCCGATGAACCGATGAACCTTCCTTTCCACCTCAGGCCTCCAGCAGGACTTTCTGCACATCCTCCAGCACGATGCAGGAGGAGTGCAGCTCCACCCCTTTATGATGTGGGCAGCTTGGGATCGCCCATTGAGGGCAAGCATTTATACAGTAGTTTTAGGTAGAAAATAACAAATAATTTTATTAGCAAGTGTTTTAAAGATATGTAGATTTTTTTTAACAGTTTGTTTTGCTCTTTCTTTCAAACAGGCATTACTATTGTTGTTCATTCTTTTACAGTAATTTTATTTCTTCGTCACTGACTGCGCCAACATTTATTGCCCATCCTTGAAGGCATTTAAGAGTTAATCACATTGCTGTGGATCTGGAGTCACACGTAAGCAAGACCAGATAAGGACAACAGCTTGCCTTCCCTAAAAGACATGAGTGAACCAGATGGGTTTTTACAATGGGTGGATTATTTGTTTTAAACCTGTGAAACTATTATTATATAACTTTATGTGTAGCATGCTTAAAAATGTTTGTATGATTTAATTGAGATTATGATCATAAGATTTAAAAAACACCCCAGAGTTTTTTGTCGTCACTGTCCTTGCAACTTCTGATTTTCTTTTATATGTGTTTATAGAATCACTGCAGTGCAGAAGAAAGGCATTTGGTCCATCAAGTCTGCACTGACACTCCAAAGGACCACCTTTCCCAGGCCCACGCCCTGCCCTATCTCCATAACCCCATCTAAGTTTGGGCCCTAAGGGGACATTTAGCAAGGCTAATCCGCCTAACCTGCACATCTTTAGACTGTGGTAGGAAACCAAAGCACCCGGAGGAAACGGTGGTGACATGGTGTCACAGTGGTTAGCACTGCTGCCTCAGTGCCAGGGAACCAGGTTCAATACCGGCCTTGGGTGACTGTCTCTGTGGACTTTGTAGATTCTCCGTGGGTTTCCTCTGGGTGCTCTTGTTT
The DNA here is from genome assembly GCF_902713615.1 of Scyliorhinus canicula. Lineage (NCBI taxonomy): Eukaryota > Metazoa > Chordata > Chondrichthyes > Carcharhiniformes > Scyliorhinidae > Scyliorhinus > Scyliorhinus canicula. Next base: position 87,406,263 of record NC_052153.1, on the reverse strand, counting down.
CCTCACACAGTCCAAAGATGTGCATTGGCCATGCTATGTTGCCCCTTGGCATCCAAGGATGTACAGGTTATGTTCCGGGGATAGGGCTGGGAGTGGACCCAGGTAGGATAATCTTTCAGAGGGTCGGTACAGACTTGATGGGCTGAATGACGTCCTTCTGAACTGTAGGAATTCTATTGTTCTATTCGATGGTTCTAGGAAACACATGCAGACATGGGGAACATGTTCAAAGAACAAACAAAGAACAAAGAAAAGTACAGCACAGAAACAGGTCCTTCGGCCCTCCAAGCCCGTGCCGACCATGCTGCCCGACTAAACTACAATCTTCTACACTTCCTGGGTCCGTATCCCTCTATTCCCATCCTATTCATGTCAAGATGCCCCTTAAATGTCACTATCGTCGCTGCTTCCACTACCACCTCCGGCAGTGAGTTCCAGGCACCCACTACCCTCTGTGTAAAAAGCTTGCCTCATACATCTAGTCTAAACCTTGCCCTTCGCACCTTAAAACTATGCCCCCTAGTAATTGACCCCTCTACCCTGGGGAAAAGCCTCTGACTATCCACTCTGTCTATGCCCCTCATAATTTTGTAGACCTCTATCAGGTCGCCCCTCAACCTCCGTCGTTCCAGTGAGAACAAACCGAGTTTATTCAACCGCTCCTCATAGCTAATGCCCTCCATACCAGGCAACATCCTGGTAAATCTCTTCTGCACCCTTTCTAAAGCCTCCACATCATTTTGGTAGTGTGGCAACCAGAATTGAACACTATACTCCAAGTGTGGCCTAACTAAGGTTCTATACAGCTGCAACATGACTTGCCAATTCTTATACTCAATGCCCCGGCCAATGAAGGCAAGCATGCCATATGCCTTCTTGACTACCTTCTCCACCTGTGTTGCCCATTTCAATGACCTGTGGACCTGTACACCAAGATCTCTCTGACTTTCAATACTCTTGAGGGTTCTACCATTCACTGTACATTCCCTACCTGCATTAGACCTTCCAAAATGCATGACCTCACAGTTGTCCAGATTAAACTCCATCTGCCACCTCTCCGCCCAAGTCTCCAAACGATCTAAATCCTGCTGTATCCTCTGTGTGTCCTCATCGCTATCCGCAATTCCACCAACCTTTGTGTCGTCTGCAAACTTACTAATTAGGCCAGTTACATTTTCCTCCAAATCATTTATATATACTACGAACAGTAAAGGTCCCAGCACTGATCCCTGTGGAACAGCACTAGTCTCCAATTAGAAAAGAACCCTTCCAGTGCTACTCTCTGCCTTCTATGACCCAACTAGTTCTGTATCCACCTTGCCAGCTCACCCTGATCCCGTGTGACTTCACCTTTTGTACCAGTCTACCATGAGGGACCTTGTCGAAGGTCTTACTGAAGTCCATATAGACAACATCCACTGCCCTACCTGCATCAATCATCTTTGTGACCTCTTCGAAAAACTCTATCAAGTTAGTGAGACACGACCTCCCCTTCACAAAACCATGCTACCTCTCACTAATACGACCATTTGCTTCCAAATGGGAGTAGATCCTGTCTCGAAGAATTCTCTCCAGTAATTTCCCTACCACTGACGTAAGGCTCACCGACCTGTAGTTCCCTGGATTATCCTTGCTACCCTTCTTAAACAAAGGGACAACATTGGCTATTCTCCAGTCCTCCAGGACATCACCTGAAGACAGTGAGGGTCCAAAGATTGTTGTCAAAGCCTCAGCAATTTCCTCTCTAGCCTCCTTCAGTATTCTGGGGTAGATCCCATCAGGCCCTGGGGACATATCTACCTTAATATTTTTCAAGACGCCCAACACCTCATCTTTTTGAATCTCAATGTGACCCAGGCTATCTACACACCCTTCTCCAGACGTAGCATCCACTAATTCCTTCTCTTTGGTGAATGCTGATGCAAAGTATTCATTTAGTACCTCGCCCATTTCTTCTGGCTCCACACATAGATTCCCTTGCCTATCCTTCAGCGGGCCAACCCTTTCCCTGGCTACCACCTTGCTTTTTATGTACGTGTAAAAAGACTTGGGATTTTCCTTAACCCTATTTGCCAATGACCTTTGGTGACCCCTTCTAGTCCTCCTGACTCCTTGCTTAAGTTCCTTCCTACTTTCCTTATATTCCGCACAGGCTTCGTCTGTTCCCAGCTTTCTAGCCCTGACAAATGCCTCCTTTTCCTTTTTGACAAGGCCTACAATATCTCTTGTTATCCAAGGTTCTCGAAATTTGCCGTATTTATCCTTCTTCCTCACAGGAACATGCATGTCCTGAATTCCTTTCAACTGACACTTGAAAGCCTCCCACATGTCAGATGTTGATTTACCCTCAAACATCTGTCTCCAATCTAGGTTCTTCAGTTCCCGCCTAATATTGTTATAATTAGCCTTCCCCCAATTTAGCACATTCACCCTAGGACCACTCTTATCCTTGTCCACCAGCACTTTAAAACTTACTGAATTGTGGTCACTGTTCCCGAAATGCTCCCCCACTGAAACTTCTACCGCCTGGCCGGGCTCATTCCCCAATACCAGGTCCAGTATAGCCCCTTCCCTAGTTGGACTGTCTACATATTGTTTTAAGAAGCCCTCCTGGATGCTCCTTACAAACTCTGCCCCGTCTAAGCCTCTAGCACTAAGTGAGTCCCAGTCAATATTGGGGAAGTTGAAGTCTCCCATCACAACAACCCTGTTGTTTTTACTCTTTTCCAAAATCTGTCAACCTATCTTCCCCTCTATCTCCCGCTGGCTGTTGGGAGGCCTCTAGTAAACCCCCAACATTGTGACTGCACCCTATATTCCTGATCTCTACCCATATAGCCTCATTGCCCTCTGAGGTGACCTCCCCTAGTACAGCTGTGATATTCTCCCTAACCAGTAGCGCAACTCTACCACCCCTTTTACATCCCCCTCAATCCTGTCTGAAACATCTGTATCCTGGAACGTTTCACTGCCAATCCTGTCCTTCCCTCAACCAGGTCTCTGTAATGGCAACAACATTATAGTTCCAAGTACTAATCCAAGCTCTAAGTTCATCTAAGCATCCGTAATGCTTCTTGCATTAAAACATATGCACTTCAGGCCACCAGAACCGCTGTGTTCAGCAACATCACCCTGTCTGCTCTGCCTCAGAGCCATATTGGCCCTATTCCCTAGTTCTCCCTCAATGCTTTCACCTTCTGACCTATTGCTCTGGTGCCCACCCCCCTGCCATGCTAGTTTAAACCCTCCCATGTGACACTAGCAAACCTCACAGCCAGGATATTTATGCCTCTCCAGTTTAGATGCAACTCGTCCTTCTTATACAGGTCACACCTGCCCCGGAAGAGCTCCCAGTGGTCCAGATAATGGAAGCCCTCCCTCCTACACCAGCTGTTTAGCCACATGTTTAGCTACTCCATCTTCCTATTTCTAGCCTCACTGGCATGTGGCACAGGGAGTAATCCCAAGATTACATCCCTAGAGGTCCTGTCTTTTAACTTTCTGCCTAGCTCCCTGAACTCCTGCTTCAGGACCTCATGCCGCTTCCTGCCTATATCATTAGTACCAACATGTACAATGACCTCTGCCTGTTTGCTCTCCCCTTCAGGATGCCCGCTACCCGTTTGGAGACATCCTGGAGCCTGGCACCAGGGAGGCAACATACCATCCTGGAGTCTCTTTCATGTCCACAGAAGCACCTATCTGTGCCCCTGACTATAGAGTCCCCTATGACTATTGCTCTTCTGCACTTTGACCCTCCCTTTTGAACATCAGAGCCAGCCGTGGTGCCACTGCTCTGGCTGCTGCTGTTTTCCCTGATAGGCTATCCTCACTGACAGTATCCAAAGGGGTATACCTGTTCAAGACGGGGACAACCAGAGGGGATTCCTGCGCTGACTGCCTGCCCTTTCTGGTGGTCACCCATTTCTCTGCCTGCACCTTGGGTGTGACCACATTTATATAACTGCTATCTATGATGCTTTCCGCCACCTGCTTGCTCCTAAGTGCATCCAATTGCTGCTGCAACCGAACCATGCGGTCTGTGAGGAGGTCCAGTTGGGTGCATTTTCTGCAGATGAAGCCATCCAGGACGCTGGAAGCCTCCTGGACCTGCCACATCTCACAGTCAGAGCACTGCACCCCTCTAATTAACATTGCATCAATTAATTAGTAAGTTAAATTTAAAAGTAAAAAAAATAAGTTACTGTTAACTATATGTTTCCTAGCACTCGATTTCTACTATAAATGTGAAAGCTAAATACAGTACTCCAGTACTCTCCGGTCTCTGGCTTAGATCCCTCTTAATTATAATTAAGTAATAAGTAATTATGTTTAATTAGTTTAACAATGTTTAATTTTTAAATTTAGTGTAGATTCTGAACCAGCCAATCAGGTACAGCTTTACTATGATGTCACTTCAGTTCCCCCCCCCCCCCCCCCCCCCCCCACACACAATTTGAAAAGGTAATACAAATAAAAATGAAAAAAAATCACTTACCTTCCCAGGGTCTCAGATGCTCTTTGGCTCTCTCCCTGCAGATTAAAAGTTACAGGCCAGAAGAAAGAGAGAGAACAAAACAGTAGGGAAAAAGCACCTTCGCCCACTCTGCCCCGAATTACCTCACTGCACCAAATTACCAAGTTTCAAATTCCCTCTCTGGATGTGTCTCACTCCGGCTGTGTCTCCTTGACTTTCAAACACCATACAGTCACCCAAGTCTGAACTGAACACGGGTCCCTGGTGTTGTGAGGTAGCAGTGCTAACCATCGCGCCACCGTCTTACCTATGTTATTATGTTTCTGCTTTGTTTACTTCAATTATCTTATTCATTTATAATTATCTCAATTAAATGTTGTGTTCTGATGTTTCAGTAAGACATTTGTGGAAGCTTCCAGCATGTATGCCTGAACACTCACACTTCTGAGTTGTCACGCCGCGCATGTGCCCCATACCAGCGAATTAAGTCATGAATCATGCAGGAATTTACGGGCAATGTGTCAACAAGCTGAAGGATGTCGATTTTTTTGGTATACTTCTTCCTGTTACCCATTCCTGATTCTTTTTCAAGAGGAGGTGCAGGAGAACTAACTCGGTCACATGGTCATGAGGCCCAGGATGAACTTTCTGTAATCGTCTCAAAATCACTGCAACTCTATGGTGTTTTCAGGTGTTAGAACTTGCTGAATTGCCCATACTATCTCCGCAACCAGGTGTAACCCCTCACGGTTCACTCACTAGCGTAGCTACACTACTTCCCTCACATTTTTCTCTATGCAGGCGAACACATATCTCTGAGAAACAATGGAGAACCTCATCCAACTTACTTAAATGTTCCTGTTCAGTCGCCCCTATGACTAATACGTTGTCCAGAGGCAATGTCACTCACGGCAAACCACTCAGTATTGTCATGATATGCAAACATGCAACCAATGAACACTCAGAATAGGACACAACCAATGGGCACTCAGGACACTCAGAATGGCATCACCACAAGGGGGCATGACATAAACACCATAAAAGGGATGAGGCACTCACACCCTGCCTCTTTCCACAGACAGACATCTAGAGAGTTAGACAGGGTTGATTAGCCGCATCACACCCCAGCACGTGGCTTAGAGCAAGCTGGCACAGTTAGACTGAGTTACTACAGTTAGATTAGCAGAGAGTCAAACTCATTTGAGAACTGTGTTAATAGTTCAATAAACATGTTGAACTCATTTCAGAGTCTGGAGCATCCTTTAGTTAAGACTGCATCAAGTAGCAGCCTGTGTTATCCGAAGCAGCATAACACAGCAAATAAGGTTTACATTACCCTTTGGAATATGGCACATTCCGAAGACACTCCAAAGTGAAATCTGGTGTGTTAGTTTAGGCTTCTATGGGTGTTTAAACTGATGTATGTACAGGAGACAGGGCCCAACTCTAACTACAAATCTGCATGGCTCATATCGAGCTTTGTAAATTAATATCCACTGGTCAGTTTTGCGAATAGGTCCTCGATGCGGGTCATTGGGAAGTGACCCAGCTGGGAGACCCTTTTGACTGTCAACTTATAGTCCCCACACAGTCTGACCGTCTTGTTGGGTTTGAGCACCGGGATGACTGGAGGTGCTGCTCACACCGGTCTAATAATCCTCAGGCCTTCGAGCAGGCTGAGTTCGGCCTCAACTTTTGCTAACAAAGCGTAAGGGGTCAGGTGAACCCTGAAGTAGATCGGTTGTGCATCCGAGTCTATCAGAAGTTTTGCCATGGACCCTTTTATTTTCCCAGCCTTATTTGGAAAACCCTCAGAGTATTTTCCTAGAACTTCATATAGGTTTCCGGTTCCCATTTGGAAAATTTGCTGCCAGTCCAGCAGTATGGCATTTTAGTCAATTGTGGCCTAGCAGGCTGGGGCCATTTCCCTTGACAATAATCAATGGGAGACACACCGGCTGTTGTCTGCAAACTAACGAGGTCATTGTGGTTCCTGCAATAGCTAACAGTTCGCTGGTATGTGTCACTAATCTTGTCTCGGTGTCCTGCTGATCTAACCCCACCTTTATCATGTCGAAGGTCTGCTTTCCAATAACTGAAACCACGGCTCCCATGTCTAGTTCAATGTCCAATGAACACCCATTGACTTGCACGGTTATCTCGGGATGCTGCAATACAATTCAGCTGAATGCACTCCACCTCTAGCTGGTTTCGGTGGAAGCTGCGAGCCCTTGGTCGGCACCGGCCTCAAATGAGGTGCCGGGGTGAATGGTTGATTTGTGCCTTGTGCTCCCTGTGGGTCCTGCATCCACATGCCCCACAATTCCTGAGCTCTCTCTCTCTGCAGACTCCAGGGAGGTCTCCCGTCGGGACATTTTGGACCTTGACCAATGGACCTGGCCCCTGCGGTACCTGGTCCAGGGTGGGGCTTCAGTCTTGGGAGGGTCCGCTCACCAGGAAGGGGTGCATCATGGGGTGTTTACCTCCATCCCCTGGATCCCTTGCACTCCTTGCTCAGTGATTTTGCGAAAGCGAAATTCACACAGCCTGATGAAGGTCTTGGGATGGTTCGGCTAACAATGTTAGTAGCCATATTGTTTACGCCACAGACCAAACGGTTGAAAAACATTTTTGAATGGGAAAGGGAAGTTCCGTATTCATAATATTCAGCTAGCTTTTGTAACCTCATCGGAAACTGCAGACTCTCTTGAGGCCCTCTCTGCCATGTGAAAACGGTACTCTCTGCACTTCCATGGAAAGTTTCGGGTTGAAGTGTTGCCCCACTAGGGTCACCAATTGTTCAAAAGTTCTCGTATCCAGTGCTGCTGGATATGTAAGGCTTTTTATCACTCTATTAGTATGAGCTCCATAACCAGTCAGCAATACCACTGTTTGTCAATTAACATCTGTGATAATGTTCACCCTGAAAAAGTAACACACTGCGTTCTGTGTCCAATCTTCTAAGCTTGTATTGAACACATCCAATCCTCTGAATAAAGGCATATTTGCAATAGAAAAAAAATATTCTGCAACCTTGTTTCAGCAGTGGAAAGGAGGCGGTGGACGTTGCACAGTGTAGCAGCATAGGCTGTAATTTAGTTTTATCCTTGTTGCCAAATTAGTAGGCCACAAACACGTCCATACCAAGTTGGTCAAAATAAAACAATATACATCAGATCCCAGCCGGGTCTCATCCGTCAGTTCCATACCTGGCTGACTTTATATAGATTTCAATAATGAATGTCCTCAGTTTCCCCGCCCCTTAATGGACGAGTCTTACGAGGAGACTGATTGCTCCAACCCTGTAGGTCTCATGCAGGTTATACAGAAGGAGTGTTTATAGAATAGTCAAACAGGATGATTATCAATATGTAAGTCATGCTGCAGCAGGTGGTAGGAACAGGGTCTCTTGGTCAGCTATGCTTGATGTAGAGTGAAGTTCAAGTTCTCTAACAACTTGCTGCAGGAAAAACACGGTACAGGAAGATCTAAGTATGTACTTTATCTGCCTCATGCAACTCTAGGTAGGCACAGGAAGAAAATCAAGGAGAATCAATATGATTTGAGTGCTTCATGCCGTAAGAGACAATGCAGTTCATTTTGTACTCCATCTGATGAATTATAGAATTCTGAGGTCAATATATTTCACTTTGTGCTTTCCCCACCCCCAAACCCACGGAATAAATTATAAGATGATCAGTATGCAATCGGTAATTACTAGCATATCTTAGAGACCTGGAGCAATAGGTTGGTCCCAATCATACAGGGTGGAATCTTACGGCCTCTCCCGCCAGCAGGATCTTACAGTCCCACCAAAGTCAATGGATTTTTGAAAAACTTGCTGCATTTTCTGACTCCACCCCCACTGTAACAGGGCTGTGAAATTCCACCCACTCACCCTTTGGCTGAAAAGTTAGTTCTGGTGGCTGAGGGCCACAAGCCAAATCTCCTGACTGCCAAATTGGAAGCTGACAAGTGCCCTGGGTACCCATTTGAAACAGACATTAGACCCCATGAACATGCTGCTTAGGGTGATATGACTATATTAGGACTCTGCTCCCAAATTTGGCATGAAGTGCATGGGGCACACACTGCACAAGCTCCACTTGGTTACACTAGGTCTAATAGCTCCGTAAGCAAAGATGTTCTTGCAGAAACCACTGGAAGCTACTGGGAAAAGATGTATTTAAAGGGTAAACTTTTTTAACTTATGTTGTTCGGGGAGTCAGGAGGAGCAATATGCGCATCTGTGCAAAGCCAGGCTTCCCCCACCCACCCCAAATCCGGTCAACCTCGCTTCCTCTCAGGATTTAGCAGTGGTCCATCACAATTGTTGAGCAGGCCAACTTTCCAAAGCTGTGACAGGTCAGTTTCATTACACTGGGTAGATATTCGTAACTTAAGGTTTTATGCAAATGAGGCACGAGGCCCAATTTTTCTTGGAAGAATTAGTCTGACATCTCCCGCAGTGTATTTCTCCGCCATATCTATTCTGCTTTTTCAATTTCTCGATCTTAGGGGGTACACAGATAAATAAAATGCAGTTTTTGGATTGTAGGCCACTGGAAAAAGGTTTATGTAGCTGAATGAATGGAATTTGCTGTCATTATATCAAATTTCCATGTGAAGGTTTCATGGTCTTTTATTTCCTAAACAGAGGACCAGTGTCTGTGGAACACAATGCCTCTCTATGATCTGGTGCAATTAATTAACACAGCCCATGCGACTGTAGCCATGAAGGCTAACAGGTCAAAGATCTGATGATTTATGCTTTTATTATTAGTTATTTAACAACTGCAGCTAGCTCTTCCTACTTTGTGATGACCTGCCAGCTTCCTGCTCAGGCAACAGTGAAAAGAAAACTTCCCACACTCAGGTCAAATTTGTTTTGTTAAAGATCTCAGGATGTGAGCAGTTTAGGTAACACATCATGGCTGCCAGCCAAAAGTGACTCAAGGGGACAAATGCATCGACAAGCCTTGTAAATCACTTTTTAACCTCGGTTCTCAGGCTTGACTTTATTTGTTGTCTCAGGCAGACAGCTTTAGTTCCTCCGGGTCTTCAAGCTGATCTGTCATTGTCTGCCCTGATAACCTAAGGCAGGCTGTAATGAAGTCAGCTCGCCTGGCCTTGTAAATACGCTTGGCCGCTGAGATCATGTTAGACCTGTTCAGTTATTAGATTTTCATCTCTCGGGCCTTTGGCAAGGCCCCTGGGAGGTCTTCAAAAGTGCCAGAATAATTGGTGAACTGAATGCGAAGAAGGTTCATCTCCTCATTAACATAAGCTTTCCCACAACATGTGCCTGGGTTATCTTGTAGACCATTTATTTTTAATGGCCCTTGCAGCTGTGATTAAAAACACAGCAGGTTAAAACAGTCCATGCTGTTTGTAAATCTTTTCCTAGCAGGAAAAAGCAGCATATGCACATCACAGACTGTTATTGTTCTACTTCACTTTGTAATCCTTCCATAAATATATTTTTATCCTCTGTTTTATCACTAAATTTGCTTATTCTAATAATTGTTTTGGGTGAGACAGCGTGAGAGAATACTGGATTAGATTTAGACAAATTTTAACAAGTTATACATATGAAGTCTGTAATAAGATCTGCACATTTTGGTAATTATAATTTATCACCATAATCTATGACCCTAACCATTATTTTAATGGTTAATTAATTAGTAATGAATCTCTTCATATGTGAGCTAAAATTTAAGAGTTTGGCCTTGAAGTAAAATTATTACTGATCATGGGTCTCAGTAACTTCAATTGAGCTGAAAGCTTGAGGTAATTTTCAATCTTCCATTTTATGTGAGATTGATTGCAACTGCACTTTGACTTTGAGATCTGACTGACACCTTGTTTGAGGTGTTGACACATGTAGTGTTACTGCACACGAGGGTTTTTGAGTGACTTGAGACTTGGATTTGGCACAATAATTCACTCAGAAACTTTAGCTGAAATAAAAACATTTTTATGCTGTCCATAAGAATGGGATTTAACTTAGGGCAGCACAGTGGCGCAGTGGTTAGCACTGCTGTCTCACAGCGCCTTCGTCCGAGGTTCGATCCCGGCTCTGGGTCCCTGTCCGTGTGGAGTTTGCACATTCTCTCTGTGTCTGCGTGGGTTTCGCCCCCACAACCCAAAGACGTGCAGGGTAGGTGGATTGGCCACACTAAATTGCCCCTTAATTGGAAAAAAAATAATTGGGTACTCTATAATTAATTTAAAAAAAGAAGGGATTTAACTTACAATCTTGGTGAGCAATACTAGAGATCACAGCATATAAGGCCACCCCATTTTTGGTGCCAGAAATCATGAGCTGGATTCTCCGTCCCGCTGCACCAGATTTCTGGTTCAGCACTCCACCGGATGCTATATTTCGGCAGCTGGTCAAAGGGGTCTCCTGTTGTGGGAACGCCCCATGCCGTCGGGAATCCCCGGGCTGCCGGCAAAACGGAGCATCCCACCGATGGAGAATCCAGCCCAATGTATATGCTTGTCATACAAATTCACAACAAGCCCCTGCACCCTACCTTTCAGCTACAAAATGGTGTACTGGGTGAGATTTTCCAGAATCCGGCAACCGCAGGTCCACTGCAGGTTTCCTGGCAATGTGGATTAAATGGGAAATCACATTGACAGCTGCGGGACCTTTTGGACCCTGCTGGAAGCCCGAGATCTCCTCCTGGTATGAATTTATGCACATCCTGTGAAATGGGGACCTGGCAGCTTGCACTCCAAGGGGGAGGCAAGGGGTGAGTCTTCTCCCGACACTTGCTTCCAGGTTTGCTGAAGGGGTCCTTCAAAGGAGGTGGGGGTTGGGGAGCTTGGGCTGGGCTAGAGGGGCTCAGGTTGGATGTCTCTCCAGGGCAGCATGGTAGCACAAGTGGATAGCACTGTGGCTTCACAGTGCCAGGGTCCCAGGTTCGATTCCGTGCTGGGTCGCTGTCTGTGCGGAGTCTGCACGTTCTCCCCGTATCTGCATGGGTTTCCTACGGGTGCTCCGGTTTCCTCCCGCAGTCCAAAGAAAAGTGCAGGTTAGGTGGATTGGCCATGATAAATTGCCCTTGGTGACTAAAAAGGTTAGGAGGGATTATTGGGTTCCAGGGATAGGGTGGAAGTGGGGGCTGAAGTGGGTCGGTGCAGACTCGATGGGCCGAATGGCCTCCTTCTGCACTGTATGTTCTATGTTCTATGGCTGGGGGTCGCTTGGCTTCTCTTCCCACCTGTACCTTTGAAATCCTTTAAACGGTCAGCCAGCATGTCAGGATGAAACACCTCTGAGAATAAAGTTAAACTTTTCCTATCTGCAGACTTTAAAACCTTTGAACCAGTGTCTTTCATAATTTTTTCCCCTGGACCCACTTTTTCCAACTGGGTGACCTGCGGAACCCACGCCGGACGACCTTTGTGACCCACATCAGCTGACCTTTACCTTTTGCCTACTTTTAATGTGAAAGAGGAGCCTGCTTGGTCCTTATGATCTCACTTCAATCAGGTTCACAGGAGGAGAGAGCAATGTGCATAGCAGCTGCAGATGTTCACACAGTTCCTTTTTGCCATCTTCATTTTGTGAGAATGGAAAATCGCACATGTAGGTCATGATAAAGGGCAATAGCAACAAAATGCTTGTGTTGATCAACACTCGTTACTCCTGTGAGATGCTACTCCAGAATGCTGACAGCCTCATGGACTTTTGGTGTGTCTTTAATGTGCTGTCACAGGTCAGATACAGCAGCTTAGTCCTTTCATTTGGAGTAGCTGTAAGTTTAAAGCTGACTCTGGGATGCCAACCTGTAAACGAATATTTCACCCATCATTTTTCTTTCAATATTTGAAACTTCTCCTCTCATTTGCCAGTAATGCATATAATATATATAGGCTTTGTATGGTTATTTGCATTGGCACAACTGACAAATCTATACCTCAAGAAATCATCTTTGTACTGTTTGTTCTTGCACTGTTTCCTCTTTGTAGCTGTTAACTAAATGCCCTGGAGCTCCGTATGGAGCTAACACTGCCATTGCTTGGTCTTACCATTGATGGTCCTGGGCAGCTCTCTCCAGCAGATTCAGATATGAGATCTTGGCAAGTGAGTACTCTGCATATTTGTGTTTCTAACGATTTCTTGTAACAAAACAATTCATCTTCACAGCCCCCCGGTCATTCTTGCTCTCAGCTATAAGATAGAAGAAGTTCTGCTCTGTGATTTGGAGGCAAAATAACGTGCACATAGGTTGTTTGACGTCAGGTGTGCGTGCAGGGCTCATGACCTGCTCACTGTTGCCACCTATGCCCAGAAGACTGCACACAGCCTCATATTGTTCTTATTGAAAGGGGGATAATGGCCACCATTCTCAATGTAAATGCCAATTAGCAGCCATTGGGGCCACAGTGCTTCGTGGTGACCAATCGCTCCATGACCTTCCCAACACCCACACACAGGTCACTATCCACATTTTGAAAATCCCTGCTTTATACTGCCTGTCAGCATGTAACGATGAAGATCTCTGAGAATAAAGTAAAAGTCTTCCCATCTGCAGCCTCAAAAATGTAAACTGTCCCCCAGCATGATAAAATGAAAGATCTGTGAGATGAAATAAAAGTGTTCCTTTTGTCTGAATGCTGCCCTGCACTTGCTGTTTCTAGTACATCCTCAGAATAAAGAGGCATCCTCGTTACAAAAAACTGCAGTTAGAAGAAACTGCTGTTCAAAAATGGAAGTCCTTCAGAGTGAATTGACCCCCTGTAGAGCTATATAAATAAAAATGTTAATTCTTCCTTTGAAACTGCCTGGACTATGAGTCAAGAGGCTTTTAAAAGGCAATGGTCCATGAAATTGAATGTGAACAATGCAGTTCGAAGTTTTTAGGTTCCTAGGCATGCACCACAGGCTTGAAAAAGATAAAGGACAATGAAATTGAATGTATAAAATAATATTTCAAAGGTTTCTACCACATTAAAGGGAAGACTTTTACATTCATCTCACAGATCTTTCATTTTATCATACTGGGTGACAGTTTAAAGGATTTAGGAATACCGATGGGAAGACTCACTCTCATCTCAGGGATCTTTCATCTTGATGTGATGACACACAGTTTAAAGCATTTAAAGCAGATGGGAAGACCAGTCAAACAACCCCTGAACTGAGTCCCTCCAGGCCAGCACAAGCGTCCCAACCCCAGGTGCCTTGAAGGACCCCGTCCCCCCCCGGCACTCTGGAGGCAAGTGTAAGGTGGGTACTCAGCCTCTTGTTCCCCTTGAAGTTCAAGGTATAAGGTTGGTACTGCCAAGGCTCGGGTTTGAATGGGAATTAGATGGGTCTTGCCGGCATCAGTATTGTGAGATTGGGACACTCTTTGAAAAGGGTGCCTCGATCTCTCTGAGACGACCTGTTGCGGCCTGCAATGTCAAAATTACAGGTTTCCAGTGGCGAACATATGAATACTCATTAAGTCACATCAACAACATCGATGAAATGCCCATGAATTTTGATACACCCAGCAACCAAGCTGTGGAGTGGGGGGGCAGCATGGTGGCACAGTGGTTAGCACTGCTGCATCATGGCGCCGAGGACCTGGGTACGAGCCCACCCCTGGGCCACTATCCATGTGGAGTTTGCGCATTCTCCCCGTATCTGCATGGGTCTCACCCTCATCCCCCCCAACCCAAAAATATGTGCAGGATAGCTGAATTGGCCATGCTAAATTGCCCCTTAATTGGAAAAAAAGAATTGGATACTCTAGATTTATTTTTTAAAAACCAAGCTTTGGAGTGGACTGATTCGAAAACAGTTCTAGTTAAAACAACAGGACGTGAGAAGACACAATTCATGGTAATATGAGCTGTTTCGTCAACTGAATTAAATCAAGGGCGAAGGGGATTTCTAAACATAATACATTGCCAAACATCAAGATTCTTCCAGGAGTTTTGTGAATGTTTATGACAAGGGTTTGATTGGTGAGGATAGAGTGGAGTTATGGATTTAAAATGTGTGGATTCAGTGTCGCACTGATGCCTGGGTGGCTTGTTAGGCACAGATCTGAATGTTGAACTACAGATTTTAGGCTCCCTGGAAAATCTGCAATGTAGGCATTATTTCTTCCAATTGTAGAATTTACAATGCAGAAGGAGGCCATTCGGCCCATTGAGTCTGCACTGGCCCTTAGAAAGAGCATTCTCCCCAAACCCACACCTTTTACCCGTAACCCACTAACCCCCCCCCAACCACTTGGACACCATGGGCAATTTAGAATGGCAAATCCACCTAACCCGCACATCTTTGGACTGTGGGAGGAAACCCGAGCACCAGGAGTAAACCCATGCAGACGAGGGGAGAACGTGCAGACTCCGCACAGACAGTGACCCAAGCCGGGAATCGAACCTGGGACCTTGGAGCTGTGAAGCAACTGTGCTAACCACTATGCTTCAGGCTCTTCATTTATTCAGTTATATGCTGCATTCTTTACATCTAAAATCTATAATTCAACATTTGGATGTGTGCCCCAACAAGCCATCCAGGGATCATGTTCATGTCAAATGGAATAGGTGGATGGTTGCCAGAGGAAAAAACCTTCAAAAAGATCAGGAATATGCCTGTTTGATGCTTCATGTGGTTTCATCAAATCGTGCTTTCCATGCACCAAGTTCCATCAGATAGTTCAAAATATGTGGAGAATCCAATTCAATGTATATGGAGGAAGATCTGTTTTTGTGAACGGGTGATTATGAAAGCGAAAGTGGGCTCCTTATGATGATGCTATAGCCAAAGTGATTCAATGAATTCAATGAACTTTACGTCGAATGCTGAAGACAATGGGCGCAATTCAACCAGATTAGTTGAGTTTGGCAGGATCTTTGGTGTCATCTGCAATGGCGAGATTGTGGTCTGTATTCACTCCTACTTAGCTCCAAAAATGAGTCCCCATATGAATCTCGCCATGTCTGGCTCCCTCGCTGTCTGATTCTCCAGACTCATACCTCAACTGTTTTTTTACCTCAGCTGCTGCCACTAACAAGGAGAAGCCGTTTCTAAATGCTCCCTCAGTACTCACTCCCAGTTGAGAAATGGTGATGGCAGGGCGGAGAAATGTTCCTTACTTTGTGAATGACCACCTGGCCAGGCTTCACGACGCCATGGATGAGAGGCGAGGTACACTGTTTCCCTGAGGGGGTTGCAGAACCAGCAGCATGGTTAGCCATGCTGTCTGGGAGGCAATGGCACCTGCAGTGAGTGCAGGCAGGATGACCAGGAGAAATGCCATCCAATGCCCGAAGAAGGTGAACAATCTCCAACGAGCTGCAAGGGTAAGTTTTAACCCTCTCCTGACATCAGTCCCATCGGCCACCCTTCAATTTCCCCAAAACTCTCCCTCCTCCTTCCGAAATTATTGGCTGACGCCTTGCACCCTCCCAAAATCTGACCTCCACGCTTGATCCTCAGAATCCCTGGCACTCACGAGTTTAACCCTTTCGTGTCTAGGTGCTGTGTCCACTCACACTACCTGATTTAGACCTCCCGACTCATCAAGCATGTGGTTCATACTACTCTTTGTCTCTGCAGGAGAAGATTTCCTATAATAAATGGGATCGGAGGGATAAAATAAGTGGATTAAAGATTCCATTAAAATAATTGACAATGAGAATGTCATTCAAAATTAAAGTGAAAGAAAGGTTCTCAATTGTGTTAAAAAGAACAGAAATGTTAAAAAATTCCATGTCCTGCCAATCAATGTTGGACTTTCCATTTTCACAAGGGCAGGATTGGGGGTGGAATGCAGTTCACATGTGTGCAGTTTAAGGTGTGGTCTTTTAAACCATCAGCTACCTCCACTAAAGTGGGATTTTGGTAGGCCTGGAGTGTGAAACCCAAAGTGTGCAGATTAGGCCAGGTATATGCAGGTCTGAACTTTGTTGGTTTCTTTGGATGCCCAGGGTAGTTCTGCATGCCTGATTTCACAGCCATCCATTATCACAGTAGGGTGACTGCCATCTCATAGTTTCATTGGCAGCTCCAGGTGGCTATTAGCTCTTTGATGTAGGACCATCAATGTCAATGCTTGTTGTTATAAAGGATTGTGCATTTGGATGAATTATTTAGCTGAGGAAAGTCAATGTAATGAATGGCTTTTTATGAATGAGAGTATTTATTTTCAATATACTGAAGACTGCAATAGGCACTTAGAACTTTATTTTATAGAATTTATTTCGTAGAACTTTTTAAAATCTCATCTCTGCATGGGTCTCTGAAGTCTGCTCTTGTCATATACCAGATAAGTTGGCATGGTTGGTGTAAGGGCAAAAGATGATGGCTTGGGGGCCATGGGGTGGCATGATTTGGAGGATATGATGGTTATGGGGCTTGGCTGAGGGCAGAGGATGCAATGGAGAATAATGAGAGGAGATTACCAGGTTGGATATGGAGCATTGGTTGGCATGGTGGGTATGAAGCTTTATGGGGTCCATGGGGGCATGAGGTGGGATGGGTTGGCATGGATGGGGACTGTATGGAGGTTGTGATGGGTGAGGGCTGTAGAGATGTTTCATGTTTTAATCTTTGTTTTTAAACTTTCGGCACAGTGCTAGAGCCCCACAGCAAGCCTTTTACCCAACCTGCCTCTGCACCTAACATCCTCCTCATTTTTTTTTACAGATCACGCACCGCGATTTCTAATCCAGCTTGCACCCCTGGGCAGAAATTCTGGGCAGCCATCTTTAAAGCTCCACTTCATGGAGTTCTGCACACCAACCCAGAAGCAGAAATCTGGGCCTTAGTCTCACTATTGCTGAACTGTCTATATGCTAATGCTAAGCCTCAACACATTGTCTCCAGTTGTGTCAGCTTGGTATGTTAGTGACACTTGTCAGAGCTTTTAGGAACTCCACCTCTATTCATAGAATTGAGTGCATAATCTGGTTTTCAATTTATAAATCCCTCCAAGGTATCATTGCATCCTGCCTCTGTAACCTCCTATTATTTTTTAGCCTCCTGTGCAAACATTTCTTTATAATTATTTCTTTATGGCATTTTTCATTTGGAAGCAGTGCAGTCACCATCCTTTCAAATTCCTTTCCAACATTCCTTGCAAACCTCATTTTAAAAGTTCCCTTCAAACCTTGACTACGCTTCTGATTGTGTCTCTTAGTGCTTCTACCACTTGGTCTATTATTTCCTCTGTGAAGTGTCTTGGGGCAATTTATTAGACTCAAGGCTATTTACAAATTCAAGTTATTGTCCTTGTCGATATTTCAAGGCAGTGGTGAGAGAGTGACGATGTAGAGGAAGTAGAGAATTCTCCTGGTCTCCTGATCAATGTTATTTTTAAACCAAATAAAGAAAAACAGGTGAACTAATCAATCATTTTTTTTCTACTTGAGGGATTCTGCTGAGTGCAAAAATGGCTTCCATTTTTGTGTATATAACTGCACGTTAAAATCATTCCTTGCATGCAAAGTCCTTTGAGAAATTTCTGAGAAATGGGTGATAAGGCATGGCATTTTCTAGTATGAGATGTGATTTACTTGGTTCATTTTGAAATTATAATAAAAATAATAATTGATGATGCCATTGCATCACTAATCAAGACTCTACCCAGATCTTTAATTCCTAATTTTGTAATGTGCTGAGGAAAACATACTTCATAAACTGACTGCTTTTAATATTTAATTTCTTTAGCAGCTCTGGGGTGTACATTTGTTGTCTGTTGTGTTACGCAAAATGATTTTTTTTAGTAGGCAGGAGAACATGAAGCTAAATAAAAGAATGTGCAAACCCACTGAGTACTATTTCACTTATACTATTGTCAAAATAAAAATGAAAATGCTGAAAACCTGTGACATTTTTCAGTGCAAAATGGTACTTAATTTCCACAAGAAATAATCCTGTTAAAATTTCAACTAAACCATAAAATGTGCCACAGTTCATGGGCTGGATTCTCAGCCCCACAGCGCCACATTTCTGCCGGCGGGATGCTCCGTTAGGCCAGCTATTGTGGGGCAGCCCCACACCGTTGGGAAGCCCCCGGGCTGCCCGCAAAATGGAGCGTCCCAGCGATGGAGAATCCAGCTCCAAGAGTACAAGCTGCATTAAGCTCATTCTCCCAACAAGATGGGCGGAATTCTCCATTCATGAGAAGAGGGGCAGAATTCTGCCATTTTGAGAATAAAGTGTGATGGCAGGCAGTTCTGGCGACACCTTTCCCACTGGCAAGAACAGTGGGATCCCTCACTAGATTCAGCGTTTGGAACCTCATTAATTATGCACAGGCAGGTTCCCCTCTGACTCTCCTGGACTCACCTCATCTCGCACTCCAGCCCCAGTTGGACTTCAAACTTTTGTTGCGGGGCTGCATGAGTCCCACATCACAGTGCTGTTCAGATAGATGCTGATGTGTGGCATCAGGGGCAAGGAGACCCCTGCACTCCCCAGCTCTAGACACAGTACAGATCTAGGATGGTGACACAGGAGGGTCCATGGGTCGAGCAGCACAGTGCAGTCAATGAAGACAAGCCTGGCATGGAGATGGAGAGGGAATCAGTCAGCCCTGACAAAGTTGTGGCCAGTGCATCAGGAGCAGTGCAGGACTATGACAGAAAGACTTTGTTGTATTCACCCCAAAGTCTCTGGTGAACTAAAGTCAATTGTGCACCAATCTTTAGCAATTGGTTTTAAATCAACATAGTTTCCTGGTGACGTGACAGAAGACTGAAAGGCCTGGCGGCATCTCGGCAGGCAGCTGTTTTAATGAGCAGCCATGAGGTGCAAATTAATGCAGATTGCATTTGCGCCAACTGCGCCATTAACCCGGCATTAACCCAGCAGGGGGAGAATTACGATGTCATTTTACGCTGACAGATTTCTGACTTTTTGGTCCCACCAGTTTCACCATGCACTCCCTCCAGAAAACTCACCGTGGGCTGGTTGGGAGAATTCCACTCTAAGTGTGGCAGTGGGCGGTTTTGATTGTACCCACCCATTGGATGGAATAGCAGGATCTTACACCCCATTCAGCGCTTGGAAGTTTCTTAATTATGCACAGGTGAATAAGCATCTTGGCACGTCATAACATTCAAGGTTATGGCCAAGTGCTGGCAAATGGGATTAGGTAGGCATGTGGGGCCGATGCCAGTTTTTCGGCAGGAGCGGGAATCACGTCGCACCGGTCGGGGGCCATTGGCAGTGCCCCCCCCCCCCCCCCGGCAATTCTCTGCTCCGTTATGGGCTGAGTGGCTGCCCGTTTTCGGCCAGTCCCGCCGGCGTATATCAAACAAGGTCCTTACTGGCGGGAACAGGCTCTGCGGGCGGCCTGCGGAGCCCTCGGGGGGGGGGGTATCTGGCCCCGGGGGGGGCCCTCAGTCACCTGGCCTGCAATGGGGGCCCACCGATCTGCGGGCGGGCCTGTGCTACTCTTTTGCTCCACGCTGGCTGCTGTAACAGTCCGCCATGGCTGGCGCGGAGAAGAAACCCCCTGCGCATGCACTGGGATCACGCCAGGACACGCTGGCGCTCCAGCGTATACGCCAACTTGAGCCGCCCGGCAGAGGCCCTTCGGCGCTGGTTGGCGCAGAACCAACCCCGCCAGCGTCGGCCTAGCCCCTGAAAGTGTGGAGGATTCCGCACCTTCCGGGTGGGCCGATGCCGGAGTGGTTCACGCCACTCCTTGGCGCCGGTACGGACACCCCGCCGGATAGCGGAGAATCCCGGCCCAGGAGTTTTTCATGTGCCTGTGCAGACTTAATGGGCTGAAGCACCTCTTATGCGCTGTATTATTCTGTGATTCTGTGAGTATCAGCCTGAAGTAGTTGGCATCTCGACAGTTTATTAATTTACCCGATGTCAGCTGGAAGGTTCGACGGTCCGGGCGCCATATTTAAATGGCAATCCAACACATACATTTCACTCTCGGCAGCAACCTGTCTTAAGGAGACTGTCACAGATGTCTGACAACCAGAAAAACAAGGCTTACAATCTCAAGAAGAAGGCAGCACCTGGCTTCACCCACCAGAGGGGCTGGTTTAGCACAGGGCTAAAAGCTGGCTTTTCAAGCAGACCAAGGCAGGCCAGCAGCACGGTTCAATTCCCCTACCAGCCTCCCAAACAGGTGCCGGAATGTGGCGATTAGGGGCTTTTCACAGTAACTTAATTTGAAGCCTACTTGTGACAATAAGCGATTTTCATTTCATATTGTTTTCAGACCCCTGAGGCATTGGTCAGAAGAGTGCGGACGCACACAGGCATGTCCTGTATTCCAGGTATCGCTCCAGGAACCACACCAAACACATGACAGCCGGAAAGTGCTGGCAGTTCACACCGGCAGAATCTTCCAGTCCCGCCATTGGTGCACCCCTGCCACAGGTATCTTGGTGGCGAGGGGTGCATTCAATGGAAAACCCCGTTGACAACAGCGGACCAGAAGATCCCGCCGCCGGCCAATGGTGGGCTGCTTCTGCCACAGTGATACAAGTGGCGGATTGCGCAGAAAATCCCACCCCACGCGTCCAGCCTGGGAGCCCATCGCAGAGTTGGTCAGCATGGCAGCAACCACGCCCAGAATACCATCTCTTGCAGGAAGAGGATGAATGGTCTCATCGGCTCTTTTCATGATAAGCTAAATCCAATATCAAAATCTCATCATGGCGTCATGCTCTGAAACGACTATTCTCTTCACCTATCTCACACAATCATTAGTGAGGACACATATCGATAGTTTGACGGAGATTTCGCATCACCACAATCTCACCTATCATGTTGCTCACATTCCATCCTCTGGCTGTTCTCGTGAGGCTGACCACACACGTTGTGGTTACCCAGTCTCTGTTCCATCCCTTCTCATCACATGCCTTCCTTTCATCTTCGTACAGGGCAAGCTGGCACATAACAGAAGAGAAAGAGTACAGAGTGGGGAGGAATGGCTGACATCATAGCCATCATTTAGTTTGTGGAGGCTGCAGCCAGGCTTTCTGGGGAAAACAGGGAATGCTCCTGTGGGGAAAGGGAGATCAGCTTCTCCCAGAAATCTAGTCCAGACCACAGCTTCCTCCAATGCTGACAATCACACTGACTCACATGCGATCTTATATTACTCATGCTCATGAACTGAAACTCTATTCTTCAAGCAGTTCCTGCAGTCATCAAGGCGAGGCCCTTGAACACCTACAGGGAAGATGAATGTTCACCCAACACCTCCCCCCAGGAAACTCCAAGGGTGTGCAGCAACTGCCGTTCTCCTCTGTCTGTGATCCCATGCATTCCAGCTGTTCTGGCTGAGGAGGGCACATCTGCCCCTGAGCAGGACACCTTTATCAGGACGGGACTGCTCTTGTTCCTCAGTGGACAGTCAGAATTAGCGCATTCACAGGGCACTGTAGACCAATGGAGAGACAATGGCCTGAAGGTTGATGAGGCCAGAACGCACAAGTATGAATGCTGGACTTGTTCTCGTTGTGAGTGGTTGGACCTCCCCCGAGGTGAAAGGGAATGGCTTTGAGGACTAGGAGAGATGTGGCAATATGCCCTCCCTTAACTTTACTCTTCCTGGAACCTGTCAGCAGTTAAATTATAATAGCCATGTCTGCCACATCTTCCTTCATCCATGGCATCATCGTGCTTATACTGACACTGGGCATACTCTTGAGATCCCTTGTCTTCTCGATCTTCATCCTCCAATGAGCCCTCAACCTCCTGTAGTTAAGGCTCCGCAAGGGGATCACCTCTTTGCATAGCCAGATTGTGAAGGGTGCAAAATGCTGTGATGTTGCAGGAAACCCTACTGGGAGCATATTGCAGAGAGACACCTGGCGTTATATCTCCAGCATTACATTAGTGGCAGCTTCCAGTGCGTCAACATCTGACTGGGAATGAGCAAGTGGCTGTTCTCCAGCAGTCTCTGAGTGCCAGAAACCTGAGCTGTCCCTGCCTCTGAGTGCTGTGGGGATGTGTCCAAACAATTGATGCCCATCATCAGAAGCCCTTTGGTCTGTTCTATAAGGAACTGTGTGGAGTTCTGGGCAGCGTTGCGCCTCTCCTTAGAGTGACTCTAACGGTATCCCTTAATCACAAACAGCCGCCCCAGCAGATGTATAGGACTATTGAATATCTCAGGCACGTGAGAGTGACTCAGGATGGACGAGTCATGGCAAATCCCAAAGTACCATGCACAAGTGTGCAGTATGTGCTTCCGATGATCACACACAAATTGTCTATTGATGGAATTGTAGCTCTTATGATTTATAAACATTATGGGCCCAAGCACTTTTTAAATTTGTAAAACTGTAAGGAACGAATACTTCACCCTAGGAATGATGACTGACCAACAGGCATCATTTATATTAAAACAAACTTTAATTTCAAACACAGAATCAATTACATTAATATCAAAGAAATATCTTTACAATTATCAGTTAAACAGTTTCTAAACACAAGGAAAAATTTCAACTTAAGCTTTACACCTTCATTATAAATTTTCCAACCAAGCAACCCCAATACAGTACAAATGCCACTTATAAATAAAATTAACAGAACAGGTTTACTTCTTTATCTGTGTAGAGACTATTTAGAACATAGAACATAGAACACTACAGCGCAGTACGGGCCCTTCGGCCCTCGATGTTGCGCCGACCTGTGAAACCATCTGAAGCCTATCTGACCTACACTATTCCATTTTCATCCATATGTCTATCCAGTGACCACTTAAATGCCCTTAAAGTTGGCGAGTCTACTACTGTTGCAGGCTGGGCATTCCACACCCCTACTACTCTCCGAGTAAAGAAACTGCCTCTGACATCTGTCCTATATCTATCACCCCTCAATTTAAAGCTATGTCCCCTCGTGTTGGTCATCACCATCCGAGGAAAAAGACTCTCACTGTCCACCCTACCTAACCCTCTGACTATCTTATATGTCTCTATTAAGTCACCTCTCAGCCTTCTCCTCTCTAACGAAAACAACCTCAATTCCCTGAGCCTTTCCTCGTAAGACCTTCCCTCCATACCAGGCAACATCCTAGTAAATTTCCTCTGAACCCTTTCCAAAGCTTCCACATCCTTCCTATAATGTGGTGACCAGAACTGCACGCAGTACTCCAGGTGCGGCCGCACCAGAGTTATGTACAGCTGCAGCATAACCTTGTGGTTCCGAAACTCAATCCCCCTGCTTATAAAGGCTAGCACACCATATGCCTTCTTAACAGCCCTATTAACCTGGGTGGCAACTTTCAGGGATTTATGTACCTGGATGCCGAGATCTCTCTGTTCATCTACACTACCAAGAATCTTGCCATTAGCCCAGTACTCTGCATTCCTGTTACTCCTTCCAAAAAGTGAACCACCTCACACTTTTCCGCATTAAACTCCATCTGCCACCTCTCAGCCCAGCTCTGCAGCTTATCTATGTCCCTCTGTATCCTATAACATCCTTCAGCACTATCCACAACTCCACCGACCTTCGTGTCATCTGCAAATTTACTAACCCATCCTTCTACACCCTCTTCTAGGTCATTTATAAAAATGACAAACAGCAGTGGCCCCAAACAGATCCTTGCGGTACACCACTAGTAACTGAACTCCAGGATGAACATTTGCCATCAACCACCACCCTCTGTCTTCTTTCAGCTAGCCAATTACTGATCCAAACCGCTAAATCACCTTCAATTCCATACTTCCTTATTTTCTGCAATAGCCTATCGTGGGGAACCTTATCAAACGCCTTACTGAAATCCATATACACCACATCAACAGCTTTACCCTGATCCACCTGTTTGGTCACCTTCTCAAAAAACTCAATAAGGTTTGTGAGACATGACCTACCCTTCACAAAACCGTGTTGAGTATCGCTAATCAACTTGTTCTTTTCAAGATAATTATAAACCCTATCTCTTATAACCTTTTCCAACATTTTACCCACAACCGAAGTAAGGCTCACAGGTCTATAATTACCAGGGTTGTCTCTACTCCCCTTCTTGAACAAGGGGACAACATTTGCTATCCTCCAGTCTTCCGGCACTATTCCTGTCGACAAAGACGACATAAAGATCAAGGACAAAGGCTCTGCAATCTCCTCCCTGGCTTCCTAGAGAATCCTAGGATAAATCCCATCTGGCCCAGGGGACTTATCTATTTTGACATTTTCTAAAATTGCTAACACCTCCTCCTTTTGAACCTCAATTCCATCTAGCCTGGTCGACTGAACCTGAGTGTTCTCCTCGACAACATTGTCTTTCTCCAGTGTAAACACTGACGAAAAATATCCATTTAATGCTTCCCCTATCTCCTCTGATTCCACACACAACTTTCCACTACTATCCTTGATTGGCCCTAATCTTACTCTAGTCATTTGGAGAGTGAACCTTTCAAGGACCACCTGAAAATCCTTCTGTCTTGTCAGAAGCTCCTGCTCAACCTGACAGCATTTGGAAAAACTGCTGTTCAAATTAAAAAACTGCTGGCAGACTACAAAACCTATATTGAATTGCAAAACTACCGACAGACCTGGCTCCTCCCATTAATTGCATCATCTTTATCCCACTATGATCTTCTATCACCTGCTTAGCTCGGACTAAATACAATTCCTCATAAGTGTTCTACTCTCAAGGGAATCTCCAGTCATCATAACAAAATTCCATTAGGCATCTCTCTGTAAACAAGTAAATGGTTAAAATGAATAATGATCTCACCTTTTATGATCTCTTAATTGCAGCTTTAGCAAACACACAGCCTGGACCTTAACTCAGGTTCTTTAAGAATATTACTGGACTTGACTTCCGGGCGGCGAGCGAGGAGGTCGCAGGGAGAGGGGCTCCCGCAAGCGGTAGACAAGAAGAACAACCCCCCCCCCCCCCCCGACAGGCCGGACGGCGGAGGAGGAGCGCCGGCAGAGGAGCCGGAGCGGGAGCCGAGGAGCCGGAGCCGAGGAGCCGGAGCGGAGGAGCCGAGGAGCCGGAGCGGAGGAGCCGAGGAGCCGGAGCGGAGGAGCCGAGGAGCCGGAGCGGAGGAGCCGAGGAGCCGGAGCCGAGGAGCCGGAGCGGGAGCGGAGGAGCCGGAGCGGAGGAGCCGGAGCGGCAGCGGAGCGGCGACAGGGGGGCCCAACAGCAGCAGGTCCATCCCCTCTCCCTCCCCCCCCCCCCCCACGCGGGCCAGGAGCGGTGCGGCGGCGGCGGCCCCTCTTCTCTCCCCCCCCCCCCCCACGCGGGCCAGGAGCGGTGCGGCGGCGGCGGCGGCCCCTCTTCTCTTCCCTTCCCCCCCCCCCCCACGCGGGCCAGGAGCGGTGCGGCGGCGGCCCCTCTTCTCTCCCCCCCCCCCCCCCACGCGGGCCAGGAGCGGTGCGGCGGCGGCCCCTCTTCTCTCCGCCCCCCCCCCCCCCGCGGGCCAGGAGCGGTGCGGCGGCGGCGGCGGCCCCTCTTCTCTTCCCCCCCCCCCCCCCAGCCAGCAGCGGGGACCCCCCCCCCCCCAGCCAGCAGCGGGGACCCCCCCCCAGCCAGCAGCGGGGACACAACCCCCCCCCCAGCCAGCAGCGTGGACACAACCCCCCCCCCCCCCCCAGCCAGCAGCGGGGACACAACCCCCCCCCCCCCAGCCAGCAGCGGGGACACAACCCCCCCCCCCCCCAGCCAGCAGCGGGGACACAACCCCCCCCCCCCAGCCAGCAGCGGGGACACAACCCCCCCCCCCCAGCCAGCAGCGGGGACACAACCCCCCCCCCCCCCCAGCCAGCAGCGGGGACACAACCCCCCCCCCCAGCCAGCAGCGGGGACACAACCCCCCCCCCAACCAGCAGCGACCACCCCCCCCCCCCCCCAACCAGCAGCGACCACCGGCCCACTCGCCCCTCCCCCCCCCCAACTGCTGTGACCACCACGTGGCAAAGACAAAGGGACTCTCTCTCCTGGTTGAGTGGGGAAAGAAGACAAAAGAAAAAAGAGACTTGTATTTCTGTTCTTCCCCAAAGAAAACTGGTAAAGAGAAAAGGGGTAGGGGAAATAAATTAAAAAAAAAAAAAAAAAAAATATATATATATATATATATATATACACATATATAGATATATAATAATAAATAAAATAAAAATAGGGTGCAGAAAAGGGGGAAAAAGAAGAACAAGGAGAGAAGAAAAGATGAAGGGGAAGAGGGAGAAAAAAGTGCCAGAAGGGAGCCAAGAGAAAGGGGGCACCGGAAGTAGACTGGGCAAAGGGAAAGCCAGCTCGGGCGAACGAGTCAACACGCGAAGCGGCGGGAAGGATGCTTCGCCGCATCCAGAAGAGCTGGACGGGCGGGCAACCTCTCCCCTGGGGTTAGAGGGGGGCGTGAATTGGAAGGAAGCCTTTGCCGAGGTGGTGAGGGAGCAGCTGCAGGCATTCAAGGCAGAGTTAAAAACAGACGCAGAGGCCGCAGCACAGGCAGCAGTGACCAGGGCCATGTCAGGGGTGCAGCAGGTTCTGACCAGATTGGAGAAGAAAGTGGATGCCCAAGGGAAGATACTGGAAGCCCAAGGGAAGATACTGGAAGCCCAGGGGGCAACCATTAAAGAGCTGGAGAAGGCAGCGACTGACGCGAGCGACCGGGTCATATCCCTGGAGAGGGGAATGGTGAAACTGAGTGCAACACAGGGGAGCCTGAAGGGCAGGGTAGACGACCAGGAGATCAGCTCGAGAAGGCAAAATATTAAGATAGTGGGCCTGCCAGAGGGGATAGAGGGTAGAAATCCCACAACATTCGTGGCTGCGATGCTGGGCTCCTTAGTGGGGCGGGAAACTTTTCCCACCCCACCGGAAATGGACAGAGCTCATCGGTCACTGCGCCCGAAGCCCAAGGAAGGGGAAAAACCGAGAGCAGTTATAGCCAGACTGCACCGGTACCGGGATAGGGAGACAATCCTGCGCTGGGCCAAGGAGAATAGAGCCTGCAATTGGGACGGGCACGCCATCCGAATCTACGAAGATTTTGGAGCGGACATAGCTAAGAGACGGGCGGAGTTCAACAGAGCGAAAGCAGCTCTCTATAAGAACAAAGTACGTTTTGGTATGCTGTACCCAGCAAAACTCTGGGTCACATACCAACACAAGGAATATTTCTTTACAGCCCCTGCCGAGGCGAATAGATTCGTCGAGGAGCACGGGCTGGAAAAACGCCATGGGAAGTAGGGACGAGGGGCCCATGGCAAGGAGACACGTCATGCCGACGGGGGGGTGGGGAGGGGCGAGGCAAAGCCAGCCCCCTCCCCCCTGGCAGGAACACCCAGAACGGAAAACAACCCAATGCCCTAGGGCCCGCTCCAGGTGGGAGGCCAGGCCCCGGCACGAGGGAACGGGAGTACTGGAGAGGGGAGAGGGGAAGCGGGACAGCAACCTCCGAGAGGGGAGCCACCGTGCTAGCAGGAAAGCTAGCGAAGGGGGCGCGCAACAGAGCAGGGCCGCAGCGCACCCCCAACAGGGGGGAAGGCGCCAGGCAGGGGAGGGGGGGGATCACCCATCAAAGGTGGGAGAGCAAATGGGGACAGGAATGGGGGAGAGAGGGGCAATGGAGGGGTACACAGGGGTATCCCCGAAAGGGATAGAGCGGGGGGGGGGGGGGGGGCACCCGGGGGGCGAGAGACCAGGGAGGGGAAACGCAGGGACGAAGGGACAAAAGAGGCCAGTAAGGGAATAGGGCCACAAAGTGCCACAGACAAGGGCTCGAAACAGGGAACTGCTGCAAGCACCCACCCAGTACGGTCTGTGGGTGAAGGGGCCCCCCGGAGTGCAGGGGACTACCCGCGTGGCGGACACAAAGTGGACGGCCATGGCGGGTGTCCCCGGGACAAGGGGGAACCCCGGAGCGCAGGGACCCGACCGCATGGGGAGAGCAGTGATAGTGGACATCCTGGACGGCCCCCTAACATAGGGAAACCCCAGAGGGCAGGGGCGCGTCCACCGGACAAATATGGTTAACCCCACAGGAGCAAGGGGGCAGAAGCCCCCCACCAGAATAGTCACCTGGAACGTAAGGGGACTTAACGGCCCAGTGAAGAGATCTAGAGTCCTCACCCACCTTAGAAACATGAGGGCCGACATAGTCTTCCTCCAAGAGACGCACTTGAGGGAGCAGGACCAACTGCGGGTAAGAAAGGGCTGGGTGGGACAAACCTATCATTCCTGTTATGGGGCAAGGGCCAGGGGGGTGGCGATCCTGATTGGCAAGAGGACAATGTTTAGGGCGACAAAGACGGTTACGGACCCAGGGGGACGGTATGTCATGGTCAGCGGGGCCCTGGATGGGGCGCCGGTAGTTCTAGTTAACGTGTACGCGCCCAACTGGGACGACACGAGCTTCATCCAAAAGACCATGGCAGAAATCCCGGACATAGCGACGCACCGACTAATCATGGGGGGGGACTTCAACTGTGTACAGGACCCAACGACGGACAGATCAAACCCCAGAACGGGGAAAACCTCAAACATGGCAAGGGAACTCAGCCACTATATGGAGCAGATGGGAGCAGTAGACCCCTGGAGATTCGCCCACCCGGGGGAGAAAGAATTCTCTTTCTTCTCCCCAGTACACAACGTGTACACCAGAATTGACTTCTTTGTGGTGGGGAAAACGGTGCTTCCAGAGATAGACAAGGTGGAATACTCCGCAATTGTGATATCAGACCACGCTCCACACTACATGGATGTGCGGCTAGAGACGGGAAGGGCCCAGCGCCCCAAATGGAGGTTGGACGGTGCCTTACTAGCTGACAAGGCCTTCAGCGAAAGGATAGCGCAGGCCATAGCGGAGTACACTGAGATCAACCAAAACGGGGAGGTCTCACCCTCCACGTTCTGGGAAGCGCTTAAGGCCGTACTAAGAGGGGAAATCATAGCCTACAAAGCGCAAAGAGATAGGGAGGAAAGGGTGGCTAGGCAGAAGCTGGTCGACTCCATACTGGAGGTAGACCATAAATACTCCGAGGCCCCGACTGTAGAACTCCTGGCGGAGAGAAAAGAATTACAAAGGAACTTTGACCTGCTCTCCACCAGGAAAGCAGTACACCAACTCCGCCAGGCACGCGGGGCCCTATACGAACACGGAGACAAAGCCAGCCGCCTGTTGGCCCACCAGCTGAGAAAGCAGGCAGCCAGCAGAGAAATTGCGCAAATCAGAGATACCAGAGGCACGTTGGAAACAGAACCAGAGAAGATTAACAAAACCTTCAAGGCCTTCTACCAAGAGCTGTACACCTCAGAGCCCCCAACGGGGAAGGCTGGGATGAACCGGTTTCTTGACGGACTGAACATACCAGTTGTGGGAGAGGGCAGAAAACGGGATCTGGAAGCACCACTAGCACTGGGAGAGATCATGGACAGCATTAGCTCCATGCAGGCGGGGAAGGCGCCGGGACCGGACGGATTCCCGGCGGACTTCTACAAAAAATTTGCGACAGCGCTGGCCCCGCACATGCGGGAGATGTTCACAGACTCGCTAGCTAGGGGCACGTTGCCACCCACGTTAGCACAGGCCTCAATCTCGCTGATACCTAAGAAAGACAAAGACCCAACGGAATGTGGGTCATACAGACCCATATCTCTGCTGAATGCAGACGCCAAAATACTGGCCAAAATCCTAGCCAAAAGGCTAGAAGACTGTGTACCTGAGGTGGTCACAGAGGACCAGACGGGCTTTGTCAAAGGTAGACAGCTGACCGCGAACATCAGGCGCCTGCTGAACGTGATAATGACCCCCTCCGGGGAGAGAACACAAGAGGTGATCGTCTCCCTGGACGCAGAAAAGGCCTTCGACAGAGTCGAATGGATATACCTCATAGAGGTACTGGAGCGGTTCGGGCTTGGAACAGGGTTCACCGCTTGGGTAAAGCTCCTGTACAACGCTCCCATGGCGAGTGTACAGACCAACAATACCAACTCCCAATACTTCCAGCTGCACAGGGGCACCAGACAAGGATGCCCACTCTCCCCGCTGCTGTTCGCACTAGCAATCGAACCGCTAGCAATCGCGCTCAGGGCAGCAAAAAATTGGAGGGGGATCCGAAGGGGAGGTAGAGAGCACAGAGTCTCACTCTATGCGGATGATCTGCTCCTCTATATCTCGGACCCACAAAGCAGCATGGACGGAATCATCGCGCTCCTGAAAGAGTTTGGAGCCTTCTCGGGCTACAAACTCAACATGAGCAAAAGTGAGATCTTCCCATTACACCCGCAAGGGGGGGGGGGGGGGGGGGGGGGGGGGGGGGGGGGGGGCAGCACTAAAGGGGCTGCCGTTCAAACAAGCCCGACATAAATTCCGCTACCTGGGGATCCAAATAGCCCATGACTGGAAAGGGATCCACAAATGGAACCTCACCAGCCTGACGGAGGAAGTTAAAAAGGACCTGCAAAGGTGGAACACACTCCCGCTCTCCCTCGCGGGGAGAGTTCAGACGATCAAAATGAACGTACTGCCCAGGTTCCTCTTCCTGTTTAGATCCATTCCGATCTACATCCCCAAGGCCTTTTTCAAAGCGCTGGACAAACTCATCATGGCGTTCGTATGGGGGGGTAAAAATGCTAGGATCCCAAAGAAGGTCTTACAAAAAACAAAAACCAGGGGAGGGTTAGCCCTCCCGAATCTACAATTCTACCACTGGGCAGCAACAGCCGAGCGAGTAAGGGGATGGATCCAGGAGCCAGAAGCTGAGTGGGTGCGTGCGGAGGAGGCCTCCTGCATGGGAACCTCCCTCCGGGCCCTCGCCACGGCAGCACTCCCATCCCCACCCAAAAAACACTCCAGCAGCCCAGTGGTGACAGCCACCCTCCAATCCTGGAACCAACTGCGGCAGCAACTTGGCCTGACCAAAATGTCGAACAGGGCTCCCATCTGCAACAACCATAGGTTCAAACCAGCACTGACCGACGCCACCTTCAAAAGGTGGAGGCAGGACGGGGGGACACTGACAGTCAGGGACCTATACACGGACGACAGGATCGCAACACTGGACGAACTGACAGAGAAATTTCAGCTAGCTGGGGGGAACGAGCTACGGTACCTGCAGCTCAAAAACTTCCTACGAAAGGAGACAAGGACGTACCCACAACCGCCACGACAGACACTACTGGAAGACCTACTGGACGCAAGTATCCTAGAGAAAGGGAACTGTAGTGACATGTATGACCGACTGGTAGATAGGGACGACACCGTACTGGACGCAACAAGGAGGAAATGGGAGGACGACCTGGGGATGGAGATCGGGTGGGGACTCTGGAGCGAAGCACTGCATAGGGTCAACTCCACCTCCACGTGCGCAAGGCTCAGCCTGACGCAACTAAAAGTGGTACATAGAGCCCACTTAACAAGAACCCGTATGAGTAGGTTCTTCCCGGAGGTGGAAGACAGATGTGAACGGTGCCAAAGAGGCCCGGCCAACCACGCCCACATGTTCTGGTCTTGCCCCAGACTCGTGGAGTACTGGACAGCCTTCTTCGAGGTAATGTCCAAAGTGGTGGGAGTGAGGGTGGAGCCATGCCCGATAGTGGCGGTCTTCGGGGTTTCAGAACAGCCAGATCTATTCCTGGGGAGGAGGGCGGATGCCCTTGCCTTTGCCTCCCTGATCGCCCGCCGTAGAATCCTGTTTGGCTGGCGGTCAGCAGCACCGCCCAGAGCTGCGGACTGGCTGTCCGACCTCTCGGAATCTCTCCAAATGGAGAAAATCAAATTTGCCATCCGAGGGTCGGACGACGGCTTCCACAGAACGTGGGAGCCATTCATGCAACTGTTCCGGGACCTATTTGTGGCCAATGTACAAGAGGAAGAATAGTCGGGGGAAGGTAGCGGGAGGGGGGGGGGGGCTACAGGTTCGTTACGGGGGTTCGATGGCTAGCTAAGGCCCAAAACCAAGCTAAATAAACATGTTGGGGGGGGGGGGGGGGGGGCGCAGTTACTACTACGAAGATGCTTACCTGTAAATATGTATGTTAATTTTTGCGTGTTTGTTTTTGTTTGTTTTTTTTTGTTTCTCTCTCCTAACAATTTGTAATTTGTTCAATATAAAATACGAAAACTGAATAAAAACATTTATAAAAAAAAAAAAGAATATTACTGCAACAGATATATATCTTAATCCAGGCTTTTAAAAACCTTACTGCAACAGATATAAAATGCAAAATATATACACCAATTTTGTATATTCATCACAGTATATAAACAGGCACAGAAAGATGGGTATTACCTCTCCAGCTCCAGGGTTGTCATTGCTTGGGCCTCCGCTCCAGGACCTTGCACTTACTTGCTTTTGGCTGGGTTTTGCACACTCCCACCGATTTGCCCCAAGCCAGTCACATGGGCAGCCAGGACCATTCCCTTAAAGGGGCCACACTGCCACACCCCTTCCCCCTTCAGTCCCTTATTACATTTTATACAATAATTATGTCCAGGTTCTATATATATATGATAAAAGACATCGGGGAGAGAGAGTTCATCCAGGAGTCAGTTGGTTTGGGGAGCTTTGAGTCCTCCCAGACCTCCTTAGTCCACCCGTTGGTTCAACAAACTCCAAGGTAGCTATGTTTCCAGTGGCAGACAACAGTCCAGGAGGCATTGTCTCCTCGATAGGGCAACTGGTCTCACTGGTTCTCATCTGCACAGCTGGCTGGGTTGACTCGGAAGTTCTCAGCTCCCTCTGCTCAGGAATATTCACAAGAGTGTCAACAACACCAGTGGGAGCCGTCTGTTCTGGAATGTGGATCACCACCGACTAGTTTCTCAAATTGCCAACATGCTTTTTGATGGTTCTGCCATTTACATTCACCACATATGACCCGGGCTCAGACTGGGACACAATCCGCCCGACTAGAGTGGGTCCGAGGCAAAATTTCGAAGTAAGACCGGGTTCCACACACAGATTGATCTGTCGCCCCTTTGTGTAGTCCATTGATTTCTCTGGGAGGCCTGACGTGGCTTCACCCTCCCCACCAATTTCGGAAATAACAAATCTAATTGGGCTCTGAGGCGACGGCCCATCAGCAACCCGGCGGGTGTGACCACCCGTGGAGATGTAGACGGTTGTATTGCAGGCTAACAGCAAATTAGCAAGGCAAAGGCCCAACGGTTTGCCTGACTGTTTCCGCACGGCATGTTTAAAAGTCTGTATGGCCCTCTCAGTCAATCCATTGGACGCTGGGTGGTATGGGCTGTCCTGGTTAGGGGAATGCCGTTCGTGGGGGTGGAATTTTTGACGTCATTCCCTGTAAAGGGGGGACCGTTGTTGGATTCTGGCAGTCGGTGTATGCGAGCCTTGGCGTAAGTTGTCCTCTGTCTTATAATATTCCTTATCCTCCCTTCTAACTTTCATTATGTCCCCTTTCCCCTCATACAGCCCTTACAGCCTTTCCAACCTGCTGCCGTCACTTGTGTTCTCCGCCTCCCCCTCAGACCTCTTGCACAGCCTTCTTTCCCCATTGTTGCCTATCTTCCCCACCCTCCCCTCACAGCCCACCCTCAGTTGTAATGCTCATTTGTGAAAATGGAGTTCTGCGTGAGCACCGCATCACAGTGGTGTCCTTGTGGACGACGGTGTCAGGCAGGGCGGAAAACCCTTACACTCCGAACCCCAGGCGCAATATTGTTCAATGTCTGAAAATGGAGGCTTACATGATTATCACAGCACTGTAGTCCTTGTGGGCAATGCCAGCAAGGAGCTGGAGGAGACCAACTCATCGCAACAAGAACAGTGTAGCGTTTTGGCAGATTTACGTTTTGTTAAGCTATTTATGTTGCACTCACCTCAAAGTTATGCGTGAACTGAGGTCTGAATTGTGCATGCCATACATTATCAAACGGGTTTGAGGCTGACCTAATTTCCCATTGGTGTGGCACAAGATTGGAAGGCGTGAGGCGATTCCTGCAAGCAGCTGTTTTAAGGAGCATTCATGAAATTTAAATGAATGCAAATGGCATTTACGCCACTGGGCAGTGGATTAACCAACCTGCCATTAACCCACAATTGGGAGAATTATGAATTGTTTTTACATCAGCAGGTTTCTAACTTTTTTGCCTGCTGCTAGATTTGTCATTCCTGCCTGTCATGAAACCCACTGTGTGCGGGATGGGAAAATTTCACCTAATATTTTTATTTTCCGTTAATCAAACATAGGAGGTTCTAATTCAGTTCCTGCTGTATCCATTGGAATTTAATTCTAGGCACTTCTATTTTCATTCATATTTTGAATGTTGACACACCATTTCAGCTGTTAGATCACATTTGAAATTATGTTTTTGTAATAACTTGAAAAATCTAATGTACCAAGTCAACAGTTATGTAAACAAAGTCTACCCCAATGGCTAATTGGATTTAATTGACATGATAATTAGAAAATGGGCCTGTAATAGTCAATCCTGTTTCACTTACCTATCTGAAATCTCTCCATATCACCTGCTATTTTAATCCTATAACAGTTGCCATACTTTGGTTACTTCTCTTCCCTTAAAATGAAAAAAGTATCAATGTCCAGTGTCTCACATGCACAAAGCTCAAAACAAGGTACTCCATAAGAGACTATTGAGGATGATTAATCAGCAGAATTTTACACTCTGCTGGGACTGGGTTGGCAGCTGCAAAATTGAGCAGAATGCTATCCGCACCTTTCCTGGCACCTACCCACCCTCCCCAACTCCATCCCCACCACAATTGTACATGTAAAAACATTGTCATTTGAGGGAACCACCTACACCAGCTAATTGATGTCCACAAATGGCCAAGTAATGGCTACTTAAGGGTCTCTTTCTGTCTCCTCTGCAAAACTTCCTCAGAGGCTGGAGCTAAGTTTTAAGCTCGCCACCCCCCTTTCTTTGTGCTATTTGCATGTAAGGGAGTATCTTCTCTGTGAGCCCATCAAAGTCACTGCCCCAGAGGCCTGTGTCCCAGGTTTGCCCTCCTCCCCTGGCCTGTACACCCTGGCCCTATACTTCCTTGTCTCTCTCATCTGGTCCTCATATCCGACTCTTCCATAGGGCCCCCTACTTACCTCCCCATCCAGAGCCAGTGATGATCTCTGTGGGGACTGCTGCAGTTCCAGCAGTGGCCCCTGTTCGTAGTGGTACTGCTGAGACGAGGACACTGCAGGCCATTTGATTGGCTGGCAGCTCTCCAAAGTGGGACTTCCTCCCCAGATAGGGGCATTCGAGTCACTGAGAGCCATTTAATGCTCTTCCAAGTGTGGAATGGCTGTGGGACAACCCATTGGAGTGGGGCGAGCACTCCACCACCTCTTCCTTCCTTGGAGTACCCGATGGTTTCCAAGCTACTCCTAGGGATGGGGGTGTGGCCAGAGTGAGCACCGAAGGCTCCACCGGCACATGGCACTGCCAGTCCTGGAGGCCCACTCTTGTAGTGACCAGGGTCTCAACGCCTTCAGCCATGGCGCACAGGGCAATGGCTCACAGGGTCTGTGCCACGTCCCTTAGCCAGCGCCCGGCCAATGCTCTCGACGTCCTCAGCCAAGGCCCTTTGTGACTGGACCATACTCTGGAGTGCCTCAACAATGTCCATGTGGCCCTGATTCATAGCTGCCTGTGACATGGCTGGCCTGTCCTGCATCCCAACCACACTGTGCCCAGGCCTTGGTCATCCTGACCCATGGCTGTGGTTATCCCACCGATGGCTTTACCGTGGATGCTACGCATTGGGTGTTGTCCTGGGTAGCACAAATTGTCGGCACCCCCTCCTGCTCCTGAAGTAGGTTGAACTTCTCCAACTACACCTGCACGCGTTGGAAGATTGCTGACACCCACTCCTATAGAACCTGGCTCTGCTTCTGCATCTCCAACATTAATGGTACCGTCCTTTCCAGAGCAGAAGACCCATCTGGACTGCAGCTGGTTCCTGAGGAGCACCCTCCGTCTATCTGCCCCCTTAGGACTTCCTACGTCCACCTGATGTACTGCAGCATGTGTGATGTGCACACCAGAGAGTGTCCCAGGAGCTTCTTCACTAATATGACCCACCGAGGAGAGAGTCTCTGGGATGGTGGTGGGTGCCAGTGACAGCAGTGACGAGAAGTCAGTGTCATCCCCGGACATGTGCTCCGGGTGTTGCAGGGTTGCGGCTGGGGCGAAATACACCAGACGATCCGGCTTAGTCGGATAATGATCCTACAAGACAAAAGACAAGACATATATGAGATCTCGGATAGCATTGTGTGGGGTAGAGCGGTGACTCACGTGAAATAGGAACATCAAAATGCATTAGGGGCCTATCTGGAGGCCACAAACCAGCATTGAGACCTGCTACAGCAACACCCATGCAGCAACCAAGGGCGTGATCGAGCAGTGCTTCAGCCTCTTGCAGATGTTGTTCAGGTGCCTAGACCATTACTAGAGGGGCGCTCCAGTGTAGTATTAGGTGAGTGGCCCACATCTTGCTGGCCGGCTGCATCCTCCACAACATCACGCAGCAGAGGGGCGACGTGCTGAGGAGGAGGATGAACAGCAGGCCTCGTCTGACAAGGAGGACATGGGAACTGTCAAGAATGGGGTTACATGGGGCCCGGGCAACACAGGAGGCTGTATGATGTATACGCCAGGGCCAATGCGCAAGAGTGGAATGCATTAATGCCTCTGTCAAGGCACCGGAGAATTGCTATTTGGCGTGAAACTGGCGCCTGCCACAATTTCAGCGTCAAAACCATTCTCCACCTAATTGCGTTTTGCGTCATCCGACGAAGAATTCCGGCTCAGAGATCTCGTGAGGCATTGCGATCTGCATCGCGTCCTCGCTGGGGGTATGTTCAGAAGAGAAGTTGGTCGACTGGGGGGTGTGGGGATGAGATGGGACATCCATACCGTTGGATAGGCACCCCTAGTCTGTGCCGGGCACCAATGGGGTCAGGGTTATGGGGATGGGGGAGAGGGGGAGGACATGCATGGGCAGAGTCCGCAGTGGCAACCGGGTCCACCAAGTAGCCCATTGGACCAGTCGAGCATGGGGATACGCTTCATGCTAACATGTCTCCCTTTCATCCCCTACAGACAATGGATATTTGAATTCAGCTAGCAATAGTGGCCTTCCTCCTAGTGGCCGCAGCCCTGGGGGATACACTGCGGCTGTACGAGCTGGAGCTGCTCGAGGAGGAGGAAGCTGTAGCAGCGGAGCCTATCCCAAGCAGTCACTGAGGATGGAGTGCTGGCCACACAACTGGCCTTGGAGGAGGAGGTGCAAAGGAGGCGCCTCGTGAGGCCTCGTGTGTACTGGCAGCGCCTGCCATTTGATGACCTGCTGTACCGGCCATGCCATCGAAGACTCTGGCTGAGCAGAGAGACAGTGCGACATATTTGCAAGATCATGGTGCGCCTGTCACCGGAAATGGGGCACAGTTTAGTGATAGGGGCTAGGGCATGCTCAGGAGCGCCACTGCAATGTCCAGGTGGCTCTGGCATATGGCTGTCTGTGAGAGGGCAACCCTGTCCTGGGCCTCGGCCACTGCCTGCACAGAGTGCCTCAGGCCTTGGACATGCTGATCTATGGTGGAAACCCTCACCACAAGGCCTCTATTGAGGACACCATTTGTGTAGTGTTGGCCTGGGTGGCATGCATGGCCGGCACCACCTCTTGCGGTTGGACTCCTCCACCTGCACCTGCAGGTGCTGGATGCTCACCGACAACCTCTCATGTAGTCTCTGACTCTGTGACTGCATCTCCACAATCAATGGGACTGTCCGTTCCAAACGCCCAAAACCTGTCTGGATGGCAGCTGGTCCCTCCCTGGGTCAGCCCACCCTCCGACCGTCCGCCCCCTCGGGTGTTCCTACTACTATCTTCTGGACTGGATCAGCTGTGTGGTGAGCACCAGATAATATCCCAGGCGCCTCTTCACTAAAGTGCCCAAGTGAGTGTCTCTGGGATGGTGGAGGTTGTTGGAGACAGCTGTGATGGGAAATCAGTGTCATCCTCGGGCTCGAGCTCCAGGGTGTCCTAGGTCTCGATGGCTCCCTTCCATGTCGCTGGTTGGCAGCTGCCGTTCTGCCTGTGGGTCCCGGCAGTTATGGGCGGCCTACTCCTGAGGAAACAGAAAACAGTGTTGGACAGTCATAGTGCCGGTGCTAGCCCCTCAACGGCCGGTGAATTAGTCCAGGTGTGGTGCCTGTTTTGCTGTCATAGAAATCCATGAATCCTGCCCCAGCATCAGCACCTAGTCTCAGGAACGGAGTGTTTCGCTGCTAATCTCCCAGATCTCACAAGGCATTCAGAGTGTCGCACAAGAGGCCTTTCATGAGTGTTAATGGCCTCATTACGTCTCTAAGTCAGGCACAACAACACCATTTGATCGTGCCCAGAAACTTCAGACATGGTAAAGCAGAGATGGCAGAGGAGATCAATTTCCGAAACATTGTTCCCAAGATATTACGACAACATTATAATAACTTCAGAAGGGCTGCTAATGGTTATTCTCCTCAGTTCTACCCCACTCTACCCCAATGCTTAAAAGCATACACATCCATCAATGAAGAACAAGCATTAATAATCTCACGCAACAATGAACTACACTTACTATACGGTAGCCTTCAGCCTTGTGGTTTGTGCCAAGTTGGTCAACTCTGTATTTAGCCTTCATAGAATCATAGAATTTACAGTGCAAAAGGCGGCTATTGAAATGAAATGAAAATCGCTTATTGTCACGAGTAGGCTTTAATGAAGTTACTGTGAAAAGCCCCTAGTCGCCACATTCCGGCGCCTGTTCGGGGAGGCTGTTACGGGAATCGAACCGTGCTGCTGGCCTGCCTTGGTCTGCTTTCAAAGCCAGTGATTTAGCCCAGTATGCTAAACAGCCGCCTATTTGGCCCATCGAGTCTGCACCGGCCCTTACAAAGAGCACCCTACTGAAGGCCATGTATCTACCATATCCCCATAACCCCCACTTAACATTTTTTGGACACTAAGGGCAATTTATCATGTCCAATCCACCTAACCTGCACATCTTTGGACTGTGGGAGGAAACCGGAGCACCCGGAGGAAACCCACACAGACACGAGGAGAACGTGAAGACTCCACACAGACAGTGACCCAGCCGGGAATTGAACCTGAGACCCTGGAGCTGTGAAGCAACTATGCCATCCACAATGCTACCGTGCCGCCCTAATTGCCTGGTGAGGTTCTAGAGCCCCTCTCTGGCATGGCAGTCCCTGTCGCATTTTCTGGGTAGGAAGACAGTGGGCTGAGGAGGTTCAAAATTCACTGGCCTCTGTTTTTTTCTGGGCTCTCTCTCAGCCAGCTGAGCTGTACATTCCTTCCAGCCGCTTACAAGCAGTCAGTCTCCAGAGTCACAGCCGGCAGTGACTTCCAGTTGTCAATGTCAATGTCTGTCATTTGCATACCTCACTTGCGGGTCTCCTTGTAGCAGAAGTATGGATGCCCAGAAGGTCATGACCCAGTGGCCAGTTCACTGTACGTAGATCTTTGGTACACAGCTGTCATCCATCCAATGAATATGGCCAAGCCATTGGAGATACCATTGGCTTAGTACTGAGTGGATGCTGATGAAGTGAGCATGCTCCAGAACCTCTGTGTTGATGAACCTGCCAAGAGAAGACGAGGATAGGTGAGAGACAGTAAAAGTGGAAATTGTCCAGTCTATTCTCCTGCCTAGCGTATGTTGTCCAGGTTTCACCACTATACATTAGTGTACTGAAGATGCAGATTTGGCAGGGTCGCAGTCTGGTGTTCTCGGTCAGGTTGCTGTTATTCCACACTCTCTTTCTCAGCTTGGACATAACTGCTGAAGCTTTTGTGATGCATGTGACACTTTCTGCATTCCTGTCGTGACCACCAACACCAACTCCCCATCCCCGCCCCCAGCAGTCATGGATAGGAGAAGGCAGTTCCTGCTACAGCAGTCCTCCTTGCTGCAGTTCTGGAATTAGCGTTAGTTACTTGTTGGCATTTTATTCCTCTTCCACTACCATATCATTGAACCATATATTACAGCCCTCTGCAAGGTGTTATGGGCCAGTGTTTAGAGAACTCCAAAGTGTATGGAGTTCACCTGACCCACAACATTTTCATAGATTGTGGTATGGGGAACACATGGCCCACTCTACAGAAGTGGTACAGCAGAAATGGAAAAGTATTTTTTAAAGCAAAACAATGTTTATTCTATGAACTCAAGTTAACCTTTTTAAAACATACAGCGAACATATTGGCAACCATTAATTAAATACAACCCCCAGAGAATACAACACTAAGTAATCATTAAGCTGTCCTTTTAACATCCATAAGACTTTAAAAAATAACTTTTAACAGAAGCACATCAGGTTAAAGTCACTACTGAGAACAGTTATTAGTTTTAAAGCACCAAAGGATCGATTTACAGTTTTTAGATTACAAAGAGAGACTCTAATACCCCTTCTGGTTGTGACTGCAGCTATTCAGCTCTGAAAATGGAAACTAAAACACACCCTGCAGCAAACAGCCTAAAACAAAAGTAAAAAGCTGACACACAGCTCAGCTCCACCCACACTATGACATCACTGATAAACACCCATTCTTAAAGGTACATTTCTTAAACACCCATTTCTTAAAGGTACTGTCACATGACAAAGGCAACATTATAAACATGCAGCAGATGACAATGATTGTGCAACACGGGGAGTGAAGAGGCAGAGTAGTTTAGGCTGTTCCCAACGTGTCCAGACAAGTAAGGCATGGCTTCAAAACCCCAATGACATGTTGATAGTATTTCTGGTTAAAACCTGAGTTTCACTGATCTTTCCTCTCTTTGTGCCTGTGGCTGATGCAGGGGTACCATGAGCCAAAGCTGCAAAGGATAACTTTGGTCTCCCTGTACCTCTATCCATCCTACATTTGCCTTTAAATTGGGGGGGGGGGGGGGTAATAAATGATTGCCTGAAAAAAAAAGCATCATGAGAGCTTTTGGGAAATGTATTGATGGATAGGATTTGGCAAACCACCACAGGAGTTACTGGTGCATGATGAAGTTAAGAACACAGTGACCCACATACCTAAATAAGAGCACAATATGATTCTATGGACACTTAGAATGTCAGTACTTGTACAAAAAGCCCCTGCCTACCCACCATTAAAGTAGCTAGTCCCCTGGCCACCCTGCTACCAAGACCACCCCAACTCCACCCTCACCACCATGCCCCTCTCCTCCTCCCCCCCCCCCCCCCCCCCCCACACTCTCTCCTAACAGCACAACCATCACTTATTCACGTTCAGTAACTACTGGACAATCTCAGCAGGTCTGACAACATCTGTGGAGAAAAAAGGGAGTTAAGGTTTCGGGTCTGGATGACTCTTGGTCAAAGTTAGAAAGAACTGGAAATTGGGTCAGATTTATACTGTAGTGGGTGTGGGGGAGGTGGGGCCTGGATAGGGGGACAGCGATAGGTGGAGATAGACAAAGATGTCAAGGACAGATGATAAAAGGAATGTAAATGACGATAATTAAGGCTAAAAAGGGTGCTGATAGTGGCACATAAAGAGATTAAAATGTGTTAATGGCAGAACAAAGGTAAGCAGTGTGTAAAGGGCAACTAGGGACAGATGGCCCAAGTGGAGTGGGGGGAGGGGAGGGGAATAATGGTGAGGGAAAAACAGATCAATGTAAGAAAATAAAAAATGAATTGATGGAAAGAAAAATGGGGTAAAGGTGGTGGAGAGAGTTCACAGTCTGAAGTTGTTAAGTCAGGAAGGCTGTAACGTGCCTAATTGGAAGATGAGGTTCTGTTCCTCCAGTTTGGGCCGGGCTTCACTGGAACATTGCAGCAGGCCAAGGATGGACATGTGGACGTGAGAGCAGGATGGTGAGTTTAAAAAACAAACGACAGGAAGGTCTGGGTCCTGCTTGCAGACGGACCGGAGATGTTCTGCAAAGTGGTCACCCAGTCTGCGTTTATTCTCTCCAATGTAGTCGGCCACACAGGGAGGAGTGAATGCAATAGACCAGATTGAAGGAGGTGCACGTGAAGCGCTGCCTTACTTGAAAAGAGTGTTTAGGACCTGAGATGGTAAGCAGGGAGGAGGTGAAGGCACAATGGTTACACCTTCTGTGATTGCATGGGAAGGTGCCGTGGGAAGAGGGTGAAGTGTTAGGGGTGATGGAGGAGTGGACCAGGGTATCCAGAGGGAATGATCCCTGACCAATGCTGATGGGTAGTGAGGGGAAGATGTGTTTGGTGGTGGAATCATGCTGGAATTGGTGGAACTGGCACAGGATGATTCTTTGAATGCGGAGGTTGGTGGGGTAAAATGTGAGGACAAGGGGGACACTATCCCTGTTCTGGGAGGGAGGAAAGGCGTGAGGGCAGAGGTGGGGAAAATGGACACGGTTGAGAGCCCCGTCAACCACACTGCGTGGGAAGCCACTGTTAAGAAAGTGGCAACACCATTTTGGAAAGTGGCATCATCAGAACAGTTGTGACGGAGGCGAAGGAACTGGGAGAATGGGCTGGAGTCCTTACAGGATGTAGGGTGTGAAGTGCTGTCGTCGAGACAGCTGTGGGAGTCGGTATGTTTGTAATGGATATTAGTGGACAGTTTACCCCAGAAATTGAAATAGAAAGGTCAAGGAAGGAAAGGGAAGTGTTGAAGATGGACCATGTGAAGGTGATAGAGGGATGGAAAATGGAAGCAAAATGAATACATTTTTCCAGGTCCAGATGGGAACATGAAGTGGCACCAAAACAGCCATCAATGTACCGACTGGGACTGGGACATGGAATGTTCCACATACCCCATGAAGAGAGAGTCAAAACTGGGACCCGTTTGAGGGAAATTAGACATGTCAAAGGAGAAATTGTTGAGTGTGAAGACAAGATCAGCCAGATGGAGGAGAGTGTTGGTGGATGGGGATTGTTTGAGCCTCTGTTCAAGGAAGAAGCAGAGAGCCCTCAGGCCATCCTGCTGGGGAATGGAGGTATAGAGGTACTGATTCAAATTTGATTTTAAATATGTTTTTGTTATCGGGGTTCCATTTCCTTTACCTGTTTTGAAGAAGAGCAGGTATGTTATTCCTGATGCCCTGGCCAATATTCATCCCTCAATCAAGATCGGAAAAACAGATTATTTTTCATTATTGCGTTGCTGTTTGTGGGACCTTGTTGTGGGCAAATTGGCTGTACTTCCTTTCCTATATTACTACAGTGAGCATGGGCTGTCAAGAGGCACTATATAAATGCAATTTTTTCTTGTTTGCCTGGAAATTCCCCATCGCCTCCACTGGGGTCTAGCTGGAGGTGAGTGCCTTCTAGTTAACTCAGCAACCTTAGCTTCTAATTCCGTGCTTGATTCTGATTGAACCTGCGGAATACGAGCACTTTGAGTAGTCCCTGTCCTCAGGGATGCCCTTGACGTAACTTGCTTTTAAACACTGGAGCTACTGTCAACATTAACTTTGGGATTTTTTTACATTCACCCAAGAGGAAACATAGGGCTCGGTTGAACACTTTAGACTGAAGACAGCACCACTCCCCAGCCACCCCCCTCCCCCACTCTCACTAGAGCGTACAATCATGCGGTCAAAATCTCTGAAGTGGGCTTTGAAACCATAGCCTTATCATTTTGAGGTAAGAGCACCAAAACGGAGCCACAACAAACACAAATGTGACAACAAGGGACCAAGAACAATTAAGCCAGTGCAGCTTTCCAGTGCATTCTGCTGGACCTTTGCCAGATTTACGACAGGAGTCAGCCAGAAAACCCAAGATAATCTGGGCTCCAAATTATTTTCATTGTGACAATAAACAAAGAACTGGAAAAAGACCTTGCTTCCTCACAATTTTCAGTGTTTTCTGCAACAGCAGCTGTTCCACATATGGTTTGAGAATCGGTCACTTTCATTAGAAACTGTGAGAGGTACCTCCCTGGGCTTTCGTGAGCTTAATTAAGGCACTGGCCTTATAGAGAGTGTTATAATTTGAGTAAGCAAGCTATGAGAATAGATCTTTGAATTTGCCATGGCAACCATAAAAGTTGACTCAGGGGATAAAACTGGACCTGAAGTCAATCTCCTAAAGCAAACATTAGCCTGATTCTTCATGCACAGCAAAGGTTATATTAAAAAAATGATAATGTCACTGTATATTAAATAATTGATACCACCCAGCCAGTGCTCAACTTTATTAAATCCAACCTGTAAAGAAGGACATGTAACTGGCCGGGCATTAATTTCTGAAGGATATTCCTTATTATGCTTCAAACCATTAATCAACAAATAAGTTTATTTACATATGAATGGAATGCAGATGTAACGGATTGACAAAGGGTTGAATCAAGTAGAAAGATTAAGGATTTAGTATATGACCCTCATGAAGTTCACCTATAATTAACTAAATTTTTCTGATCATCTAAAACCTC
The DNA here is from genome assembly GCF_902713615.1 of Scyliorhinus canicula. Classification (NCBI taxonomy): domain Eukaryota; kingdom Metazoa; phylum Chordata; class Chondrichthyes; order Carcharhiniformes; family Scyliorhinidae; genus Scyliorhinus; species Scyliorhinus canicula. The sequence goes on along the minus strand of NC_052153.1, from coordinate 87,361,465 downwards.
TTTCTCGAAAATAATTTAAAATCAAATTATTTAAGGTTTTGGTCCACTTGACATTAAAGGAACACATTAGAATATAACCCAATGAAGTCAACAAGAGTCAGATCAATCTAAATACCTTTTCTTGCCATTGTGTGTCAGCTGAGATTCAGTTAGCAGCACTCTGGTCTTTGTGTCTCAGAATTCTGGGTTTAAGTCCCACTCCAAGAGTCGAATCGAAGCTGACACTCTACCGGTGTGCTGCACTGTTGCCGACACAGTTTTTCTGATGAGAAGTTAAACATTACAAAAAACGTGCAGATCCTCTGGTCATTGTCACATTTTCTGTGGGCGGCACGGTCGCATAGTGGTTAGCACTATTGCTTCACAGCATCAGGGTCCCAGGCTCGATTCCCGGCTTGGCTCACTGTCTATGCGGAGTATGCACGTTTTCCCCGTGTCTGCATAAGTTCCCTCCGGGCGCTCCAGTTTCCTCCCACAAGTCCTGAAATACGTGCTTGTTCGGTGAATTGGACATTCTGAATCGGTATACCCGAACAGGCGACTCGGGGATTTTCACAGTAACTACACTGCAGTGTTAATGTAAGCCTACTTAAATTATAATAAAGATTATTATAATTTGCTGTGCGCATGTTGGCTGTCGTGTTTCCTCCGTCACACTTCAAAAATTACTTTATTGGTTACAAAGCTTTGAAAGTTCGGGTGGTTTTGAAAAGTACAATACGAACTGTTATGATTATGGAGAAATAACCATGCCATTATACACAGACGTATTGGACTTCAAAAAACACCTGAGTTTCATATTTTAAAATAGATACAAACCCCAAAGATGGCTCAGAATGCATAGTTAGCCACTTCACAGGAATGACTGCAGGGGTTTCTCTAATGAACAATGGAACCCCTCCCTGTGTTTCCAGACAAGGTACTTTTAAAAGCATCCAAAGACTGATTACCATCTCTGGTAAAGACAAAGGAACATAATGGCTACCTCATCTAAAATAAAATCCTGGGTGTAATTGCCTCCCAAGACCAACTAGTGGGTTCCTGGACCATTTGGAATACACAAAGCAGGAGGCAAAAAAGCTAGCTGGGAGCCCTTCCTGTGTCTTCCCTGCCAGTCTGACTGTGTCTTCCCTTCCAGTCTGCCTGTGTCTCCCCTTCCAGTCTGACCGTGTCTTCCCTGCCAGTCTGTCTGTGTCTCCCCTTCCAGTCTGACCGTGTCTTCCCTGCCAGTCTGTCTGTGTCTCCCCTTCCAGTCTGACCGTGTCTTCCCTGCCAGTCTGTCTGTGTCTCCTCTGCCAGTCTGCCTGTGTTTTTCCTGTCAGTCTGCTCGTGTCTCCCCTACCAGTCTGACTGTGTCTCCTCTGCCAGTCTGTCTGTGTTTTTCCTGTCAGTCTGCTTGTGTCTCCCCTGCCCGTCTTTCTGTGTCTCCTCTGCCAGTCTGACCGTGTCACATCATCAGAACAGCTGCACACATCATCATCTACCCCTCGCAAATCAAGGACTGTTCCATGTAAACTTTAAAAAAATATTTACCTACTATTGGACTCAATTCTTACTTCTCATCAATATGAATGTAGATGAACGGGTTTTACTGTTTCTCCTCAATTTTTTGGTAATTAGTAAACTTGCTCCATCTTAACTCAGGAAAGACTGGTTAAATTGGATCCTTTTTAAAAATAACTCTTGGTCTGGAAACGGTTCCCATGGGAAAGAGAACCTTGTTGGGTTAAACTTTGTTGCTACCAGCAGAGGGTGGTTGAATAAAAACAGGGTGCCAATCATCTCTCCTCACCTGAGTTTGTAACAATTTGGGGATAACGCAGACTGAAGGTGATAAATTCAGGGATCTCACTCAGTGGGAGGCATGGTAGCACAGTGGTTAGCACTGTTGCTTCACAGCACCCGGGTCCCAGGTTCGATTCCCGGCTTGGCTCACTGTCTGTGCGGAGTATGCACGTTTTCCCCGTGTCTGCATAAGTTCCCTCCGGGCGCTCCAGTTTCCTCCCACAAGTCCCGAAATACGTGCTTGTTCGGTGAATTGGACATTCTGAATCGGTATACCCGAACAGGCGACTCGGGGATTTTCACAGTAACTACACTGCAGTGTTAATGTAAGCCTACTTAAATTATAATAAAGATTATTATAATTTGCTGTGCACAGTTGGCTGTCATGTTTCCTCCGTCACACTTCAAAAATTACTTTATTGGTTACAAAGCTTTGAAAGTTCTGGTGGTTTTGAAAAGTACAAGACAAACTGTTATGATTATGGAGAAATAACCATGCCATTATACACAGATGTGGAGATGCCGGCGTTGGACTGGGGTGAGCACAGTAAGAAGTCTTACAACACCAGGTTAAAGTCCAACAGGTTTTGTGCTCCGAAAGCTCGTGTTTGAAACAAACCTGTTGGACTTTAACCTGGTGTTGTAAGACTTCTTATTATACACAGACGTATTGGACTTCAAAAAACACCTGAGTTTCATATTTTAAAATAGATACAAACCCCAAAGATAGCTCAGAATGCATAGTTAGCCACTTCACAGGAATGACTGCAGGGGTTTCTCTAATGAACAATGGAACCCCTCCCTGTGTTTCCAGACAAGGTACTTTTAAAAGCATCCAAAGACTGATTACCATCTCTGGTAAAGACAAAGGAACATAATGGCTACCTCATCTAAAATAAAATCCTGGGTGTAATTGCCTCCCAAGACCAACTAGTGGGTTCCTGGACCATTTGGAATACACAAAGCAGGAGGCAAAAAAGCTAGCTGGGAGCCCTTCCTGTGTCTTCCCTGCCAGTCTGACTGTGTCTTCCCTTCCAGTCTGCCTGTGTCTCCCCTTCCAGTCTGACCGTGTCTTCCCTGCCAGTCTGTCTGTGTCTCCCCTTCCAGTCTGACCGTGTCTTCCCTGCCAGTCTGTCTGTGTCTCCTCTGCCAGTCTGTCTGTGTTTTTCCTGTCAGTCTGCTTGTGTCTCCCCTGCCCGTCTTTCTGTGTCTCCTCTGCCAGTCTGACCGTGTCACATCTTCAGAACAGCTGCACACATCATCATCTACCCCTCGCAAATCAAGGACTGTTCCATGTAAACTTTAAAAAAATATTTACCTACTATTGGACTCAATTCTTACTTCTAATCAATATGAATGTAGATGAACGGGTTTTACTGTTTTTCCTCAATTTTTTGGTAATTAGTAAACTTGCTCCATCTTAACTCAGGAAAGACTGGTTAAATTGGATCCTTTTTAAAAATAACTCTTGGTCTGGAAAAGGTTCCCATGGGAAAGAGAACCTTGTTGGGTTAAACTTTGTTGCTACCAGCAGAGGGTGGTTGAATAAAAACAGGGTGCCAATCATCTCTCCTCACCTGAGTTTGTAACAATTTGGGGATAACGTAGACTGAAGGTGATAAATTCAGGGATCTCACCCAGATCTCACCCAGTGGGAGGCATGGTAGCACAGTGGTTAGCACTGTTGCTTCACAGCACCCGGGTCCCAGGTTCGATTTGTGGCTTGGATCACTGTGCAGAGTCTGCACATTCTCCCCGTGTCTGCGTGGGTTTCCTCCGGGTGCTCCGGTTTCCTCCCACAAGTCCCAAAAGACGTGCTGTTAGGTGAATTAGACATCCTGAATTCTCCCTCTGTGTATCTGAACAGTTGCCAGAATGTGACTGGGGAATTTTCAGAGTAATTTCATTGCAGTAAAATGTAAACCGTATTGTAACACCAATAAAAAATATTATTTAGATCAATAACGTTTGGGGAACCCTACCTGGGGCTGGTCATAACTAAGTGTAAGTTTTTTGTTTGTGACCTGGATTTTGCAGTCAGTGACAAAGCATTGACACATGTCGCTGACCTCAAAAAAAGTACCCACAAACCTTTTATCATCACAAAGACCCAATAATCACAATTAATACAGGGTTACTGGTTCCAATATTTTTGGTAACATCTTTTCTCTCATTGATTAAGCAGGCAGTGTCCCTTGCAATAAATTTTATCTGAATGATTCTCCAGACTTGCATTTTCATGGCATTCCCACACACATATGGCACCAATGATTGGTTCCTAGACTGAAGACAGCTGGATTGATGAGCTTGGCCTCCATCAGACAGGCAGTAATTTGATGGCGACGCAAGGCAACGTGGACAGTGTTCCTTGGAAGTGGGAGCGACGGCAATCTAGTGGGGGAGGGGGCAACCTGGAAGCAAGGTCAATTCTGGATGAGTGAGCTTGACCATAGGATGGGGTTATAGGGTGCCCAATACCAGGGGCCATACGGCAGGAGAAAGGAAGGACAGTTTTCTTGAGCTCGGGAGGAGTTGGAAGCTTTCGGGGAAAGTTGGAGGCTCAGAAGTGGGGGGATTCAGAAACGCCCCCTGTGGGTGATTGGAAGCCTCGGAGGTGGTGGGGAGTTTCAGAGGTCAAGGGGGAAGCCAGGTGGGCAGGGAGTGTCGAAGGCCTGAAAGCGGGGAAATAGAGGCCTGGGTGAAGAGGGATCGGAGATGTTGGAGGGAAGCCTGGGTGGGAGATTAAGGATGGGGAAGGGTTACTTGCAGACATTGTGGAGAAGATCTGAGGCTTTATGGGGAAGGTCCGAGAGAAATATAAGGGGTTAGGTAGGGGTTACCTGATCACAGCGGGTTGTCCAGGTAGGCAAGCTGATATGTGAAAACACACTAATTTCCAAGTTTCAGTAGTACTCACCAAGGTTTGGCAACAGAGTTCCCTGAAGCTTGGGGAATGGCAGTCCACAAGTAAATTTCAGAACTGAACCGCATTTTGGCTCAAAGCCTCATTATGAAATTTAAAGTAGCAACCTGCCTTGGAGCAAGTTGGTCACCTGCCCAACATCCTGCCTTCTTTAAAACCCGTCGTAGGTGGTTTGGAGATGGGTTTGTGTAGGGATTCAAGCTTTTAACACTTTAACCTATGACCTAAACCAAACCCATATATTCTTAGTGGTCTGAATTCCACTTTTAGTGATTCTGGCACAAACATCTTTGAAGGTGGAGGACTAATCTGATAAAGTTATAAATAAAAAAACACATTGACCCTGGATTGCGTAAATATGATTGCAGAGACCAAAAGCGATGTGATAGAGCTAAATCTGTACAAATAATTGGTCAGCAGTTGGTTAGAATATTAGACATGAAATCCTGGGCTCTCTGAGGACAAAATTATTAATTTTCACCTGAGCGTGAGCCAGAAATTTGCAACAGAAACAGTTTTGTTGGGATTCTGCCACATTTACATAAGCCTTATAAATTCTGATAGGGGCAGCTGCGTCTCCATTTACATCAAAGGGGGACATTCCTGCCTTTCCTGGAAAGCTTTCCCTTTATTCCCTTCAACAATCTCAGGTTAACCCCCCAGCAGCTGAAAGCCATCTCAAGATCTGTCGATAGGCCCCAACATTTTACAAATAAAGGTAATCAATTCCACAGGGAATTAATTACTTTTACAAAGAGGCCCCATTGCTCCAATAGGCGCTGAAAATTCAAAGAGGATATCTTTCCTTGGTCCACCATTGGTCCTCCTCTCCCTCATGTGAGTGATATGATGGTCTTCCAAGTTGTGGCTCGTGGTTTGGGATGTATGCCACCGAGGTACTCTTGCACCCCATGTCAGAAATTTGGGATGGGATTTGCAGCTACAGGCATAAGTGGGTGACAAAAGACCATAAGTATTAGGAGCAGAATTAGGCCACTTGGCCCATCGAGTCTGCTCCGCCATTCAATCATGGCTGAGATTTTCTCATCCCCATTCTCCTGCCTTCTCCCCATAACCCCTGATCCCCTTATTAATCAAGAACCTATCTATCTCTGTCTTAAAGACACTCAGTGAATTGGCCTCCACAGCCTTCTGCGGCAAAGAGTTCCACAGATTCACCACCCTCTGGCTGAAGAAATTCCTCCTCTGTTTTAAAGGATTGTCCCTTTAATCTGTGAGGGTGTCTTCTGGTTCTAGTTTTTCCTACAAGTGGAAACATCCTCTCCACATCCACTCTATCTAGGCCTCGCAGTATCTTGTACGTTTCAATAAGATCCCCTACCATCCTTCTAAACTCCAACGAGTACAGACCCAGAGTCCTCAAACGTTCCTCATATAACAAGTTCTTCATTCCAGTGATCATTCTTGTGAACCTCCTCTGGATCCTTTCCAAGGCCAGCACATCCTTCCTTAGATATGGGGCCAAAAACTGCCCACAGTACTCCAAACTGGGTCTGACCAGAGCCTGATACAGCCTCAGAAGTACATCCCTGGTCTTGTATTCTAGCCCTCTTGGCATGAATGCTAACATTGCCTTTGCCTTCTTAACTGCCGACTGAACCTGCGCATTAACATTAGAAGAATCGTGAACAAGGACTCTAAAGTCCTTTTGTACTTCTGCTTTCCGAAGCCTTTCCCCATTTAGAAAATAGTCTATGCCTAGATTCCTCCTTCCAAAATGCATAATCTCACACTTTTCCACATTGTATTTCATTTGCCACTTCATTACCCACTCTCCTAGCTTGTCCAAGTCCTTCTGCAGACCCCTTGCTTCCTCAATACTACCTGTCCCTCTACAGATCTTTGTATCATCTGCAAACTTAGCAACAGTGCCTTCAGTACCTTCTTCCAGATCATTAATGTATATTGTAAAAAGTTGTGGTCCCAGCACAGACCCCTGAGGCACACCACTAGTCACCGGCTGCCATCCTGAAAAAGACCCCTTTATCCCCAGGAGTTTCAGGGGCTTTTGGGAAATGTAATTTTAATCCCCCAAAATAGATGGGTGTGGTTCAGATAGGAAGTTAAAAAGCTAAAAACTTGAAACAGTAAAATAAAGATGTGGAGATGCCGGTGTTGGACCGGGATGGGCACAGTAAGAAGTCTTACAATGCCAGGTTAAAGTCCAACAGGTTTATTTTGAATCACTAGCTTTCGGAGCGCATCTCCTTCCTCAGGTGAATGAAGAGGTGGGTTCCACAAACACATATATAGACAAATTCAATGATGCAAGATGATACTTCGAATGTGAGCCTTTGCAGGTAATTAAGTCTTTACAGGTCCAGATGGTGCAACTGGAGGGAGGGATAATCACAGGTTAAAGAGTTGTGAATTGTTTCAAGCCAGGACAGTTGGTAGGATTTTGCATGCCCAGACTTCTTACCGGAAAATAAAGGGCATAATTCTGAAGGGAGCACAGGAGGAGAGGGACCTGGGAGAATATGTGCATAAATAATTGATGGTGACAGGGCAGGTTTAAAGATCAGCTAACAAAGCATACAGCATTCTAAGCTTTATTGATGGGGACATAGAGGGCAGGACTCTCCGATACAAGTTCACCCTGCCACCGCTGCTGGTGCGAACAGGGAATTTGGTGCTCAACCAAAACTCCATTCACTACAATGGGAGATGCCCGCCAGCATGAACAGACAGAGAATTCCAAACAGAGTACAAAAGCAAATAAGTTATTTTGAAATTGTATAAGATACTGCCTTGCATTATCAGGGACACTGCTGATGTTAAATGTGAGGGTGCTCTAAAACCCAGAAGGGTAACTTGGAAGATCAGTTCTTAGTGGTGTATGTCTTCAATTTGGCATGCTGTGAGAAAAGATATGCAAACCAGGGAGGAATAGTCTAGCCATTTTGTGATCAAATAATAAAGAATGAGGGCAGCACGGTGGCGCAGTGGGTTAGCCCTGCTGCCTCACGGCACCGCGGTCCCAGGTTCAATCCCGGCTCTGGGTCACTGTCCGTGTGGAGTTTGCACATTCTCCCCGTGTTGGGATGGGTTTCGCCTCCACAACCCAAAGATGTGCAGGCTAGGTGGATTGGCCACGCTAAATTGCCCCTTAATTAGAAAAATGAATTGGGTAGTGTAAATTTATAATATTTAAAAAATACATACACAGCATTACCTTTGTTCCTAACTACCTACATTTCCTAAACTCTGAGTAGCTCCTTGTTCCAAAACAACATCCAATATATGACTCCCCATGAGCTAAATCCAGCAGATAATTACCACACACAGGATATTTGTCCACATTTGAGGAAATTGACTTCAGTTTCAGCAAAAGCGTAATCTTCTGATTCGAGTTTTGGATTTTAATCAGCTGCACTTTTTGCAATAATTTTTTTTCAGGGGAGATTGTTTTCTATATCTGGGTGTGGCTATCATGGTAGCTGCCTCGACTCTGTCTCTTCCACCAATTATTGTACTATGGTTATATCATTCTTTCCCTTTGATGTTACCCACCCAGTGGACCCGGCCTATAGCATATAACTGCTAATTACCTTATCTCTTCACTTTGAAGTTACCTCTTCAGTACCTACCCCATTGCTTTCCTCCAGCTACATAGATAAATGCTTGTTTTTCTCACTGGCACATTCATTTCCATGTCAAAACCCCCCTTCAGACAGCTACCCTTGTCAATTCCTCTCCATATTTTAATTTATCCCAATTTAGTTTTTAGTCTTAATTTTCCCCAATTCTTAACAGCATTCAGTTCTGAGTGCCACACTTCAGGAAAAATGTGAAAACATTAGGGCGATTGCACAAAAGTTTCAGGGGAATGGCGTTCAACATCATTAGGGATTGGTCAGAGTAGATAGAGAGAAATATAGGTCGGGATTCTCCGCTATCCGGCGGTGTGGGCCGAACCGGCGCCAAGGAGTGGCGTGAACCACTCCGGTATCGGGCTGCCCAAAAGGTGCGGAATCTTCCGCACCTTCAGGGGCTAGGCTGGCACCGGCGGGGTTGGCACCACGTCAACCGACGGCGAAGGGCCTCGGCCGGCCGGCGCGAGTTAGCGCATGCGCGCGTGCCCCAGCGTGTTCTGGTGTGAACCTAGCATGTGCACAGGGAGGTTCTTCTCCGCGCCAGCTATGGCGGACCGTTACAGCGGCCGGCACGGAGGGAAAGAGTGCCCCCATGGCACAGGCCCGCCCTCAGATCGGTGGGCTCTGATCGCGGGCCAGGCCACCGTGGGGGCCCCCCCAGGGCTAGATCCCCCCGCGCCCCACCCGAGGACTCCGCAGGCCACCCGCAGAGTCAGGTCCCGCTGGTAAGGACATTGTTTGATTTACGCCGGCAGGACTGGCCGAAAACAGGTGGCCACTCGGCCCATCGCGGAGCAGAGGATCACTGGGGGGGCCACTGCCAACGGCCCCCGACTGCCGCAACGCGATTCCCGTCCCCGCTGAAAAGCTGGCGCCAGAGAATACGGCTGTTGGCGTCGGGGCGGGAATCACGCCCCCCCCCCACCCCCCCCGGCGATTCTCCGGCCCGGCTGAGGGTTGGAGAATCCCACCCATTGTTCCCACTGGTAGAAGGATTGAAAGCTACAGGGCACAGATTTCGGCTGATTGGCAAAAGAAGTAATATGCTCATCAGTCACAAATACATTACAACAAATCATAAATAAGATCACTCAGCAAGTGCTCACCCTCCTGCAAATCATACATTCAAGCAGCTGGCCTAGAAGACCAAGCTGCTGGGCAAAACACCACATCAGTTGGCAACAAATTTAATGTCAGAGGTGACAAGGGAATGGGCCTTGGGGCCAGGGTGAACTCCACAGGACACGCGTGGTGTCCAGGCACGGACCTCCATTGCCACAGCCTGTAAGGAAGTCACCTTGCTGCGCCCCCCACTAACCACCCACCTTGGTCCCTGGTTCTGCAGAGTGACATTGGCCGTATGGGTGATCCCAACCTCCCATCATCGTACCCCATCCTCCGCCATACCAACCCCACCCGGCCGCTGCCTACCCCGGATCATCAGGTGGCACACTCATGGGCAATGCCCACTGTAGCCCCTATTGGGGCATTGGGCGGGGGCTGCGGAGTGTACCACTGAACAGCACCAATCGACAGTACCCCTGGCAGCAGGGGTGGATGCCAGAGGCCACCACGGTGATGGGCAACGACGGGGCCATGGGTGTGGAGATGGGGGTGACGTGCAGGGGAAGAGACCGCAGTACCAACCGGGGCCACCATGTAGCCCAGTGGACCTGGCTGGGCATGGGGATATGCGCCATGCTAATATGTTGGCCTTTCACCCCCTGCACGCAATGGATATTAGAATTCAACCAGCAATAGTCACCTTCCTGGGAGAGCCCCCGCGCCTGTACGAGCTCGTGGAACGGCTCATGGAGGATTAGGAAGCTGCAGCAGTGGAGCATGCAGCAACAGAGCATGCCCCAGAGGAACAGGAGGCAGCTACCCAGGATGGAGAGCCAGCCAACTAACAGCCGAGGAAGTGGAGGAGATGCAAAGAAGGTGCCTGTCACTCAAGGACCTACCGGATCGGGCATGCTGTCAAAGACTCGACTGTGCGACGTATCTGCCAGATCATGGCACACTTGGCACCATGGGAATATGGGGGAGGACACCAACTCCTAGTGGCTGTTAAGGAGACGGTCGCCCTAAACCTTTATGCAATGTGAGGAGGCAACCCTGTCCTCATCCTCAGCCGCTGCCTGCACAGAAAGCCCCAGGCCTTGGTATGCTGGTCCATAGCCAAAATTCTCGCCCCCAATGCCTTCATCGCTGACACCACACGTGTGGTGTTGGCATGGGTGGCATGCATAGTTGGCACCACCTACTGCTCCTGCACAAGGTTGGACTCCTCCATCTGCGCCTGCAGGTGCTGGATGCTCGCCGGCAACCCCTCATGTAGTGCCTGGCTCTGCCACTGCATCTCCACAATCGATGGGACTGTCCATTCCAGAGGCCCAAAACCCATCTGGATGGCAGCTAGTCCCTGGGGTCGGCCCGCCGTCTGACCGTCTGCTCCCTCGGGTGTCCCTACCCCCATCCGATGTACCGGAGCTGCAGGTCCGGCGGTCCCCCTCCAGTTTTCTCCCACTCCCGGCGGTTATGAGCGACCTCCTCATGCGGATGGGGGGAAAAGAAAATGACAGTGTTAGACAATCTGACGCATGCAGCCTAGGTTCTGGGCAGCTCTGGCCTCAGTGGCCAGGGCACCCGGCCATGGCAGCCGGCGTGGCTGCCGGCATGTGGCGCAGGGTGGAGTTCCGGCTACCTCTGGTTGGGGAGGGGGGCGTTGCCTGACGGGTATGTGGGATGCGGGATGCTGCCTCCTCACCCTGGCCGCACTGAGGAGGTCATGAAGTTTCTTCCGGCACTGCAGGCCAGTCCGGACAGTGTTACTCACGGTGCTGACCGCCTGCGCCACCTGTACTGAGGTACAGAGAACGCCGGTGGCTGGCAGCCTCCTTGCCGGGCTGGGGTACAGAGTCAACCTCCTCTTCTCCACCACGTCCAGGAGGGTCTGTAGCTCAGCATTCATGACACGAGGGGTCACTCTCCTCACTGCCATCTTGTTGGCTGGGATGGTGTGTGTGGGGAGCGAAGTGTGCATTTGCGGCTGCAGCTTGTCAGCCTCCTGAGTTTCGATCTCGGACTTGGCGAATCCAGCACCGTTTCTCATTGGAATCGATTGTGTCCCACGTGGAGCCTGTGCTAGCCCCTTAACAGTAGCTGAATCAGTCTCGGTTGGATGCCAGTTTTGCTGTGGTGGAACTCCACGAATCTGCACCGGCGTCAACACTTAGGGCGGGAGTCACTGCTTGCCGACAACAAAATCACATTCAGCGATCGGGCGGAGAATCCCTTTTGGCGCCAAAATCGGGGGTGGAGCCTGTTTTCAGATGCTCCGTCCCCTCTAAAACGGCATCATTGGTGAGTAAGCCGCAAGCCGTTGGATGCCCTCAGGATGTCATCTGAAAGCCCTCCCCCGATGCTCCGCCCCCAAAGGGCCGATCTCCAGACGGCGTGGATCATTTGTAGTCTGAGGTTTGTGAACCTCGCGTGGTGACTGTGGACTGTGTCCAGCATCGCCACAGTCAGGAGGTGCGGGGGGGGGTGTTCCGCTCACCAGAAGAGATTCAGCGGGGGCTGGGGGGACTGGTGGGGGGTGGTGAGGGAGGTCACAGGGAGCACTATCTGGCAGGCCAGCTCCGCATGCAGCTGGCAACATGTACGGCTGCAGGTCATCACCGTGCGCATGCGTCACCAGGACCCGGCGATTTTCCGGCTGTTTCTGTCAGGAATGCCGGGGGTTTTACGTGGCACAGCTGCTAGCCCCCCCACCAGGCAGAGCATCGATGCGAGGTCAGCACTGACTTTTCATCATAAGACTAGGCACATTCTCCGGACATAACCTCAAAATCGTATCCAGCCCTTAGTCTCAGGAACGGAGAATCCCGCCGATCACCTTTTCTTTCTAGTTCTGCCATATCAAGATCAAGCTTAAGCTACAATTATCCAATAATACATCCACTTATTTGTTTGAACCACAATATTAAACATTCCTTTGACAATCATCATATGTTTAGAACTTTCCACCCCTTGGCCTGTTGCACGATTTTCATCAATCGATTGTTTTCTCGACACGTGCACAAATATTATAATTAAATAATAATAAAACAATTCAAGTCTCTTAAGTTTCTGACTTTTCACAAACTGTTGTCTGATGAATTAAAGACAGAGCTCATCTGGCAAAGCATATAAACTGGAAATGTCTCACGTTTTGCTGCATTTCAAAAGGAGAAAAAAATCGACAGCAATTTGTGCTCTCTCTCACAGCCTTCAAAAGACTGAAAACCAACTCAAGCAGCATTTTTAAAACATTCAGTCCTGTATCTTTCTATTCTCAGATATGATGGGCCAGATTTTTGTCCTCTTATGGTGGCAGGAATGGGGGTAGGAAAGCAAAAAGTTGGTTCTTTTCATTGGGATTTTGAATTTCCTGTGCCTTCCCAACCCCATGGCACTATTGTTTGCCCATATTGTTGATGGGGAACATAAAAGCATGCATAGAAACTAGAAGCAGGAGGAGGCCATTCAGCCTTTTGAGCCTGCATCGCCATTCATTGTGATCATGGCCAATCTTTGGACTGTGGGAGGAAACCGGAGCACCCGGAGGAAACCCACGCACACATGGGGAGGACGTGCAGACTCCACACAGACAGTGACCCAGCCGGGAATCGAACCTGGGACACTGGAACCACCATTCAACCTAAGAGCTATTGTGGTGAATGTGATCATGTTCAATACCCTGATCCTGCCTTCACCTCATTCCCCTTGATGCCTTCATAGAACAGTACAGCACAGAACAGGCCCTGCGGCCCTCGATGTTGTGCCGAGCAATGATCACCCTACTTAACCCCACGTAACCCGTATACCCGTAACCCAACAATCCCCCCATTAACCTTACACTACGGGCAATTTAGCATGGCCAATCCACCTAACCCGCACATCTTTGGACTGTGGGAGGAAACCGGAGCACCCGGAGGAAACCCACGCACACACGGGGAGGACGTGCAGACTCCACACAGACAGTGACCCAGCCGGGAATCGAACCTGGGACCCTGGAGCTGTGAAGCATTGATGCTAACCACCATTCAACCTAAGAGCTATTGTGGTGAATGTGATTCACACTATATATAGTTGCCAATATCACTCCATGTATATATGTTCGTTATCTACCCGTTGTAAGATCAATTCTGTATAGAGTTGCCAATATAACTCTGTGTATACATGTTCACTATCCACCGTTGTAAGTTCAGTTGCACTATCCGACCACCAGGGGGAGTCACTCTGGGAGTATGCGAGAGTTTGTACTGGGCTCCTCCCTTGGCTCTGCCCAGGACTCCTCCCCCTAGGACCAATGTATAAAGACCAGTGCCTTAGAGCCAGCCTGCCAGTTCATGGAGTTCAACGACGAATAGGCTGGCTCTGTTGTTAGTGTATTAAAGCCTCTGTTCAGATCCAACTACACGTGTTCGCTGAATTGATGGTTCCATCAGCTATATCGAATTACATCTTGAAATTACACAATGTTTTGGACTCAACTGCTTTCTGTGGTAGCGAATTCCACAGATTTACCACTCTCTGGCTGCAGAAATTTCTCCTCACATCAGTCCTAAAAGGTTGACCCCTTATCCTCAATCTATGACCCCTAATTCTGGACTCCCCACCATCGCAAATATTCTTTCTGCATCTACGCTGTCTAATCCTGCCAGAATTTTGTAAGTTTCTATGAGATACCCTCACTCTTCAAAACTCCAATGAATATAGTCCCTTTTTAAAAGAAATTGAGAGTATCCAAATCTTTTTTCTTCCCAATTGAGGGACAATTTAGCATGACCAATCCACCTATCTTGCACATTTTTTGGGTTGTGAAGGTGAGACCATAACAGACTGGAGAGAATATATGCGAACTCCGCACAGACAGTGATCCGGGGCCGGGATCAAACCCAGGTCCTCGGCGCCGTGAAGTAGCAGTGCTAACCACTGCACCATCATGCCACCCAACTTCGTGTCTCCTAATATGGCAGTCCCGCTATTCCAGGAATCAGCTTGGTAAACCTGCGCTGCACTATCTCCAGAGCAAGAAGATCCTCAGATCAGGACACCAAAACTGTACACAATACTCTAGGTATGGCCTCACCATTGCCCTCTCAAAATTGCAGTAAAATATCTCTATTCTATCCTCAAATCCTCTCGCTATGAAGGCCAACATACCATTTGCCTTCTTTACTGCCTGCTGTACCTGCATGCTTACTTTCAGCGACTGATGCATGATGACACCAACCTCGCTGAGTATCCACCTCTCAATTTACATCCATTTAAATGACAATCTGCTTTCCTATTGTTGCTACTGGAGTAGATAACCTAGCATTTATCCACATTATACTGTATCTGCCATGTATATTCTCCCTCACTCTCCTATTCAAGTTCTGCTGAAGCTTCTCTGCATCTTCCTCACAGTTCACCCTCCCACTCAACTTTGTATCATCTGCAAATTTGGAGACAATACATTTCCTTGTTCAATCATTGATAAATAATGTGAACAATTGGAGTCATAGCACAGATCCCTACGGTACCCTACTAGTCACTGCCTGCCAATCAGGAAAAGACCCATTTTTTCCCAAAGTTTTGCTGCCTGTTTGCTAATCAGATTTCTATCTCAAGACACGACCTTCTGAAAGTCTAAATAAACCACATCCACTGGTTCTCCTTGGTAAACTTTACTATTTTCAGCTTCAAAGAATTCTAGTTGGTTCGTCAAGCATGATTCATAAATCCATGCTGATTTTATCTGATTATACCACCGCTTTCCAAATGCTGTGCTATGAAATCCTTGAAAATAGACTCGAGCAACTTCTCAATGAGACTGCTCATTGGTCTATAGTTCCCAGGGGCCGGATTCTCCGCCAACCGGCAGGGCGGGCCGTACCGGTGCCGAAGGATGGCGTGAACCACTCTGGCGTCAGGCCGCCCGGAAGGTGCAGAATCCTCAGCACCTTCAGGGGCAAGGCCGGTGGGGATGGCGCCGTGCCAGCCGGCGCCGAAGGGCCTCCGCCAGCTGGTGCAAGTTGGCGCATGCGCGGGAGTACCAGCGTGTGCTGGCATCATCCCAGCGCTTGCGGGGAGGGGTTCTTCTCCGCGCCGGCCATGGTGGACCATTACACCGGCCGGCACGGAGGGAAAGAGGGCCCCCATGGCACAGGCCCGCCCGTGAATCGGTGGACCCTGATCGCGGGCCAGGTCACCGTGGGGTACCGCCCAGGGCCAGATTCCCCCCGTGCCTCCCCGAGGACTCGGCAGGCTGCCCGCAGAGCCAGGTCCCACCGGTACGGACATGTTGTAACATACGCTGGCGGGACTCGCTGAAAACGGGTGGCCACTTGGCCCATCGTGGGCCGGAGAATCCCGCTGCCAACGGCCCCCGACCGGCGCGATGCAACTCCCGCCCCAACCGAAAAACTGGCGGCGGGGCGTGATTCAAGCCGCCCCCCGCTGATTCTCCGGTACGGCGGAGGGTCGGAGAATTCCGCCCCTGTTTTCTCTCTACCTCCCTTTTGAATCGAATACCTTTGATCATTGCCCCACAAACATATCTATTGACATCAGGGGCCGTTATTGACAACATTCAAGGGAATTTATATTTCTTGTCCCCTAGTATTTTCATTGGGTCAAGTGAGTTTGGAAGGGTCCTAAAAACCAGCCTTGATATACAGTTCATGACTCTTGGGTGAAGCCTGCTGAGGAGTTCGGAACATTCTGACGCGTGTTGCGAACAGGAGAGTGTCGGTTTAACCAGCACTGTTACCAACTGTACATAAACAGAAGGTGTTTTGAATTATTTTGTTTTAAAAAATAAGCATTTTTTTCCCCAACCCCTCAAATTTATTAATGATCGACAGCAAACCCAAGTTAGGATTTGCTCTGGATGTTAGTTTATTTCACACCTTCAAAATCCGCGAATGGAATGTCCACAAAGTCCCACTCTACATTCACACAGTAAATAAGGAGACAGAGTAAGGGAGGCTGACAGTACAAGGACTACAGAAAGTCAGAGTCCAATGAGGGTGCTTCTGATGTATCATCAATGGCCACGCGACAAATGGTGAACTACTGTGGCTTTATTGTGCTCGATGTTAAGCCTCCTGCAGCTGGACCCAAGAATGGGGGCAGTGCAGGAGAGCGTACACTTTTATACAGAGCCTGCTGGGTGGAGCCAGCAGGCCGGGATTTACTGTAACGACTGGAGTACAATGGGAGTGTACCAGAAAACATGTAATGTTTGATCAGTGGTTTACCACATTTGCCCCCTGTTTAAAAAGGAGTCCAGCGGGGGTGAAGCGAAGTTACAGGTCGAGTCTGTCGGGGGCTTTGACCTTCCGCCGCGATCACCTCAGCCCCGGCTGTGGTGTGGGCACCGATGTGAGTACTTGCGACTCCGGGAGTGTGTTGTCCTCTCTTTCTTCACCCAGTAGTTGAGCCGGTGGGGGGACGGGCGCTGCCGGGGCTGGGTTGGCGGTGATAGTCACTGGTGGATGTGGGAACGGCGCAGTGCGGGGGTGGTGGTGGTCATCACCAGAGGGGGAGGAGACGGTACCAGGTTGGGGGTGGTGGTGATGGTGGATGGGGAACCAGCGGGTGCTAGGTCTCGGAGGGAGACTGTGTCCTGCCGCCCGTCATGGTGTGCCAAGTAGGGGTACTGTGGGTTCGCATGGAGGAGGAGCATTTTTTCAATGATTGGGTCTGATTTATGGCTCCTTGGATGCTTCCTGGAGGAGGACGGGCCCAGAAACTGTCGGGTGCGACACCCCGAAGGTGGACTTCCTGGGGAAGGCAAACACACATTCATGTGGGGTCTCATTGGTAGCAGTGCACAGGAGCGACCGGATGGAGTGGAGCGCATCAGGGAGGACCTCCTGCCAGCGGAAGACTGGGAGAATCCTAGACCGAAGGGCCAGCAGGACGGCCTTCCAGACCGCCGCGTTCTCCCTCTCCACTGTCCGTTTCCCCCGGGGGTTGTAGCTGGTCGTCCTGCTCAAGGCGATGCCTTTGCTGAGCAGGAACTGGCGCAGCACATCACTCATGAACGAGGAGCCCTGATCACTGTGGATGTAGGTGGAGAAACCGAACAAAGTGAAGAGACTGTGTAGGGCCTTAATGACAGTGGCAGAAGTCATGTCAGGGCATGGGATGGCGAAAGGGAAACGGGAGTACTAATCAATGATGTTGAGGAAGTATACGTTGCAATCAGTGGAGGGGAGGGGCTCTTTGAAATCGATGCTGAGGCGCTCCAAGGGGCGAGAGGCTTTCACCAGATGTGTTCTGTCTGGCCGGTAGATGTGCGGTTTGCACTCCACGCAGACCTAGCAGTCCCTGGTCACGGTCCTGACCTCCTCGATGGAGTAAGGCAGATTGCGGACCTTGATAAAGTGGAGGAACCGGGTGACCCCTGGGTGACAGAGGTCGTTATGTAGAGTCCGAAGTCGGTCTACTTGTGCGCTAGCACATGTACCACGGGACAGGGCATCTGGGGGCTCATTGAGCTTCCCAGGGCGATGCGAGATCTCGTAGTTATAGGTGGAGAGTTCGATCCTCCACCTCAAGATCTTGTAGTTCTTAATCTTGTCCTGCTGTGTGTTACTAAATATGAAGGCAGGAGGAGAGTGAATTGCCTGCCAGCCAGGTAATGCCTCCAATGTCGCACAACTTCCACAATGGCTTTTTGACAGAATTTCAGAGGCATGGATGGTACAGGAGAAGAAAGACACGGGTCTGCCCGCCTGGTTGAGGGTGGCGGCCAGAGCCATGTCCGAAGCGTCGCTGTCCACCTGAAATGGGAGGGACTCATCGACTACGTGCATCGTGGCTTTGGCAATGTCTGCCTTGATGTGGTTGAAGGCCCAGCGGGCTTCAGCCGTCAGGGGGAAAATGGTGGACTTGATGAGTGGGCAGGCCTTGTCCAAATAATTAGGGACACACTGGGCATAATATGAGAAGAATGCCAGGCATCGCTTCAGAGCCTTGGGACAGTGAGGGAGGGGGAGTTCCAGGAGGGGGCGCATGCGGTCGGGGTCGGGCCCTAGGACTCCATTTTCCACAACGTAGCCAAGAATGGGGAGGCGGGTTGTGCGGAAAACGCATTTCTCCTTGTTATAGGTAAGGTTAAGGTGTTTAGCAGTGTAGTGGAAATTCTGGAGATTCGGGTCGTGGTCCTGCTGGTCGTGGCCGCAGATGGTGACATTATGCAGATACGGGAACATGGCCCACAGCTCGTACTGGTCAACCATTCGGTCCATTTCTCGCTGGAAGACCGAGACCCCATTGGTGACGCTGAAGGGAACCCTAAGGAAATGGTTGAGGCGACCATCTGCTTCGAATGCAGTGTATTGGTGGTCCTCCGGGCGGATGGGGAGCTGGTGGTATGTGGATTTCAAGTCAACGGTGGAGAAGACTTGATGCTGCGCAATCTGGTTGACCATGTCAGATATGTGGGGAAGGGGGTACGCATCGAGCTGCATGTACCGGTTGATCGTCTGACTGTAGCCAGTTTTAATGACCACCATTTGAGCTCTCCAGGGGCTGTTACTGGCCTCAATGACCCCCTCTCACAGAAGTGGTTGGACCTCTGACCTGATAAATGTTCTGTCCTGGGCACTGTATCGTCTGCTCCTCGTGGTGACAGGCTTACAGTCCGGTGTGAGGTTCGCGAAGAGCGAGGGTGGATCGACCTTAAGGGTCGTGAGGCCACAAACGGTGGGGGGGTGGGGGGGTCCGCTGAACTTTAGGGTGAGGCTCTGGAGGTGGCACTGGAAATTGAGACCCAGTAACAGGGCAGCGCAGAGATGGGGAAGAACGTACAGTCTGAAGTTACTCTACGCCCTGTACCGGGAAGGTCACGATGCAGTATCCCCGGATCTGTATGCTGGGCAGCATTGTCTGGGGTGCTTGTTCTGGCCACAAAAGTAGCATTTGGGGCCTCCGGAGTTAGCTGGCTGCCGTGCGGCGCAGGCGTGCAGTGCACCTGGGTCGGACGATGACAGGGCCCATGACACCCATGAGGGTGCCACGCGGTCGGAGGTGTAGGACTCCAGGTTGCGGGAGGCCACTTCTAAGGAGTTTGCGAACTGTACTGTCTCTGTGAGGCCAAGTGAACCCCCTTCTAATAATCGCTGGCGGACGTAGTGGGACTTAATGCTTGTGACATAGGCATCCCTGATCAGCAGCTCCGTTTGTTGGACTGCCGACACCACCTGGCAACTACAGTTTTTGCTCAGTATCCGCAAGGCTCGCAGGAAATCGTCCTGAGACCCCTCGGGAGTTGCTGTCTCGTGGCCAGGAGGTGCCTGGCGAACACCTGATTTACAGTCCTGACATACTGTCCTTTCAGTAGTTCTATTGTCTCCGTGTAGGTGGAAGCATCCTGAATGAGGAGGAAGACTTGTGGGCTCACCCGTGCGTAGAGTGGTTGGAGCTTCTGTGGGTCTGAGATGACTTTGGTCTATGGTCCGAGATATCTTTCAAAGCAGGCTAGCCAGTGCTCGAAAGTCGCTGTGGCGTTGGCTGTGTGAGGGCTCAGCTCCAGGCGATCCGGTTTGAGTAAGACGTTCATCTTCAAAATTCTAGCACAATAAATTGATGTACCATCTATGACCACGCGACGAATGGTGAACTACTGTGGCTTTATTGTGCGAGATGTAAAGCCTCCTGCAACTGGACCCAAGAATGGGGGCAGTGCAGGAGAGCGTACACTTTTATACAGAGCCTGCTGGATGGAGCCAGCAGGCCGGGATTCACCGTAATAACTAGGATACAATGGCAGTGTACCATAATACATGTAATGTAGGATCAATGGTTCATAGCTTCCACATTGGGTTTCGGAGTGGGCTGACTGGAAACCGGCACTGTAAGATTCACTATTCAGGTGCTGTTGATGTCAGGATGAAGTAGGCATGCAGAGGTTGAGTTGTTTCTGTAGATGATGGTATGAAATCGTCCAGCAGAGTCAGATTGGATGGACTGGTCATCTTGTCCAGACAGAGTCGGTTTCTTTGTGGCTTCCCAGTCAGATGGTAAAACAGCAAGCTGCCTATGCAGCTCAGAAAACTAATGGTAAACTGTTCAAAAAGCCTGAGCCATTGGGTCATGTGGCCTTCTTTCTCCGCAATGTCTTCGAAAAGGGATGTTTATCCAACATCTGAAATTGGCTTTGTTTTCAGGGCTGATAATGGGCAGGATTTTCCTTTTAGAGATAGTGTGCAGGATTCTCTGTCCCTCCGCACCCGTTTACTGATGCGGCGCACACCGTGCCAGCAGCGGGATCTTCCATCCAGCCAGCCAATCAAAGGGGTTTCCCACTGTGGGCAACCCAAGTCGTCGTGAAATCAAAGGACATGAATGCGCTGCCGGCGAAACGGAGAATCCAGCCCTATGTTCTCCCGCCAGAGACCTGATTTGTGCTCATGCTGGGAGCACAATCAGAAAGCAATTCCCAATCCTTAGCCATGCAAGCCCAAGGTCTCATGGCTGTGTCCTCCCCACAATGCAATTCAGTCCCCCCCACGCAGCACAATTTAGCAATCCCTGGCCCCCCCCAGGATTTTCCAGATCACCCCCTCCCTCCTTTCCCCCCCCCCCCAATTCCTCCCCAGGGGTAGCCAGTCTGAGCAGTCCCTTTGTATCTGTCAGTAGCTCCTTAGGCATAATGAGGTGTAACATTCCTGAAACTGAGAGAATTATTTTATTCTGGAGTCTACTGAGGTAGCTCCCAGACAGATGGTCAACTCTCTCGATTGCCTTTGCTTAGCAGAAAAGTCCGGTTTTAAAATAACTAATAGCAATAAGGATAAAGTTTAAATATATATACAGTGCTGTGTTCCTGCTCCATGTTGGCAGTTAAGTGGCAGTTAAGCAGCTTCAAATGTCATTATTGTTAAGTTGAATGTTTTTAGGGCATCAATTCATTATTGGGCTTGTCCTGCATAAGTACGTTGATCAGCACTGTGTAAGTGTTAAGATGTAGCAGAGTAGTTTTCCCATTCTTAAAATGATATCATGCATTCAAAACTGAAGAAAATGTTGCTTGGGAACCCTATTATCATGATATGAAGTGATTTAAATGTCCGCTGCCTTCTACATTTGAAAACAAATTTTCTTTTTTCTACTTTGCTTGTTACTACCTCAAAAATCACTAATACATTAGTTATACACGGGGCAAGATTCTTCATTTGGAGATGATGTTTACCCGCTTGAGCTGAATTGCACCTGTTCTGCGCTCCCAGCGATTCCCAATCCTTAGCCATGCAAATCTATGCATGGCAAGGAGTATGAGGGACTCCCTTCATGGTTGAGTGACTTTTAAGTGGTCAGCTAGAAACTGGCTGCACTTAACTCTGTTTGAAGTGGTCCAGGAACTGTCAATCAAAGCTTGATGTTCATAAACATTAGGGTTAGACCACTTCAAAGTTACCCGCCCAGGAAGTGAGATGAACAATGCTGACAGCAGTGTGTGTGTGTGTGTGGAAGCTGTCAATCACAGCCTAGTAAAATCAATATCAAAGAGAAATGAAAGAAAAGCTTGCCGATCAAACATCTGAGGGGATTTAAACCCAGTTAACTAGTTTTCTCTTTCCAGGAATTGTCAGGTGTGTCCAGAGCCAGCAGGTGTATTGCTCAGCTGAGTGTTAAAGCAGTGATTTTCTTTCATTGTCTCTGTCGGGATTGTTCTCTAGCTTCCAGACAGGGGTTTCTCTTCTGGGAGGCATCCTGACAAGGGTTTCTCTTCTGGGGGAGGGGGGGGGAGAGTCTATGTGGGGGGTCTGTTTATTTAGGGGGTCTTTGTGGGGGGGCCTCTTTATTTAATGGTATCTCTTTGAAGGGCTCTTTATTTAGGGGGTTTCTGTGGGAGGCAGGTTGGATCTCCCTTGTACGGGGGGGAAGGGGGGACACAGAAAATCCAAGCATGGTGTGCTGAATTGTCCTGCAGTGGGAGGAGAGGGGGCTGAATTGCGATGTGGTGGGTTGGGGTGGCCTGACTTGGGACCTTAAAATCAGGCCTCCCTCTCAAAATGGTGGCCCAATAGCAGGATTCCCTAAGGAATAGGGGATAGTAGCAAAGTTAAACAATTGACCATTTTGGTGAGCGAATCAAACTTTTCAATTAATTATGTGACCTGTGAGTGGGGCTAGAGAAACTGAGCACTTCTTCACCTTGATCATAACACTATGACAGATGTTAGCCGAACTGGCCTAACATCTGTCACAGGGAATTTCTTAGAAACTATGTTTTCTCCTGCTTTCTGTCTCCCTCCTTTCTTGAAGAAGATGTTTGACATTTGTACCTTTCCAATCCATGTGAACCCTTTCCAAAATCTATGGAATGTTGGAAGATTATTCTGTGAGTCTATGCAATTGCTGGAAAATGGAATTAGGTAGGCAGGTCAGGTATTTTTCATGCATCGGTGCAGACTCAATGGGCCAAAGGGCCTTTTTTGCATTGTATTATTCTGTGATTCTATGATTATAACTAATGCCCCAACTATCTCTGCAGCCACTTGTTTTAAGACTCCAGGATGCAGGTCATCTGACCCTGGAACCCTGTGGATGCTGACTGTCCTCCCTCCCATTCATCTCTTGCTATCCAAGTTTTTCTGGGGAGTTTTCTGAAGCTTCTTCTGCAATGACGGTAGCCACAAAATATCTGTTCAACACCTCCACCATTTCCTTATTTTATGTTATCAGTTGCCCAGACTCACTCTCTGGAGGACCAACATTAACTTTAGTTACTCTTTTACTTTTTACATACTTGTAGGGGTGGATTCTTTGTCCATTCACGGCAGCGGGATTCTCCGGTCCCATTCCAAAGAATGGGAGGCTTGGCTGAACGCCACATTCTCCATCCTTGCGAGCAGTGGTGGATAGGTTAACTCACAATGGCTCACAAACTCTTGCTCTCTGATTTTATATTACCAGTTAGCTTTCTCTCACATTCAACTTTCTCCCTTCAGTCATTCTTTACTGGCTCTTAATATCTGACCTACCACTAATCTTCACAGATTTGTAGTGTTCCTTCAATTTGGTGCAATCCTTAACATTCTCATTCAGCCGCGGATGATATATCTTCTCAGAGTCTTCATTATGATATAATGATGGTAACATGGCAGATATGGGTAGATGTTCTGAACCCAGTAGATGTTCTGAACATGGGAAATTACCCAACTTACATTTCAGGAACCAACCAAACATTCAGCCCGATGTCTGTAGGTTTTGGCTTATGCAAAACCTCGCCAAAGCTTTGACATGATATCAAAGCGGAGCATAACTTTCAAACATTTCTATTAGTTTTGACTCATTTTTTGTGAGCTTGAAAGTGTTTTCCCAATGACTGTTTATCTTTTGAGTAAAACCATCTTGCAGCTGTATACAGCCAGTAGCATTCTGCATTTCACTTAATTTATCAATGCACCACCTGGATGAAATATCGTCCACGAATATCGTCAACATTTTTGTTTAGAAGTACGATTAAGACAGTTTAAAACATTACTTCAACTCACACTGGCCCTTTGACAAAACCTAACCATTGTAAACACTTGTCCTAATATCTGCTTTAGCTTGGAGTCAACCAGTATTTGTTTCCCTTCATTAAAGATATTATAGAAATGCAAGTTTTTATTGTTAAAGTATGCATGGAACCAATAAGAATGGAAAGTAAAGTCTGAGCGGTTTGGTTTGGTGGCCTCCAGGTTCCTCCCTGGGCTGATCTGATTGTTTCTGACAGTCTTCAATCTCACCTTCCAAACGATATAATTGGCCCTGACAGCCTCCAGTACAAATGATTGGATTGGTTCTAGAATCATTTAATTTCAACCCGCAACAAATCTGATTGGTTCTGACAGGTTTCAGTGCTACATTTTAATTGATCTGATCAGTTAATATTGACAAGCTCTAATCTCAGTGGAAAGCATTGACTTTCTTTTGTGAAATGCTAACAAGTTGACGCATATATTGAAATGTTGATTTTCACTTTAAAACACAGCCTGTTGCCAGATAATCTGATGCCAGAGTATCACCACAGCACCACTGACCCCTGGAAGAACCCAGTCACTGTATAGGTTTTGATCGACATATATAGAGCAATTGGTGGCATACAATGAGTATGCGATGCATACTTGTCAATGACTCACTGAAGAGCCTGAATATCTTTCCACATTTGAGACTTGTAGATATTCTTCCACAAATATAGCTGGGTTCCCTACAGTTTTCTTCAATTAAGTCAACAAATACTGCCACAATGGCAAAAATAAATTTTGTGATATCTGTCTCTGGGACTGGGATTTTACTCTTGGTCCATGTTCCCCGGCAGGGGCAGGTGGTGGAAATATTATACAGCGATATTTCCCTGTGAGTGCTTCTGAATGCAGTGGAGGGCAGGAGGGGCCTCCTCTACCTCAAGGATGGAAGGAGGAGGCCCAGTCGACTCACCAATCCTGCCTGGGGGACAGTCACTAGGGTGGTGAGCGCAGTCACAACAGAGGACAGGCCTGCAGTACAGGAAAATAATTACTGGCCTCATTCGCACTACCAGGGTAAGTGAACCCTCCACTGCTCCAACTCACCTCACCGAGTGGAAGCTGGGATGTGAGCCTCAGTGTCCAGGCCAACAACTGTGCTGCTCATGCATAAAGGGCTTCCAAAGTGATGCATTGATGCCTCAAAGCCACACAGAAGTCCACATAGAGAGGCAAATGTGGCTCCTTGACTCTGCCACATGGAGACCTCATATTGTGGAAGGGGTAGGTCTGATGTGTAAGCCACCAAAAAGCACTTCCATCATCCTTCTATCTGCATGAGCTCACCGCTTTCTTTTGCATCTTGTGCATAGCAGACAATAACCAGTGAGTTGCTGTTGTCGACCTAAATCCCAAGTGTTCTCAAACAATCTTCTCTCTTTGTGCAGGACAAGCTGGTGCACAACAAGCATGAGAGAGAGGATGGCAGAGTCAACTCAGGCAGCTCATGCCCTATGAAGATTGGCTTACCAAGCTCGCAGGGTAGGATGGGGATTGGACATGTAGACAGCGAGTGGGTGTCTGCCTCCATCCAGTAAGAAAGAATGTTTAATGTCTCTGCCAAGCATGGTGCTATTTTGGAAGCATCGATGCAGTTACTATTTCCCTCCTCTATCAATTGCAAGTGGAAGCAAGTGAAGGGTGGGGTCAGACCCTGAACCCAACTCCACCACCAGCCCCAGCCCACACGGGAGCTAGGATGAAGAGGATCAAGATGAGAGCTATAGAACCATCACAGCAGTCACCTGCACCCTCCACCAGCCCAGAGACATACACCTTAGTCAGTGAGATAAATAGTTGAGGCAGGGTCTTATATCCCAATGGTCATCGCACAGACAAGTTTCCGCGGCAGGAGGAGGCAAGGTCAGCCAAACTCACTCGCACTCAGATAACTGCTGGGAAGAGGCCCCCACAAAGTCCACATCAAACTATTCGGAAGGACAGAGTGGATGGTAAGGGAGGTGGTGTAACTCTGTTATTTAAGGATGACATCCGGGCAATAGTAAGGGATGACATTGGTGTTATGGAGGATAAGGTTGAATCCATTTGGGTGGAAATCAGGAATAGTAAGGCGAAAAAGTCACTGATAGGAGTAGTCTATCGGCCACCAAATAGTAACGTTATGGTGGGGCAGGCAATAAACAAAGAAATAACTGATGCATGTAGAAATGGTACAGCAGTTATCATGGGGGATGTTAATCTACATGTCAATTGGTTTAACCAGGTCGGTCAAGGCAACCTTGAGGAGGAGTTTATAGAATGTATCCGCGATAGTTTCCTAGAACAGTATGTAATGGAACCTACGAGGGAACAAGCGGTCCTAGATCTTGTCCTGTGTAATGAGACAGGATTGATTCATGATCTCATAGTTAGGGATCCTCTCGGAAGGAGCGATCATAATATAGTGGAATTTAAAATACAGATGGAGGGTGAGAAAGTAAAATCAAATACTAGTGTTTAGTGTTTAAACAAAGGAGATTACAAGGGGATGAGAGAAGAATTAGCTAAGGTAGACTGGGAGCTAAGACTTTATGGTGGAACAGTTGAGGAGCAGTGGAAAACCTTCCAAGCGATTTTTCACAGTGCTCAGCAAAGGTTTATACCAACAAAAAGGAAGGACGGTAGAAAGAGGGAAAATCGTCCGTGGCTATCTAAGGAAATAAGGGAGAGTATCAAATTGAAGGAAAAAGCATATAAAGTGGCAAAGATTGCTGGGAGATTAGAGGACTGGGAAATCTTTAGGGGGCAACAGAAAGCTACTAAAAAAGCTATAAAGAAGAGTAAGATAGAGTATGAGAGTAAACTTGCTCAGAATATAAAAACAGACAGTAAAAGTTTTTACAAATATATAAAACAAAAAAGAGTGGCTAAGGTAAATATTGGTCCTTTAGAGGATGAGAAGGGAGTTTTAATAATGGGAAATGAGGAAATGGCTGAGGAACTGAACAGGTTTTTTGGGTCGGTCTTCACAGTGGAAGACACAAATAACATGCCAGCGACTGATAGAAATGAGGCTATGACAGGTGAGGACCTTGAGAGGATTGTTATCACTAAGGAGGTAGTGATGGGCAAGCTAATGGGGCTAAAGGTAGACAAGTCTCCTGGCCCTGATGGAATGCATCCCAGAGTGCTAAAAGAGATGGCTAGGGAAATTGCAGATGCACTAGTGATAATTTACCGAAATGCACAAGACTCTGGGGTGGTCCCGGTGGATTGGAAATGAGCAAACGTGACACCACTGTTTAAAAAAGGAGGCAGGCAGAAAGCAGGAAATTATAGGCCAGTGAGCTTAACTTCGGTAGTAGGGAAGATGCTGGATTCTATCATCAAGGAAGAAATAGCGAGGCATCTGGATAGAAATTGTCCCATTGGGCAGACGCAGCATGGGTTCATAAAGGGCAGGTCATGCCTAACTAATTTAGTGGAATTTTTTGAGGATATTACCAGTGCAGTAGATAATGGGGAGCCGATGGATGTGGTATATCTGGATTTCCAGAAAGCCTTTGACAAGGTGCCACACAAAAGGTTGCTGCATAAGATAAAGATGCATGGCATTAAGGGTAAAGTAGTAGCATGGATAGAGGATTGGTTAATTAATAGAAAGCAAAGAGTGGGGATTAATGGGTGTTTCTCTGGTTGGCAATCAGTAGCTAGTGGCGTCCCTCAGGGATCCGTGTTGGGCCCACAATTGTTCACAATTTACATAGATGATTTGGAGTTGGGGACCAAGGGCAATGTGTCCAAGTTTGCAGATGACACTAAGATGAGTGGTAAAGCGAAAAGTGCAGAGGATACTGGAAGTCTGCAGAGGGATTTGGATAGGTTAAGTGAATGGGCTAGGGTCTGGCAGATGGAATATAATGTTGACAAATGTGAGGTTATCCATTTTGGTAGGAATAACAACAAACGGGATTATTATTTAAACGATAAAATATTAAAGCATGCCGCTGTGCAGAGAGACTTGGGTGTGCTAATGCATGAGTCACAGAAGGTTGGTTTACAGGTAAAACAGGTGATTAAGAAGGCAAATGGAATTTTGTCCTTCATTGCTAGAGGGATGGAGTTTAAGACTAGGGAGGTTATGTTGCAATTGTATAAGGTGTTAGTGAGGCCACACCTGGAGTATTGTGTTCAGTTTTGGTCTCCTTACTTGAGAAAGGACGTACTGGCACTGGAGGTTGTGCAGAGGAGATTCACTAGGTTAATCCCAGAGCTGAAGGGGTTGGATTATGAGGAGAGGTTGAGTAGACTGGGACTGTACTCGTTGGAATTTAGAAAGATGAGGGGGGATCTTATAGAAACATTTAAAATTATGAAGGGAATAGATAGGGTAGATGCAG
Source organism: Scyliorhinus canicula (assembly GCF_902713615.1). NCBI lineage: Eukaryota > Metazoa > Chordata > Chondrichthyes > Carcharhiniformes > Scyliorhinidae > Scyliorhinus > Scyliorhinus canicula. The sequence continues at coordinate 87,333,240 of NC_052153.1, read as the reverse complement.
GCAGGTTGGTCCCACTGGCGGGTGAAAGCAGAACTAGGGGACATAGCCTCAAAATAAGGGGAAGTAGATTTAGGACTGAGTTTAGGAGGAACTTCTTCACCCAAAGGGTTGTGAATCTATGGAATTCCTTGCCCAGTGAAGCAGTTGAGGCTCCTTCATTACATGTTTTTAAGGTAAAGATAGATAGTTTTTTGAAGAATAAAGGGATTAAGGGTTATGATGTTCGTGCCGGAAAGTGGAGCTGAGTCCACAAAAGATCAGCCATGATCTCATTGAATGGCGGAGCAGGCTCGAGGGGCCAGATGGCCTACTCCTGCTCCTAGTTCTTATGTTCTTATATTCTTATATCAGGTCCCAAGCCTCTGGGAACAGTCCTCCTCAACATGCTTGAAATGCAGCAAGAGGTGGGGGGAAAATCAGACAGAGTTGTCGGAGGCATTGAACAGAGTAGAATGAGATTTGGAGGAGTCCATCCACCTCTCTAATGAAGTGGTGCTGACATGCGAGTGCAATGAGGTCTCCACGGGGATGGTGCTGGATGCCAATGTCGAACAGAATGTCCATTTTCTGACGGAGATGCCATCGTGAGGGTGACAGAGTACCTTGACCTCTAACCTCAAAAAGTCAATGAGGTGCCCTTGAACACCCAAAGAGAAGAGGAGCTGAAGACGGACAACCCTAAGATCTCCACTTTGGAATCTTGAAGGGTGTGCAGCCATTCTGTTTCACCTTTGTCAGTGACCCCATCAGCTTCAGCCTCTGTGGCTACAGAGGGTACAGCTGCACCAGAGCAGGGGACCCAAAGATAGCTGGGGCCCTCCAGGCCTCAAGGACACAGAGGACACCCACCAAAATCATGAAGGACAAGACATAGTGATCAATAGGCTGCCTCCATTTGTGTTGCAAGTGTTGGGGTCAAACCTGGACACAATAAGAAGTTCAGATACCACATGTGGCTGTGTGCATTCGATATTGTTCAAAGTTGATACACTTTTATAAATATATGGGCACTGCTCCTTGTAGAAGGTCTGATGTGAATCGATTGCTGCTAAGCCTGGCACACCCTTTATGTCTGGGCAGACAACACAGGCTGGGTCTATGTCCCCCGCAAGCAGGGAGGCAACGACCTATGCCAGCCATGTGTGAGAAATCTTTGTGTACACTACTCCTTTGCCATTTACACCCTGCACAATTCCTAAGCCTTTTCCACAGAACTACATACTGGGGTATAGCCTTGTTGTTTGTAAATGATCAGACAGATGTGATTTAACCTAAGGGTCACCAGACCTCAGGCAAGGAGCAAGGCTGAGAAGGTAGTGCCTTCATGAACAACCTCAACTGGTATGGGATTGAACCCGGGCTGTTGACTTTGCTCTGCATCACAAACCAGGGACGGGATTCTCTGTACGCTGATGCCAAAATCAGTAAATGCGATTGGTCAGAGAATAATAATAATAATCTTTTTGTGTCATAAGTAGGCTTCCAGTAACACTGCAATTAAGTTACTGTGCATAGGTTCTGATGGCAAAATCGCAGTGGGCGCCGATTTGACATCAAGTCACAATTCTCCACCACCACGACAGCGACGTTAATGCGATCCAGAACGCACGTCCAGTAAACACCGTTTACATTAGATTAGCGAGTCAGACCCGGTATTCTCAGGGGTCTCTGTGATTCTCCGCCTCTGATGGGTCGAATTCTCGACGGTGAGGTTAACTTTGCTTTTAAAAATTGTGAAATTGGCTGATGAGGGAGAGAGAAGAGGTAGGAAACAGAGAGGCGTGACTTTGGGCTGCCGGGCTGGACACTGGCTGGGCTGTCTCAGGTGCGGGGGGGCCCTGCCAGAGCTGTGGGAAGGTCAGTGACAGGGGAACATACCGAGTAGCCAGGGTGACCCCCTCACAGGACTGGGGCAGTGTCCAGGCACGGACCACGATTGCCCCGGCCTGCAAGGCAGCCATCTTTCTGCGCAGTCCACTAGCCTCCCACCTTGGCCTCTGGTTCTGCAGAGTGACACCAGCCTTATGGGTGCCCGCTACATGCCGACACGGCATCCGGCGACCCATCCAGGGCAACAATCCATTTTAGTCCCTACCGGAGCACTGGGCAGGGACCGCGGAGCGTACCGCTGGCAAGGCAATGTTAGCCGATGATATTCCTGGCATCAGGGACAGGCGCCAGGGCCAGAGACCTCCTCGGTGCCAGGCACCGACAGGGCCAGGGGTGTGGGGATGGGGTGGGAGGGAGGGACATGTGGGGGCGGAGCCCGCAGTGCCAACAGAGGGCCACCATGCTGGACCTGGGTGGGATGACGTTACGCACCATGCTAACATGTTGGCTTTCACCCCCTGCAGACAATGGATATTGGAATTCAACCAGCAATGCTGGCCTTCCAGCTAGTCACCGCACCTCTGGGGCTGTACGAACTGGTGCTGCTCGAGGAGAAGGAAGCTGCAGCAATGGAGTGTGCAGAGGGACAGATGGCAGTTGCCCAGGATGGAGAGCCAGCCACCCAACAGGTCAAGGAGGAGGAGATGCCAAGGAGATGCCGCATGAGGCCTCGTGTGCCCTGGCAGCGCCTGTCATTTGAGGACCTGCCAGACCGGCCATGTCGTCGAAAACTCCAGCTGAACAGGGAGACAGTGCGATATATCTGCCAGATCATGGCATACATGGCACCGAGGGGATATGGGGAGAACAACCACTCCTGGTGTCCCATTATGGAGACCCTATATGCCCAGATGGCTCAATCCATCCATTTCAATGTGGCCAGAACCTACTAGGATGCCCGGGCAGCGGGGTTCGCCACCATGGACGGGCTGTCCTGGGTCCAGCGGGTGATCGGCGGGATGCATGCCACCGACTAGCACCTGTAGATGACAGGTGCTCAACACAAAATGAAAGGGGTTCCAACTGATGAACGTACAGCTGATATGTGACCATCAGGTGAGCATTATTCATCACTGCGATACCCGGGCAATGACGCCTTCATCCTGGCACAGGCGATGATTCCTGACATTTTTGAGATGCTCCCCCATCCGGTTGGGGGTTGGCTCCTGTGTGACTGGGGGTATCCACTGCGGTTGTGGATGATGGCATTTATCTGGAGGCCACAGACCGATGTGGAGACCTGCTTATACGGCGCCCATACAGTGACCAGGAGTGTGATGGAGCGGTGCTTCCGCCTCCTGAAGATGCAGTTCAGCTGCCTGGACTGTCCTGGAGAGGCCCTCCAGTACAATGCTGAGAGGGTTGCCCACATCGTGGTGGCCTGTAGCACCTTCCAAGACTAGCTGGAGGGGGAGGATGAACGTCATGCCTCCTCCGTTGAGGAAGATGCAGTTGAGGGTGAGGATGGGCAGAATATGGCTGGCACAGGAAGCTGAGGAGCATGGGATATTCTGATCACCTCCAGGTTCACCGACTAGGGGGAGGAGGGACATTGGCCAGGGGCATGGACGCTGCATCTCACCCCCACACCCCACTCTCTATGATTCACACCTGCCGCATTACGGGGTGGGGGCCCTGTTTTAGCAGTAACACCAGGTCCAATCCATGGAATGTAGGACGGTGACAACCCGCTCTGCGATGAGCCTGTTGCTCCGCATCATTTGACAGTGTCTGACTCCTGCCCACGGTAGCAATTTCCACCGTCCAGCTGGGTGATCCCTGCATGCGAGCTGCCCATTCCATCAAGTGGTCCGATTGAATCCTTGCAATGACGGAGGTGGGGAAGGTTGGAGGGAGGAGCCCAGTCCACCCACGACGTCTGCCAATTGACACCACACACACACCCCCACCCGTACCTCTCCCTGGCCAGACCACCCCTCACAATATCTGACAGAGCACCGAGGCAGGTTGTAACAGTGTGAACAGGTGTTTAATGTGACAAATTACATACATATTTTTTCCATTGCGGTAAAGTCACAAACTCCTCCCTCTGAACCCCACCTCTCACATTGCCCTTTCTCCTGTAAACTCACTCCTACAACTGTCTACACTGACCTTCCCATACTCCTGTTCCATAAACCACTTCACACACTGAAGGCCACGCAGCTCTTTATTCTTTCCCCCTTACAGCACGCTACGTTCCCCTCATCTAGGCATCCTCACAGGCTGATCCTCTCCTTCCCTCTCCTCCTCAACTTCTTGCCCCAACCAACACAAAGGCAATTGCCACCTCCACACAACCGCATGCTCCCACTTACAGGCTGGAGAGTCCACTCGATCGATGTGGGTGCTGCTGGAGAGTCTATCCGATCGATGACCTACCTAATCGATACACCATCTGCTGCTCGGGAACCCACCAATTTCAGTGTCCTCCATTTTTCTAGCATCTGAGAGATGCCCCAGGCCTCTACCGAGATACGTTCCAACAAGTGCCACCATGTTGGTCTGGACATGTTCTGGACCATCGCGGTTTCACATCAGTGGTCAGTGGGAGTGGTGATTGGGTGGGTGGGTGGGGGGAGATTTCAGTTGGGGGTTAATTTGAATCCCGTCAATGGGATGCAAAAGGGCTTCCCCACTGCCCGTGGCAGGATTAGCGTTGTGCCATTGTCCTGCCACATTTGGTAGGGCCGTACATTGTCTTCAAATCAAGCTGTTTGGAAACTGATTTTCATTCCTGAGGGATAGTTGACCCCCACCCTCCATGACACCAAGTGGTAGCGGGGGAGGAAGATTCTAGCCTTTGTTGTTCTAAGCTGCAGTGTTAATTTAAAGCTAGTCTAAAAATAATTCTTATATAAGGATTGGTTTTAGCCTGGACAAGCTTTGGCCAGGGGAGGTGAGGTAGGGTGAGGCCGTTTATTGTTCCTGACTCAATTTTGGGAATAATGTATGTTGTGTATTCATCTTTGCTCCTAGTTGGGAAGAAAATCACTTTAAGAGTTTGGTCATGTGGAATACTGATGGCGTCATTGACAGTTTGGGTGGGCTAACACTCAGTCTACACCAGCAGCCTGAGTGACAATACCTTCCCAATAAAACTCTTATTTATTTAGTACCTTTGTGGCCTGCAAACTTCCCTTTTAAACTACCACAAGGAAAACTGACGATGAGATGATTGAATCCACACAACTCGAAAAAGAGCTGCAGAAATCTGGTGAGGAAGAAAAAAATCATCAATCCATGCTGCAGCCATCCAAAAAAGTTGAAAGCAATAAAATCATCGCGACAGCAAAGCCAGCAATGGAGGGGTGCTGAATAATACCAGAAACCAGTGAAAAAAACCAAGGTTTAAACAGAGATTTTGGAAGAAACAGCATCAAAAAAAGAGGCCTAGCTCAGAACATTCTGGAACAGTGGTAAAGTTCTCCCTGTACTGTGTGTAGCAGCAGAAAGGAACAGGAGCTCAGGATTACCTTGGAAGAAGTGAGGTCATGCTAAAGTGCTAAAGACCTTGTGGCACATATCTGCTTTCGCAAGCCTTCCCTTAGTAAATATGGCCAGAGTTTATAGCACCGCATGATGAAAACATTGAGCATGAGAACTCATACACTCAACGATTCAAAGACTTTGTCCAGGCGAACATAATTGAGGCAGATCTTGTAGTCCCATCTTTCTTGGGGGCGGGAGGTGGAAATTTTCAACCTTCTCCAAAGTCTGGTGCAGCCAGTTAAACCAGGCTCATAAACACATGGTGAGATTGTGAAGATACAGCAGGGCCACTTCTCACCTGAGCCTTTGGTCATTGCCGAGAGGTTCAGGTCCCATAACCATAACCAGCAAGAAGGTGAATCAATCACACAGTTCGTAGTTACATTGAAGAAATTAATTGAATATTGTTAATTTGGGGATGACACCATTAGAGACAGACATTTGTGGATTAAGAAACAAAGCTATCCAGAAAAGGCTGTTAACAGAGAGCAACTAAGACATAAAGAAGGCTTCAGAAGTCGCGACCTCTCTGGAAACAGAAATTAAGAAAGCCCAACAATTATTTTCAAGCGTTAAAATCCATGAAGTATGAAACTCAAACACCGAAACAACTTCAAAATTGCCATCAATGCGCAAATAAACTGGGCACACAGCAGCAGATTGCAGGAGTAAAGATGCAAAATGCAAGAATTGTGGTAAAAAGGCACAGTAAACATGCATGTTGGAGGAAGGAACAGCAAGTTTAATAGATTATCATAAAATTTACAGTGCAGAAGGAGGCCATTCAGCCCATCGAGTCTGCACCGGCTCTTGGAAAGAGCACCCTACCCAAGGTCAACACCTCCACCCTATCTCCATAACCCAGTAACCCCACCCAACACTAAGGGCAATTTTGGACACTAAGGGCAATTTATCATGGCCAATCACCTAACCTGCACATCTTTGGACTATGGGAGGAAACCGGAGCACCCGGAGGAAACCCACGTACACACGGGGCGGATGTGCAGACTCTGCACAGACAGTGACCAAAGCCAGAATCGAACCTGGGACCCTGGAGCTGTGAAGCAATTGTGCTATCCACAATGCTACCATGCATGCTACAAGAACTATAGAAAGCAAGAACTAAATATATCAAATAAAAAATTTAATAGAGGGAAGAATATCCACGTGATGCAAAAAGGGCGCAGAAGAGGACTAGAGTCACAGTCAGATGATGAACTGGCCATTGCGGGAGCAACAAATCATCATTGGACAGACAACCAGTGAAAATGGAGGTGGACACTGGTGCAGCCATTACATTGGTACCAGAAATTGTTTGAGAAGAGAAAATATGACATATTTCCTTAAAGCGCTCAAAGTTAACACAAAAAATCTAGACTAGAGAAGTGGTCTTGAGGTAAATGTGTGCAGCTAAACAGACAGTCCGCAGATTTTTCCCTACATGTCATTAAAGGTGACTACCCAGTCATAATGGGGAGAACCTGGCTGGCGTGAATCAAGCCATGCTGGGCCGAGGTGAATCTCTTGTCAGAGTCCGAATCAGGCCCAACCAAAAGCCTAAAGCAACAGAAAGTAGCAGCTGCTAAAAGAGCTCTAAAAACAGCTGTAACCAAGGCTCAGGCTAGCAGCAGTGGGAGCAAGACCACAGCATACTGTAATAAATGTGGTTCAGGATCGAGAAACAAAGGACAAAGAGATTACAGAAGATGAATATGAATGCTTTGACAGAATGAAGGTCAAAAGTATACTGAAACATTCGGTAAGAATATTCAGAATGCATTTATGTGCTCCCTTTGTAAATTCCGTACCGCAGAGGAACAAGAAAGTGAGGCGCATCTTGAAATGCCTTACCAGAAGGAAGTTCATTAGAAAAACATTCAGTTTGGAAAAAAGAGCTCCGACTTTCTCCATCCATCAATGGTCAACAAGAATAAAAAGATTGCTGATCGTAAACAACGGCAACGACAAGAGCTGAAGGAGCCAGCACAGAAACTCATGAAACAATTAGCAACAACTGAAGAACTGGGGCTGGATTCTCCGTTGGATGGGAGTTGCTCCAGATGACCAAATGATAAGGGTTGGAGCTGCTCAGAGTTCAGTCTGCAACACTAACATTCCTTTCCTATTTCACTCTGTACATCTGAAGTCCAGTGAACAATTCAACAGCAAGAACTACCATATCCTGACCTTACTCAACAAACCAACCCTAAAGGCTAAATAAGGGTGAGAAGCCTTTTGGAAATCCTCAGGAACAACAGCTTCAACTGGAGAGGTTAGAGGTTACATTCTAGAAGCAAGATGTAAAATGCGAGGGTGAATGCAGTGATGATGAAATCTCGAGGGGAGAGGGATGCAGTGTCTGACAGAGGCACGCTGCAATCTGGAGAAGGCACCTCAGAGGCTGTGCCCCAATATTCAGGTAAAGTAGGCCCTGGTATGCAGCCTGAAGGGTCAGCGATTGGCAATGAAACAACAGATCAACAGCCTCGGGCAACAACTGAAGAACTAGGGCTAGATTCTCCCTGCAATGACGCTGAAATCGCGAAATGCGATCGGGCGGAGAATTGGCTCCAACGTCGAAATCGGGCTTGACGCCGGTTTCGCGCCGATTCGGAATTCTCCGGATCCCCCAATTCGACAAAATCATATTGCCTGCCGCACGGCCCGGAAGTACAGAATGCATCTTATTATCAGCTCTGACGACCAATTCTCTGGGGCCTCAGCGGTTCTGCGACCCGGAAGGGCTGATTTCCCGACGGCGTTTTTCTAACCACCTTTTCAAAATTGTGAAGCGAACGTGCTGCCTGAGGCAGCTGCGAGAGGAGGTAGGAGGTGGCGTGGAGGGACTGCGAGTTCCTGGATCGGACACCGGCCATGCTTTCTGCTGGGCGGGGGGTGGGACCTGCCAGGGCCGGGGAAGAGGAGGGGTGGGGGGGGGGGGGGGGAACAGGCCGAGAAGCTGGGGAGCCCCCAACATGACAGAGGCAGTGCCCATGCACCGAGCGCCATTAAGGCGGCCATCGTGTTAGCCCCCACCCCAGCCCCTTTGTGGATGCCGAGAAAACAGCCATATGGGTGGGCCCCTCCTCCAGTCTACAGTCCTCCCCCACTTCCTGGCCACCCCACTTAACTGGCAACACCCACCAGGGAATCATTCAGGGCCACACCGACGGCAGCCTCCAGTGAGGGCAATGCCATCAAACAGTGGCCCTGGCAGTAGGACAGGCACCAGGAACGAGGGCACTGTGGGGGCCAGGGTGCGGGGGTGGGAGACATACGTGGTTGGGGCACGGTGACAACCGAGGCCACCATGTAGCCCATGGTACCTGGTTGGGCACGGGTGTATGCACCATGGTAACATGTTTTCTACTCTCCCCCTGCAGATAATCATGTTTGGTAAGCATCCAGCGATGTTGGCCGCCGAGGCGCCGGATGAGGGCACGTACATACTGCGACCACATGTCTTCAGAGGAACTCCCAGACCAGGCCTGCATACTGCAACCGCATGTCCTTTGTGGAACCCCTTGACCAGGCGTGCAGGAGGCGACTGCGGATGAGCGGGAGACTGTCAGACACATTTGCGACATGCTGGCACACCTGACACTGCGTGGGAATGGGGAGCGCACCCTCTCCCGGTGGCAGTCAAGGTGACAGTGGCCCTCAACGTCTATGCGACTGGGTCTTTCCAGTCGCCGAGAGGGGACCTGTCCCGGACTTCACAAGCTTCGCTGCACAGGTGCATCCGCGCCATCACTGATGCCTGTATGCCCTTGCTGACTGGTACATACAGTACCCTGTGGACTGCGCCCACCGGCTGCCCCAGGTCCAGGGGGTCATCAATTGGGTGCATGTGGCCCTGCGGTCACCGGTGGATAACAGGCCACTGTTCACAAACCGTAAGAGGTATCACTCCATGAACGTTATCGTGGTCTGTGACCACCAGATGAGGATCCTGCATGTCTGTGCCCGATACCCGGGCAGTGCATATGATTTGTTCGTTTTGGCACAAACAATGAGCCGCGGCATGGTATGGTCGAGGGACCCTCACCCCCCCCCACCCCCCCCCACCCCCCCCCCCCCCCCCCCCCCCCCCCGGCTCCTGGGCTGTTACTGGGTGGGAAGGGGTTACCCTTTGCAGTCATGGCTGATGACGTCTATATGGAGGCCACAGACCCGATATAATGATGCCCACTGTGCAACCAGGGGCATTGTCGAGAGGTGCTTCGGGGTCCTGAAGATGCATATCAGGTGACGATAGCGCTCTGGAGGGGCCCTCCAGTACGAGGCAAGGAGGGTCAGCATCGTTGTGGTCTTCTGAGTCACCTGATGAAGGAGCTGCGCTCCGAAAATTAGTGATTCGAAATAAACCGATCGGACGTTAACATAGTGTTGTAAGACTCCTTACTGTAAAAGGGAAAGAAAGTGTTGTGTATTCACCTTTGTTCCTAATTGAAACAAAAGTTCGATCCTGTGACAGACTGATGACATTATCGGCAGTTTGGATGGACTAACAGTCAGCCGACACTAGCAACATGTGTGACAATGCTTTCGCAATAAATCTCTTGTTTGTTTTGTACCTTTGTGGTTTGCAAGTTTCTCTTTTAAAATGCCACATTTTCTCTTCCAAGTCTCACTAAAATGCCGTTGGCACCCTTCTCATCGAGGTGCACAAAAATAATGAGGGATATAGATCGGGTGGATAGGTAAAAACTTTTCCCCTTCGCCGAAGTGGTTAATAACCATGGGGCATAGATTTAAGGTAAGGAGCAAGAGATTTAGAGGGGATTTGAGGTAAACCTTGTCATCCAGATTGTGGTGGGAATCAGGAACTCACTGCATGAAAACTCACACCATTTAAGAAACATTTAGCTGAGCACCAGCAACACCATAGTATAAAGACTACGGAACCATATTAGAATTAGAAGTGACAGGTGCTTGATTACTGGCTCAAACACGATGGGCTAAAGGCCTCTTCCTGTGCTGTAAAAACTCTATGACATTGCCATATTAGGGTGACATATGGGAATAGCACAGTGAAGATAAGAGGCGGGATTCTCCAGTAATGGGGCTATGTCCCCATGCCAGTGTCATCGAACATAGCATAGAACATAGAACATAGAACATAGAGTGCAGAAGGGGGCGAGCAGGGCCCCGGAATAGTCCTCGAAGCTCCGGCTGCCGATACGGGGCCCTACACTTCTGGTCGTGAGTCCGCGCATGAGCAGGGCGGCGGCCTGCATCGGCCACCCCGCACGACATGGAGGTCCCATGCCACAGACTGGCACCAAAAAGATAGCCCCCCCCCCCTAGATTGTGCACTCCCGCAGATCGGTGGCTTCTGATCGATAGCCTGGCAGTCTGTGAGGCCCCCCTCACCCCCGGCGAAGGATCCCCCGCCTCACCACCAGGGCCGCCATGGACTGACTCCGCAGCTGCCACTGGCCGTTCCTGACAGGCAAAACGTGGTTAGAACCACGCCATTGGAAACTCAGTTTACGCCAGTTAATGTCGGAGAATCACCGCGGGGGCCTCTGTTATTGGCCCTCGACCCACGCTGCGAAGACCGCTCGCATGATACGCGGCAATTCTCCAGGGGCCGGAGAATCGCGAGAGCGGCGTCGGACTGGATTTTGGGATTGACGCACGCTCCCCGCCCCCGCGCCAATCGCGATTTCGGTGGAGAGGCTTGGAGAATCCCGCCCAAGGTCTCTGAGACATGAGGGTAGGAAGGAAAAGATGTGATGAACCATCAATTGAAAGCGAGACGAGTTGCTGTACAAAAGTTAGGTTTTAATAAGCTAGAAGTTAGCCCTGCGGCCGACTACAATAAATGGACGACCGCCGGGCGTTCTGGCTATTGATACCTCGATCTGGAGGCGTGGTTAACTCAGCCTCTCGACCAATCGGAGAGCTGTCACATGACTGGTCTCAACCAATCGGTCGAGAGGCACATGACCGACCAGGGCCAATGGTAAGCCGGTGTTCTGCACCAATGGCAGACAGCTATGCAAATCATACCACCACATTCACCCCTTGCGGAGAAAGCCGGGGGGGGGGGTTATCAATGAGAGCTGGGGGGCGGGGGGGGGGGGGGGGGGGAGGGGGGAGAGAACTGGTGGTATGAGTAGCAGCCAGAGAAGGGAGACATTTTTTTTTTCTTATTTTTGGCTTCCCACTGGCCCAGACAATTAACAATAGTACAAAATGTCCCAACAAGGTCCATGGAGTTGTTGTAAATTAAATCGATTCGATCAGTCTTTTCGTGGCCCGTGACTTTCTGGCAGACCGCCGCAGTGGAGTTGGTGACGTTGGCTCAGCCGATGGTGGTGGTTCCGCTGATGTCCTGGAGTCCGGGAGCGATGGTCCTTGAACAATCTCCATCACCCGAGCTGGCGGTGGAGACGCCATGGATGGGGAAGGGGTGACCTGAGTGGGGCGCTGGGGGGAAAAAAACAGGGAGGGGTCTGTGGTGAAGGGGGGGGGGGGGGGGCCGCACGCCGGCGGGTTCCGGGTCCCGGAGGGAGACCGTGTTCTGCCGACCGTCGGGGTACTCCACGTACGCATACTGCGGGTTAGCGTGGAGTAACTGGACTTGTTCCACCAACGGGTCAGACTTGTGCACCCGCACATGCTTCCGGAGCAAGATGGGTCCGGGGGCGGCCAGCCACGTCGGGAGAGGGGATCCGGAGGACGACTTCCTGGGGAAAACAAGAAGGCGTCATGAGGTGTCTGATTTGTTGCGGTACAGAGGAGTGAGCGGATAGAATGTAGGGCATCGGGGATAACCTCTTGCCATCGGGAAATAGGGAGATCTCTGGACTGGAGGGCCAGTAGTATGGTCTTCCAGATGGTACCATTCTCCCGCTCGACCTGCCCGTTACCCCGAGGGTTATAGCTGGGAGTCCTGCTAGAGGCAATGCCCCTGTTGAGCATGAATTGACGCAGCTCGTTGCTCATAAATGAGGACCCCCGATCGCTGTGTATGTACGCGGGGTAGCCGAACAGGGAGAAGACGGAGAGGAGTGCCTTAATGACGGTCGGTGTGGTCATGTCGGGGCAGGGAATGGCGAAGGGGAAGTGGGAGTATTCGTCGATTACCGCCAGGAAGTAAATGTTGCGGTTGTTAGAGGGAAGAGGCCCCTTGAAGTCAATGCTGAGACGTTTGAAGGGGCGGGATGCTTTGATCAGATGTGCGCGCTCGGGGCGGTAGAAGTGCAGCTTGCACTCTGCGCAGTTGTGGCAGTCATGGGTTCCTGTCCTGACTTCCACGATGGAGAAAGGCAGGTTGCGGGCCTTAATGAAATGGTGGAGACGGGTCACCCCTGGATGGCAGAGGTCCGCGTGGAGGGAGCGGAGGCGGTCTATCTGCGCGCTGGCGCAGGTACCGCGGGACAGGGCATCAGGAGGCTCATTGAGCATCCCAGGACGATACAAGATCTCATAGTTGTACGTGGACAACTTGATCCGCCACCATAAGATCTTGTCATTCTTAATCTTGCCCCTTTGTGCATTATCAAACATGAAGGCTACTGACCGTTGGTCTGTGAGGAGGGTAAACCTCCTGCCGGCCAGATAGTGCCTCCAATGTCGCACAGCTTCGACTATGGCCTGGGCTTCCTTTTCCACAGAGGGGTGGCGGAGTTCGGAAGCCTGGAGGGTTCTGGAGAAGAAGGCCACGGGTCTGCCCGCTTGGTCCAGGGTGGCCGCCAGAGCTACTTCTGATGCGTCGCTCTCGACCTGGAAGGGGAGGGACTCGTCGATAGCGCGCATCGCGGTCTTTGCGATGTCCACTTTGAGGCGGCTAAAAGCCTTGCAGGCCTCTGTCGACGGCGGGAAGGTCGTGGTTTGAATGAGGGGACGGGCCTTGTCAGCATAATTGGGAACCCATTGGGCGTAGTAAGCAAAGAAACCCAGGCAGCGTTTGAGGGATTTGAGGGTATTGGGGAGAGGGAGTTCCATCAGGTGGCGCATGCGTTCGGGGTCGGGGCCTGTCACTCCGTTACGCACTACGTAGCCGAGGATGGCTAGACGGTCGGTGCTAAATATGCACTTATCCTTATTGTATGCGAGGTTAAGGAGTTTTGCAGTTTGGAGGAATTTCTGGAGGTTGGCGTCATGGTCCTGCTGGTCGTGGCCGCAGATGGTGACATTATCGAGATACGGGAAGGTAGCCCGTAATCCGTACTTGTCGACCATTCGGTCCATCTCCCGTTGGAAGACTGAGACCCCATTTGTGACACCAAATGGAACCCTAAGGAAGTGGTAAAGGCGCCCATCTGCCTCCAACGCGGTGTATTTGCGGTCACTCGCGCGGAGGGGGAGCTGGTGGTAAGCGGACTTAAGGTCCACCGTGGGGAAGACTTTGTATTTCGCGATATCGTTTACCATAGCGGAAATACGGGGGAGAGGATACGCGTCCAGTTGCGTAAACCGGTTGATGGTCTGGCTATAGTCGATGACCATCCGGTTTTTCTCCCCAGTCCGGACCACCAGCACTTGGGCTCGCCAGGGACTGTTGCTGCCCTCGATGACCCCTTCCTTCAGCAACCTCTCGACCTCGGACCTGATGAAGGACCGATCCTAGGCGCTGTACCATCTGCTCCGTGTCGCGACGGGTTTGCAATCGGGGGTGAGATTAGCAAACAAGGAGGGGGGGTCCACTTTGAGGGACGTGAGGCTGCAGACAGTGAGGGGGGGTATAGGGCCGCCGAATTGGAAGGACAACCTCTGCAGGTTACACTGGAAGTCCAGTCCTAGACATGCCGGTGCGCAAAGGTCAGGGAGGACAAGGAGTTTATAATTTTTAAAAACCTTCCCTTGGACCGTGAGGTCTGCGATGCAGCAGCCGGTGATGCGGACGGAGTGCGAACCTGAGGCTAACCCGATTTTGTGTTTTACAGGATGGACAGGGAGCGTGCAGCGTCTTACCGTGGCAGGGTGAACGAAGCTTTCCGTGCTCCCGGAGTCCAGCAGGCAGCCCGTTTCGTAGCCGTTGAGGTGGATCAGCGTTGTTGTTTTGGCGAGCGTGCGTGGTCGTGACTGGTCGAGTTGAATGGCCGCGAGCCGTGGAGAAGAACCATCGTCACAGTCATCGTCGCCCGAGTAGTAGCTGGCAGGACCTTGCGTGCCAGTCCAGGAAGGTGGTGCCCAGGATCCGCATGTGGAGTCGGGATCCCAAGATGACGGCGCCCAGGACCCGCACGTGGAGTCGGGGCCCCAAGATGGCGGCGCCCAGGACCCGCACGTGGAGTCGGGACCCCAAGATGGCGGCGCCCAGGACCCGCACGTGGAGTCGGTCCCCCTCGTGGTTGAGGGGGGCGGAGTTAGCGGTGCCGGCGGGCTGACCGGAGCGGGGGCAGACATGCGTGCAGGCCAAGTGCAGGGGCCCGGGGGCGGTGAGGAGAGAGTTGCGCGGTGCGCTGGGGGGGCCCGGAAGGGTCCGGAGGAGAGGGGGAGGCGCGCAGGCCGGGCGCAGGGGCCCGGGGGCGGGGGGCATAGATCGGCGCAGCGTACTGGAGGGGCCAGCAAGGGCCCAGAGTGGGGGGGGATCCCCGGTCGCTGCGCGGTACAGCAGCGACTGATTTGGCCTGGCAGATGGAGGAGAAGTGGCCCTTCTTCCCGCAGCTCTTACAGAGGCCGGAGCGGGCTGTGCAGCGCGAGCGAGGGTGTTTCACGAACCCACAGAAATAGCAGCGGTGCCCCGTGGACTTGTCGGGCGTCCCGCGGCGTAGGCCTGAGGGAGGTCGGGAACGGCGGATGGCGGTGGGGAAGCGTGCCAGGAGGCCCAGGGTGGTGCAGCGCGGCTGGGGACATAGGTGCGGGCGTTTAAATCGGCGACCTCCAGGGAGGTGGAGAGAGTCCGTGCCTCAGTTAAGCTGAGGTCGTCCTTCTCCAGCATCCGCTGGCGGATAGTGGCAGACTGCATCCCAGCCACATAAGCATCTCTGATCAGAAGTTCCATGTGCTCCGTGGCTGAAACTTGGAGGCAAGAGCAATTCCTCCCCAGGATAGCGAGGGCCTGGTAAAATTGGTCTAATGACTCACCGGGAAGCTGTTGTCTGGTGGCCAGCAGATTGTCGGGTGAATACTCTGTTGACTGGTTTAAGAAACTGTCCATTCAGCTTAAGCATGGCCGCATCGTAATCTTTTTCTTCCCTGATCATCGTGTAGGCTGCTGTGCCCACGCTGGAGTGGAGGATGTGAAGCTTCTGTGCCATGGTGGGGGGGCTGTTTGCAGACGCCAGGTATCCCTCGAGACATGCCAGCCAATGTTGAAAGATTTCTGAAGCGTTCTGAGTTTGCGGGCTGATGCGGAGGCATTCGGGCTTGATCCGGAGCTCCATCTTCAAAATTCTAGCTTATTAAATTGATGAGCCATCAATCGAACGTGAGACGAGTTGCTGTCCAAAAGTTAGGCTTTAATAAGCTAGAAGTTAGCCCTGCGGTCGACTACAGTAAATGGACGACTGCCGGGCGTTCTGGCTATTTATACCTCGATCTGGAGGCGTGGTTAACTCAGCCTCTCGATCAATCGGAGAGCTGTCACATGACTGGTCTCAACCAATCGGTCGAGAGGCACATGACCGACCCGGGCCAATGGTAAGCCGGTGTTCTGCACCAATGGCAGACAGCTATGCAAATCATACCACCACAAGATGCCTCCCCCAAAACTGCTGAAAGACACATTGTGGAAACTTTTCTCAATAGTGCAATGGAAAAATCTTTTCTAATTGCCTCAGTGAAAACTGAAACAGAAATTCCAGGCTGAATTTGCAGAGTCAACTCCTTTGAACTCATCACAACCTTCTCAAGGTCAGGTAGGGATTGACAACAAATTCCCAAGAATTAATTTAAGAACACTTACTTGTCACCCACCTTTTCTACAAGATTAACTCAAGGCAAGTGCTATTCTAGCATAAATGTTTCAACTCCTGGAAGTTTTTGCCTTTCTTTTCCTGTCATTCACAAACATCTGTCAACTATTCGAATTTTGCATCAATTTTAGAACATTATAGTATCTAATTTATTCCCCAGTTTGCAAATCCGTGGACGTTTCCAACTGCCGATGCTGGTCTAACACCAGTTAATTAGGGATGCACAAATAGGACTGATCTTCCAGTTTTCCTTCCCTTCTTGTGAGGCAGAATCAGATCTTCATCTGAACCTTTCAGCATCTGTACAGCTCAACATTGTAACTTAATTTACACAGAATCTAGGGGTACACCTTTGATATAAGTATCTGTTATGTTCTGTATGGTGGCCATGGTAAAGCTGGACACAGAACATCTAAGGCTGGATTATTCGTTTGCCGACCCCAAAATCGTCAAAGGCGATTGGGCGGAGAATAGCTCCTGACGCTGAAATTGGGTTGGCGCCGGTTTCACCCCAAATCGGGATGCTCTGGCAGCCCGAAAGTGGTGTAAATGCTTTGCTTGCCAAAAGGGCTGAAAGTATGGTAAGCATATCATTAGTAGACCTGACACCCAATGCTCTGGGCCTCCGCGATTCACCGCCTCCGATGGGCCGAGTTGCCGATGGCGTTGTTCACTTGTGGTTACACAAATCATGAACCTGGCATCCTGGCTGCTGAGCGTGAGAGAGGAGGTAGGAAATGGCGTGGAGTGACTGCAGGCTTCCGGCCCAGACATCGGCCGTGTTGGCTGCGTCGGCGGGGGGTTCCTGGCAGTACCATGGGAGGGGAGGTGGAGGGGAGAGGGAGGAGGTGGGGAGAGGCCGAGCAACTGGAGTACCCCCCATAAGATTGGGGCGGTGCACAGGCACCGACCGCCATTACAGCAACCATCTTGCTGACCACCAACCTCGTCCCCTGGTTCTACACAGTGACACTGGCTGTATGGGTGCAGCCACTCCCGCATCCCACCCCCCCGCCATAGCGTACCGCCCCCCCACAACACCCGAACAACACAACCAACCGGCCGCCATCCACCGGGAGACCACCCAGGGCAACACCCAGGGCAGCCCCCAGTGAGGGCAGTGCCAGCCAACGGTACCCCTGATAGCAGGGACAGGCGCCAGGACCAGGGATACTGACGTGGTCAGGGTGTGCGGGATACATGTGAGGGGCCCGCAGTGTCAACCGGGAGACTATGTATTCTATGGAACCTCGATGGGCGCCGGGTGTCAGACCCGCTAATGATAAGCCTACTGTACTTCCAGCCCGCGTGGCAAGCAACACATTTATGCCATTTTCGGGCTGCCGAAGGATCCCAATTTGGCGTCAAACCGGCACCTACCCCAATTTCAGCATCAGGAGCTATTCTCCGTCCAATCGCATTTCACGATTTTGGCCATGTAACATATTGGCCTTTCTGACTCTGCAGAGAATGGCATTTAGAAATCAACCCGCAATGCTGGCCACCGTGGCGATGGCTGCAGCTCTGCAAGTTGCCCTGCATCACATGGACCAATACATCCTGGTCCATGTAGACCGCACCCACCAGAATGCCCGGAATGCAAGGTTCGCTGCCATCATCGGGATGTCCTGCGTCCAGGGGATGATCCATTGCATGCATGTCGCCCTACGGCCACCTGCAGATAACAGGCCACCATACACCAATGGAAAGGAGTTCCACTCCATGAGCATCCAGCTGGTCCACAACCAACAGATGTGCATCATGCACGTCTGCTCCCGATATCCAGGCAATGTGCATGACTCCTTCATCTTGGCACACTCGGTGATCCCCGACATGTTTGAGGAGCACTCCCCTCACTGGCTGTGGGACTGGCTACTGGGCATCAGGAGTTACCCTCTGCGGTCTTGGCTGATGACGCAGGATTCTCCGGCGTGCGATTAGGGAAGCAAAAGCAAGGGAGTTGGCCCCCTTCCCCATGTGTAGCTCTGGCTGCTCCAATACGCTGAAGATTGCTGCCATGAGGGTATGGCTCCACCCCCACCTCCACAACCTTGGACATTGCCTCGGAGAAGGCTGTCCAGAACCCAGCAAGCTTGGGGCAAGCCCAAAACATGTGGGTGTGGTTGGCCGGGCCCCTCTGGCACCGTTCACATTTGTCCTCCACCTCCGGGAAGAATCTGCTCATTCGGGTTCTGGTCAGGTGTGCTCTGTGCACCACTTTGAGCTGCATTAGACTTAGCCTTGTGCAGGAGGAGTGGAGTTAGCCCTGCTCAGTGCTTCGCTCCAGAGTCCCCATCCTATCTCTGTCCCGAGTTCGTCCTCCCATTTTTGTCTGGTCCCGTCCAGTGGAGTCCGGGCTCTGTCCAGTAGCTGTCCATATAGTTTCCCACATAGACCCCCCTTCTCATTGCTTGTGCCTATCAGGTCCTCTAATAGTGTGCTTTCTGGTGCCCCGGGGTACCCCATTGTCTCTTTGCGGAGGAAGTGTTTTATTTGGAGGTGTCTCAATTCCTGTCCTTTTGCTAGCTTCCACTTCCTCTTCAGTTCATCCAGTTTCACCAGTCTGTGCCCTACGTAGAAGTCCCCGACCGTCTGTGTGCCCCCGTCCCACCTCCATCTTTTGAAGGTGGTATCTAGCATGGCTGGGGGGAATCAGTGATTGCTGCAGATGGGGGCCATGGGGGATATTTTAGTTATACCGAAGTATTGTCTCAGCTGGGTCCACATTCTCAGCGTGGCTGCTACCACTGGGCTTGAGTACTTTGTTGAGGGGGATGTGAGTGCTGCTGTGGCCAGGGCCCGGAGGGTCGTTCCTTTACAGGATGTCTCCTCCATTTGTACCCAATCTGTGCTGGGTTCTTGTACCCATCCCCTCACTCTTTCTGCCGTTGCTGCCCAGAGGTAGTATTGTAGGTTTGGTAAGGCCAAGCCCCCTTTGATTTTCCTTCTTTGCAGTGTCTGTTTTGGAATTCTCGGGTTCTTAACCCCCCCCCCACACACACACACACACACTCAAAGACAATGATTAGATTGTCTACCTTTTGGAAAAAGGCTTTGGGGATGAAGATCGGAATGGATCTAAACAGGAAGAGGAACCTTGGCAGTACGTTCACCTTGATCGTCTGCACTCTTCCCACCAGGGAGAGTGGGAGTGAGCCCCACCTTTGAATGTCTTTTCTTACTTCCTCCACCAGGCTGGTCAGGTTCCACTTGTGGATCTGTATCCCGTCTCTGGCTATCTGGATCCCCAGGTAACGGAATGTGTTCTGGACTGTTTTGAACGGGAGCCCCTTCAGCTCTGTCCCTCCCCATGTTTGGGTTCACTGGGAATGTCTTGCTTTTGCCCAGGTTAAGTTGTAGCCCGAGCAGGTTCCAAACTCTTTCAGTATTTGCAGTATTTCCTTCAGTCCCTCCTGTGGCTTCGAGACATAGAGGAGCAGGTCATCAGCAGAGAGTGAGACTCTCCTCTCTGTCTCCTCTCTGGATTCCCTTCCAGCTTTTTGCGTCCAGCAGGGCTATCGCCAGGGGTTCGATCGCTAGCGCGAACAAGAGTGGGGACACGGGGCAGCCCTGTCTTGTTCCTCTCTGAAACTGGAAGTATTCAGAGCTGGTGGTGTTAGTTCTGACACTCGCTTTGGGAGCGTTGTACAGGAGCCTTACCCAGGTGGTGAATCCCGCCCCAAGCCCAAACCGTTCCTGTACCTCGAGGAGGCATTTCTATTCGACTCTGTCGAAGGCCTTTTCTGCGTCCAGAGAGGCGATCACCTCTGGTGTTCTCTCCCTTGGTGGGGGGGGTGTCATTATTATATGTGAGTTGCCTACCCTTGACAACGCCCGTTTGGTCCTCTGCGACCACCTCTGGTATGCAGCCCTCCAGCCTTTTAGTCAGGACCTTTGTGAATATTTTCGCATCCATTTTCAGCAGTGAAATGGGTCTATATGATCCACATTCCATCAGGTCTTTATCTTTTTTGGGAATCAGTGAAATTGTGGCCTGCACTAGCGTGGGGGGGGGGGGGGGGGGCAGGGTGCCCCTTGCCAGTGAGTCCGCAGACTTGTCCCTTAAGTGTGGGGCCATGACTGGTGCAAAGTTTTTGTAGAAGTCCGCCGGGAACCTGTCAGGTCCCGGTGCTTTCCCTGACTGCATGGAGCTGATGCTCTCCATGATTTCTCCTGGATCTATTGGTGCTTCCAGCTCACCCCGTCTGTCTTCCCCCCACAACTGGTAGTTCCAGTCTGTCTAGGATCTGTTTCATCCCTGCGCCCCGGTTGGGGGGCTCGGATGCTTATAGTTCCCGGTAAAATGTCTCAAATGCCCAATTGACTTCCTTTGGTTTTGTTACCAGTCTGCCTCTGCTATCCTTAACCTGCGCTACTTCCCTTATGGCTGCCTGCTTTCTCAGCTGGTGAGCCAATAGGCGGCCAGCCTTGCCTCCGTGTTTGCAGAAAGTCCCCCGTGCCTGGCAGAGTTGGAACACTACTTTCCTAGTGGACAGCAGGTTAAAGTCCATTTGCATCTTTTTTCACTCCGCCAGCAGCTCTACAGTCGGGGCCTCGGAGTATTTTCTGTCGACTTGCAGGATGGCGACACCAGCTGTTGCCTGGCCACCCTCTCTTCCCTATCTCTGCTTGCCTTGTAGGCTATGATTTCTCCTCTAATCACGGCATTCATTGCCTCCCAGAACGTGGAGGGTGAGACCTCCCCATTTTGGTTGTTACTAACGTAGTCATCTATGGCCCGCAATGTTTCTTGACAGAAAGCCTTGTCGGCCAGGAGGTCCGTGTCCAGCCTCCACGTGGGGCGCTGGGCCCAACCTGACTCCAACCTTACATCCATGTAGTGTGGAGCATGGTCAGAGATAACGACAATGGAGTACTCCATTCCTGTGGTCCCTGGAAGCACGAATTTCCCCACTGCAAAGAAGTCGATGTACATCTTGTGTACTTGTGAGAAGTATGAAAATTCCTTTTCTCCTGGGTGCAGGAACCTCCATGGGTCCACCGCCCCCATCTGCTCCATAAATGCTCCTAGTTCCCTAGCCATGCCAGTCTCTTTCCCTGCTCTGGGGTTTGATCGGTCGGTCAGTGTGTCCTGTACACAGTTGAAGTCGCCCCCCCCATAATCAGTCGGTGTGTGTCAAGGTCGGGAATTTCCGCCATGGTCTTCTTTATGAATTCTGTGTCTTCCCCGTTGGGAGTGTACACATTTGCCAGAACGACCGGTGCCCCTTCCAGGACACCGCTGACCATGACGTACCGTCCCCTTGGGTCCGTAACTGTCTTGGTTCCCGTAAACCTCGTCCATTTGCAAATTAATATTGCTACCCTCACAAGCCCTTGTCCTATAGCATGAATGGTATGTCTGTCCCACCCAGCCCTTTCTTACCAGCAGTCGGTCCTTCTCCCTCAGGTGTGTCTCTTGTAAGTAGATTATGTCAGCTTTTAGGCTTCTTAGGTAGGTGAAGACTCTGGTTCTCTTCACTGGGCCGTTGAGTCCCCTTATGTTCTAGGTAACAATCCTGGTGAGGAGTTTTCAACCCTCCCCCCAGTCCTGCAGGATCACCCATACATACCTGGTGGACGCACCCTGCACTCCAGGGTTTCCCTTTGTTAGGGGGCCGTCCAAAATGGCCACGGCGCCGCTCTCACCATGAGGTCGGGCCCCAGCGCTCTGGGCTTTCCCTTTGTCTAGGGGGCACCAAACATGGCTGCCAGCTATGTGTATGGCACGTGGCTGCGCCCCTGCACTCCAGGGTCTCCCATCACCCTGAAGCCCTCCCGAGTGGCTGTTTGTGGCCCCATCTTGGTTCCTCGCCCTGCTCCATGCCTGCCGAGGCCTGTGTTTGCGCTGCTTATCTAAC
The DNA here is from genome assembly GCF_902713615.1 of Scyliorhinus canicula. NCBI lineage: Eukaryota > Metazoa > Chordata > Chondrichthyes > Carcharhiniformes > Scyliorhinidae > Scyliorhinus > Scyliorhinus canicula. The sequence goes on along the minus strand of NC_052153.1, from coordinate 87,311,123 downwards.
TCACCCTTCTCTTTGCTTCTCTTTTGTTCTGCGCTCTCCCCCCCAACTCCTCTGCCCCCCATTGTCCCTGTCTCCCCCCCTGTGTTCTTTCTCCCCTTCTGCCCTGTCCCCCCCGTGGTAGTCACCACTGTTATATTATACTGTATATTATGGGTTTTACGGTAAGGCCCCTGTACTACAGGTACGGGGGTAGATCCCTGCCTGCCCTGTAGGCGGAGTTGAAATATGTGTGTTCTCCGAACAGCAGCCATTTCGTCAGCTGCTGTAGGAGGCCACACATCTAGAGCATAGAACAGTACAGCACAGAACAGGCCCTTCGGCCCTCGATGTTGTGCGGAGCCATGATCACCCTACTCAAACCCACGTATCCACCCTATACCCGTAACCCAACAACCCCCCCCTTAACCTTTTTTAGGACACTACGGGCAATTTAGCATGGCCAATCCACCTAACCCGCACATCTTTGGACTGTGGGAGGAAACCAGAGCACCCGGAGAAAACCCACGCACACACGGGGAGGACGTGCAGACTCCGCACAGACAGTGACCCAGCCGGGAATCAAACCTGGGACCCTGGAGCTGTGAAGCATTTATGCTAACCACTATGCTACCGTGCTGCCCGTATCTCTGTGTAATAAAGCCTCGATTACATTCTACTCTCGTCTCGTCGTAATTAATAGTGCATCACCCCTCCCTCTTTGTGCTAGGCGCTCCCTCTCCCCTGAGAGGCGCATCACGGTCCTCCTTTCTTCCTGCCCTCCCGTGTTTGTGAGCCTCTCTGTTTGTGAACGCCACCAGAAGGGTCTCCCGACTTCTATCGACCACGCTGTGCTGCGGTGAGCTGATTTGCGCACAGTGGTTAACACTGTTGCTTCACGGCACCAGAGTCCCGGGTTTGATTCCCGCTTAGGTCACTGTCCATGTGGAGTCTGCATGTTCTCCCCGTGTCTGCGTGGGTTTCCTCCGGGTGCTCCAGTTTCTTCCCGAAAGTCCCGAAAGATGTGCTTGTTAGCCTACCTGTGACAATAATAAAGATTATTATTATTTTAGACGCAGTGTGATAATTGGTTCGCTTCATTATATACAATGTATTTTGACAGTGATCAAGTACATAAACATTGACTGATACATCTGCTGCCCTGCTGCTGCCATTTTACAAGCAGATTATCAAAAAGATGTAAACACAGCCAAAACAATACCGAATTATAAAATACTCCACATGCAACCAACTTAGGCCATATAATCAAATACCAGTGTGCATTCATATCAATGCAATGCCATGTGGTTTGCACTGCTGCCTCACAATGCCAGGGACCTGGATTTAATTCCAGCCATGGGTAACCGGCTGTGCGAAGTTTGCATGTTCTCCCCCTGTCTGCGTGGGTTTATTTCCGTTGCTTCAGTTTCCTTCCACAGCCCAAAAATGTGCAAGTTAGTAGGGGTTAGTAGGGTTGCATGTGGAGTATTTTATAATTCGGTATTGTTTTGGTTGTGTTTACATCTTTTTGATAATCTGCTTGTAAAATGGCAGCAGCAGGGCAGCAGATGTATCAGTCAATGTTTATGTACTTGATCCCCAGGCCGATAGGGCAGGAGAGTGGACCTAGGCAGGGTACTCTTTCAGAGGGTTGGTGCAGACTTGATGGGCTGAATGACCTCTTTCCGCACTGTAGTGATTCTATGGTTCTATCTGTGCCATTAGTGTATTCGTCTTTGCAGAATATTTGTTTTATCTTGTATCTAAAGATGTGGGGTGTGATTCTCCGCTGCCCACGACGGGTCGGAGAATAGCGGGAGGGCATCCCCGACATTTTTTCCCCCCTCCCGCTATTCTCCCCCCCCCCCCCCCCCCCCCCCCCCCCCACGACACGAATCGCTGCTCGCCATTTTTTACGGCGAACAGCGATTCTCCCCAGGCCGATGGGCCGAGTTCCCAGGCCTTTACGGCCGTTTTTTACGGCCGCAAACACACCTGCTTGCTGCCGTCGTAAAAACGGCCGCAACATGCCCATTCTGGGCATCCAGGGCCCCGATTGGCACGGCAGTACCATGGCCGTGCCAAGGGGGGCATGGACCCGTGATCCATTAACCCGTGATCCGTAACGGACGCACTCTGTCTCCCTCTGCCGCCCCGCAGGATCAGTCCGCTGGGCGGCCGAGGGAGATGACGGCCCCGCGCATGCGCGGCTGACGTCATCGTGCGCGTCAGCCGGTGTGACGCTTGGCACCCGGACTTAGCGACGGTCGCTAAGGCCGCGATGCCGTGCTTCACGGGGACCCGCTGCTAGCCCCGCCCGGGGGGGGAGAATCGGGTCCCGGGAGGGGGCGCGGAGGCTGCCGTGAAACACGGCCAGTTTCATGGCAGCCTTTACGACTCGCCGCATTTGCAGAGAATCGCGCCCATAGAGTATTTATACACATTATTTCACAGCCGTAATAGATATAGGATCAAGAAATAGGCAAATATAAATGCCTCAACGCAAATTTATTTGTCAGATTGAGAAATGAATGCTGTACTTTCTAGAATTCCTAAGTCAGTTTAACAAGAGTATGGTTTGGTTATATTTTGGGAAGGTAGTCAATGTCCACAAGGGGAAATCCAGCAATGAACATCACATCATTTAATAACATATCTCTGGTCATCTGTTATAAGAACATAAGAACTAGGAGCAGGAGTAGGCCATCTGGCCCCTCGAGCCTGCTCCTCCATTCAGTGAGATCATGGCTGATCTTTTGTGGACTCAGCTCCATTTTCCAGCCTGAACATCACAACCCTTAATCCCTTTATTCTTCAAAAAACTATCTATCTTTATCTTAAAAACATTTAATGAAGGAGCCTTAATTGCTTCACTGGGCAAGGAATTCCATAGATTCACAGCCCTTTGGGTAAAGAAGTTCCTCTTAAACTCAGCCCTAAATCTACTTCCCCTTATTTTGAGCCTATGTCCCCTAGTTCTGCTTTCACGGGGAGGATGTGCAGACTCCGCACAGACAGTGACCCAAGTCAGAATCGAACCTGGGACCCTGGAGCTGTGAAGCGATTGTGCTATCCCCAATGCTACCGTGCTGCCCTGTCAGAGAATTTTTCCCCGGGTAGAACAAACCATTAAAAGGGTACATAAATTTAGGGGGAATGGTGGAAGATATAGGGGGGATGTCAGAGGTAGGTTCTTTACCCAGAGAGTAGTGGGGGCATCGAATGCACTGCCTATGGAAGTAGTTGAGTCGGAAACATTAGGGACCTTCAGGCTGCTATTGGGTAGGTACATGGATTGCGGTAGAATGATGGGGTGTAGATTAATTAGTTCTTAATCGAGGACAAAGGTTTGGCACAACATTGTGGGCTGAAGGGCCTGTTCTGTGCTGTATTTTCTATGCATTTTCTATGTACTAAACTACACCTAACAACTAAGATGACCTTTACTTAACTTCGAGTGACAGGCACTGTGCAAGATAAGGCCTTTATCCGGGTCCACTTGGTCGGTTTGGAAGTGGTTGGGTTCGTCTCAGCTGGGCAAGTCCTTCAGGAATGGTTGCAGGCCCTTGAACTTGGTTGTTCTGTTGCAATTGGTCGCACACACGCCCGTCCCACAAGAGATCGATCTCTAGTGCGCAGGGCTTTTATCCTTCATCTCTTTCATGCCCTTTTGGGCGGTCCTTACTCCAGGTCCAATGGATTGATAGGGTTCTCGATCACCCTCATCGAACTCAGCCAATTAGGGGGTCGATACCTCGATAGCTGGGCGGGTCCTAACCATCATTGTCCCAGGCACGGAGGCCTTTCCAAATAAGGGGGGGGTGGCGCCGGTTATTTTGTTGTAACTCCTTGGGCGCACCCCACGCCGGGGGAGAGAATCGTGGGAGGGCCGGGCGAATCACGACACGCCACCCTGGCACCCCCGGCGATTCTCCCCCCCCCCCCCCCCCAACCCACCCCCCCCCCTCCCCAAATGGCGTGTCGCGTTTTTCGACAGGCCGCTCGCCGTTTCTCACGGCGACCGGCAATCCTCCGGCCCGGATGGGCCGAGTGGCCTGCCGAACCTGACCGGTTCACGCCGGCGCCAACCACACCTGGTTGCTGCTGTCGTGAACAGCGCGCGACCGGTGTTTGTGGGGTCTGTGGGGGGCGGAGGGAGGATCGAGCACCACGGGCGTGCTCAGGAGATGTCTGGCCCGCGATCGGTGCCCACCGATCGTCGGGCCGGCGTCTCTAAAAGACGCTCTCTTTTCCCTCCGCCGCCCCGCAAGATCAAGCTGCCATGTCTTGCGGGGCAGCGGAGGGGAAGACGACAACCGCGCATGCGCTGGTTGGTGCCGGCCAACCTGCGCATGCGCGGCTGGCGTCACGTAGACGCCGCCGGCCGCGTCATTCCCGGCACGCCGCTTTGATGGCGGAGGAGACGGGGGGAGAATAGGGGGCGAGGAGCGGCCTCCGACGCCGGAGTGAAACCCGCTGTTTGTCTCCCAATGGGAGAATTCCGCCGCTTGATTCAAATTCTATTGTCCTGGGGGAAATGGTGATCAACTCTTAATGGATACAAGTTTCAGTCAAGTCTGGTTTCATTGCGCAATACACAGAGGCTGTGTACCTGTCTGTGTCCCAAATTGACCACAATTCCCATGGTCCTTTACAGGTGGCCATTTTACATGGCGACAGAGCCAAAGTAGTTCAGTGAGCACAGGGATAATAAATTAATTTAACTTGATGCGAGTTAAGAAGCAAGCAGCAGAGTTTTGGATGACCTTCTGTTTATAGAGGGTAGAGTGTGGGAAAGCAGCCAGGAGCAAATTGGAATAGTCGAGTCTGGGGCTATGTTGCTATTCATGCCTCTCTCTTATTGGGCGGGATTCTCCCCTACCCGGCGTGACAGGGGGTCCCGGCGTAGGGGAGTGGCGCCAACCACTCCGGGGTCGGGCCTCCCCAAAGGTGGGGAATTCTCCGCACCTTGGGGGCTAGCTCCACGCTGGAGCGGTTGGCACCAGAAGACTGGCGCAAAAAACGGCCAGCTGCCGCTGACGTCACCACCGGCGCATGCGCGATGTGGGTTTCTCTTCCGCTTCCGCCATGGTGGAGGCCGTGGTGGCGGAGGAGGAAAAGAGTGCACCCAGGGCACTGGCCCGGAGTCTGAGCGGGGGCCCCGATCGTAGGCCAGGTCACCGTGGGGGCACCCCTCGGGGTCCGATCGCCCCGCGCCCCGGGACCCCGGGGGCCCGGTGGCGGCGCCGAACCCTCCGCCACCAGAGGTGGTTCAAACCTCGGTGGCGGGAGAGGCCTCCCAGCGGCGGGACTTCGGCCCATCCGGGCCGGAGAATCGTCGCAGGGGCCTCACCGATCGGAGTGGCGTGATTCCCGCTCCCGCTAATTCCCAGGTGGCGGAGAATCTCTGCCACGGCGGGGGCGGGATTTCCGGCGGCCCCAGGCGATTCTCCGACCCTGCTGGGGGTCGGAGAATTTCGCCCCAGATCACCATTTGAAAAAACATTTTCTTGTTCCTGTTAGTTGGGTATCAGCTCAGCCTTCTAAGATGGGCAGGATCTAGATGTCTCATTGTCAGATATCATGGTCTGTGGCAGAAGCAGAAGAAACAAAGTACTCGGAAGAGGTGGTGGTGTCGTGGCATAGTGGTGCTGTCACTGGCCTTGTAATCCAGAGACTTAGGGTAATGCTCTGGGGAACCGTGGCAGATGGTGAAATTGGAATTCAATAGAAATCTGGAATCCAAAGTCTAATGATAACCATGAAACCATAGTCGGTTGTCATAAAACCCCATTGGTTCACCAATGCCCTTTAGGGAAGGAAATCTGCCACCCTGACAAGGTTTGGCCTATATGTGACTCCAGACCCACAGCAATGTGGCTGACTCTTAAATGCCCTCTGAAATCGGTTCCAGGGTAATTATGGACGGGCAATAAATGCTGACCCAGCCATTGATGCTCACATCCCATGAAAGAATTTTAAAAAACTTCAACAGGAAATAAAAACAGAAATGGTGGTAATAGACAAAGGGGCCTGGATTCTCCGACCCGGTGCCGGGTTAGAGAATCCCTGGGGGGGGGGGGTCGCGAGAATCGTGCCACGCCACCCCCAAGCCAGCTCGCCGATTCTCCGGTACCGATTCTCAGGTGCCTGCGGGATCCCCACCGCGCCAGTTGGGGGCCACTTAAGCCACTCCCGGTGATTCTCCGGCCCTCGATGGGCCGAGTGCCTGCCGTGTTCGGGCCAAGTTGCGCCAGTGTGGGTTACTATGGTCCCCTCTACCCTGGGGAAAAGTCTCTGACTATCCACTCTGTCTATGCCCCTCATAATTTTGTCGACCTCTATCAGGTCGCCCCTCAACCTCCGTCGTTCCAGTGAGAACAAACCGAGTTTATTCAACCGCTCCTCATAGCTAATGCCCTCCAATACCAGGCAACGTCCTGGTAAATCTCTTCTACACCATCTCTAAAGCCTCCACATCATTCTGGTAGTGTGGCAACCAGAATTGAACACTGTACTCCAAGTGTGGCTTAACTAAGGTTCTATACAGCTGCAACATGACTTGCCAATTCTTATACTCAATGCCCCGGCCAATGAAGGGAAGCATGCCGTATGCCTTCTTGACTACCTTCTCTACCTGTGTTGCCCCTTTCAGTGGCCTGTGGACCTGTACACCTCGATCTCTCTGACTGTCAATACTCTTGAGGATTCTACCATTCACTGTATATTCTCTACCTGCATTAGACCTTCCAAAATGCATTACCTCACATTTGTCTGGATTAAACTCCATCTGCCATCTCTCCGCCCAAGTCTCCAAATGATCTAAATCCTGCTGTATCCTCTGACAGTCCTGATCGCTATCCGCAATTCCACCAACCTTTGTGTCGTCTGCAAACTTACTGATCAGACCAGATACATTTTCCTCCAAATCATTTATATATACTATGAAGAGTAAAGGTCCCAGCACTGATCCCTGTGGAACACCACTGGTCACCAATTAGAAAAGCACCCTTCCATTGCTACTCTCTGCCTTCTATGACCTAGCCAGTTCTGTATCCACCTTGCCAGCTCACCCTGATCCCGTGTGACTTCACCTTTTGTACCAGTTTACCATGAGGGACCTTGTCAAAGGCCTTACTGAAGTCCATATAGACAACATCCACTGCCCTACCTGCATCAATCAGCTTTGTGATCTCTTAGAAAAACTCTATCAAGTTAGTGAGACACGACCTCCCCTTCACAAAACCATGCTGTCTCTGACTAATACATCCATTTGCTTCCAAATTGGAGTAGATCCTGTCTCGAAGAATTCTCTCCAGTAATTTCCCTACCACTGATGTAAGGCTCACTGGCCTGTAGTTCCCTGGATTATCCTTGCTACCCTTTTTAAACCAAGGAACAACATTGGCTATTCTCCAGTCATCCGGGACTTCACCTGAAGACAGTGAGGATCCAAAGATTTCTGTCAAGGCTTCAGCAATTTCCTCTCTAGCCTCCTTCAGTGTTCTGGGGTAGATCCCATTTGGCCCTGGGGACTTATCTACCTTAATATTTTTCCAGACGCCCAACACCTCGTCTTTTTGGATCTCAATGTGACCCAGGCTATCTACACACCCTTCTTCAGACTCAACATGCACCAATTCCTTCTCTTTAGTGAATACTGATGCAAAGTATTCATTAAGTACCTCGCCCATTTCCTCTGGCTCCACACATAGATTCCCATTCCTATCCTTCAGTGGGCCAACCCTTTCCCTGGCTACCCTCTTGCTTTTTATGTACGTGTAAAAAGCCTTAACCCTATTTGCCAATGACTTTTCGCGACCTCTTCTAAGCCTTGCTTAAGTTCCTTCCTACTTTCCTTATATTCCACACAGCCTTCGTCTGTTCCCAGCCTTCTAGCGAGGCCTACAATATCTCTCGTTATCCAATGTTCCCGAAATTTGACGTATTTATCCTTCTTCTGCACAGGAACATGCCGGTCCTGAATTACTTTCAACTGGCATTTGAAAGCCTCCCACATGTCAGATGTTGATTTACCCTCAAACATCCTCCCCCAATCTAGGTTCTTCAGTTCCCGCCTAATATTGTTATAATTAGCCTTCCCCCAATTTAGCACATTCACCTTAGGACCACTCTTATCCTTGTCCGCCAGCACTTTAAAACTTACTGAATTAGTCACTGTTCCCGAAATGCTCCCCTACTGAAACTTCTACCACCGGGCCGGGCTCATTCCCCAATACCGGGTCCAATACAGCCCCTTCCCTAGTCGGACTGTCTGCATATTGTTTTAAGAAGCCCTCTTGGATGCTCCTTACAAACTCTGCCCCGTCCAGGCCCCTAGCACTAAATTAGTCCCAGTCAATGGGCGCGATTCTCCGCAAAGGCGGAGAGTCGTGAAGGCTGCCACAAAACCGGCCGTGTTTCACGGCAGCCTCCGCGCCCCCTCCCGGGATCCGATTCTGCTCCCCAGTTGGGGCTAGCATCGCGGCCCCGTGAACTCCGGCATCACGGGCTTAACGAATTTCGCTAAGCCCGCGTGCCAAAGTTAGCGACGGCTGACGCATATGATGACGAGAATAGCGGGAGGGCGTCGGACCAGCGTCGCCGTAAAAATTTGCGCCGCCCGCTATTCTCCGCCCCGTCATGAGTGCGGAGAATCGTGCCCAATATTGGGGAAGTTGAAGTCTCCCATCTCAACAACCCTGTTGTTTTTACTCTTTTCCAAAATCTGTCAAACTATCTGCTCCTCTATCTCCCGCTGGCTGTTGGGAGGCCTGTAGTAAACCCCCAACATTTTGACTGAACCCTTCTTATTCCTGATCTCTACCCATATAGCCTCACTGCCCTCTGAGGTGTCCTCCCGTAGTACAGCTGTTATATTCTCCCTAACCAGTAGCGCAACTCCGCCACCCCTTTTACATCTCACTCTATCCCGCCTGAAACATCTAAATCCTGGAACGTTTAGCTGCCAATCCTGTCCTTTCCTCAACCAGGTCTCTGTAATGGCAACAACATCATAGTTCCAAGTACTAATCCAAGCTCTAAGTTCATCTGCCTTACCCGTAATACTTCTTGCATTAAAACATATGCACTTCAGGCCACCAGACCCGCTGTTTTCAGCAACATCTCCCTGTCTGCTCTTCCTCAGAGCCATACTGACCCTATTCCCTAGTTCTCCCTCAATGCTTTCACCTTCTGACCTATTGCTCTGGTGCCCACCCCCCTGCCATACTAGTTTAAACCCTCCCATGTGACACTAGCAAACCTCGCAGCCAGGATATTTATGCCTCTCCAGTTTAGATGCAACCCGTCCTTCTTATACAGGTCACACCTGCCCCGGAAGAGCTCCCAGTGGTCCAGATAACGGAAACCCTCCCTTCTACACCAGTTGTTTAGCCACATGTTTAGCTGCTCTATCTTCCTATTTCTAGCCTCACTGGCACGTGGCACAGGGAGTAATCCCGAGATTACAACCCTAGAGGTCCTGTCTTTTAATTTGTTGTGGCTTTGTTTAGTGCTTTTGAATGGATTGCTTTGGTTTCAGATTGGGCTTAATTCTGCAGACTCAATCATTGTTTGTGGCTACCTTTGCTTCAACAATATTGAATAGCATTGTTTCCATCTTCTTCGGCTGAGTATGGTCCCAGACGAGGCTGCCTCTTTCTCAATTATTGTTTGTAGTAACTCACTGGTTTTCCTTACATCTCATTGGGGCGCACCTGACCTCTACAAAGCAGCCCCCCACAATGGTGCAGCAAAGATCCCAAACTCACTCGGAAAAATAGGAACCTCTAGTATTTCTATCCCAGCCACGTGATATGACACACGATTTGTATGTGGCACAAGGCCATCAAGGATTTATTCATATTGCAACATTCAAATTAACAAAAATCTTTCCATATAAGGATGGCAGTGAGTGCCAGCATGTCATTATGGTTTTTCACTGTCCCAGATATAAATTTAAATTCTATATTATTAATATAAAACCAATAAAATTATATAGATTAAAAAGAGTGGAACTTAATATTAGGGTTTGGATGATTTGTGCTGAATGTTCAAGCATTGCTGTCACAATGTATGACTTCACCTGAACTCTTAATTGTGTTGCTGCCCTGTAATTACCTTGTACCTATTAATTATCCTATATACAGTTATTATTTCATCTTAATAACTATGTGTCGAAGACAGCTGAAAAGCTTCAAAATGAATGTCACGCTGTCAACAGTTTGTTTACCCAAATTTTGGGTGACTGTAGTGCACTTCATAAATATCACCCACACAATAAAAAAAGAGAGTATGGTCGAATTAGTCTGTCACACAAGTGATGTTTAATGACTTCAATTAAGTGCAGTAGCAGTCCTCTGTCTCCAGCCTGATGTTCTTACCATATCCACAATGAGTTCAACAATCATTTAAATTTTCACGACAGTGTAAGCAACAGACAACGGTTAGCATTGTTGCTTCACAGCTCCAGGTTCGATTCCCGGCTTGGGTCACTGGCTGTGTGGAGTCTGCATGTTCTCCTCATGTCTGCGTGGGCTTCCTCTGGGTGCTCCCCTTTCCTCCCACAAGTCCTGAAAGACGTGCTGTTAGGTGAATTGGAAACTCTCCCTCTGTGGACCCGAACAAGCGCCGGAATGTGACGACTGGGGGTTTTTCACAGTAACTTTATTGCAGTGTTAATGTAAGCCTACTTGTGACAGTAAAGATGATTATTATTATAAGGGTAAACACATTGGAGGCGTTGATGCAGTTAAATATATTGGACAGACATTTAAGAAAAAATCTATATGGAGCCTTAAATGCATTCTAACACCTATTCTATAGTCGCACAAAAGGGGCATTATCTCATTATAACATTATTGTTATCTCTTGTGTTTCTTGCTGGAACTGAATAAGGTGGGGTGAGGGGTGGGAGGGAATGCAACAGAAGTGAAGGCAGAGGATTTCTGAAATGCAAGAGTTAGGCCATTAAAAAATCCCCACTCTGATAAATGCACAGAACAGCTTGCTGTTAAACATGAGATGGATCAGTCTGGTAGATGATTGCTGTAAAATCAAGTGGTGTCAGTACTGTTGTTTTTAATCCAGATATTAGAACAGAGCTGAGCAAGTAATGATATATTTCCTCAGGCCAATGTCTAAATCGTTAGATATTCTGTGTGTTTCAGAATTGAAAAGATTCCCCTGAAATATAATATATATATTTAATAGGAGAAGCTTCTACTTCAAATCAATATGAGGATACTGCTGCGAAGCAGCAAACAGAGAATGCAGAAAGATGCTGGTCGTTGAGATTGATGTTGATACCCTTCACTGCCAAGTGAAATGCCAATAACGCTTGTATAGCATTTTGTGAGGGCAATGCGAGTATTGATTCCTGAGCAATAATAAAGAGTGAAGCAGCTCTCTCAGGTACAGAAAAATATTGGCAGCTGTAACAGAGAATTGACTCAGAGAGACCTGACTGCTGCCCTATCTTAATACAAATAATTCAAGCCTCAGAGGGATTTCGATGCAGCCAAGCATGTTTCTCAGGCACATTTCATGCTATTAATTTACCTGGAGCTTTGGAGGCCTATCACTAGATTAGGCAGTGAGGGATTCAGGGTCAGAATGGATTTCTTGGGGCTTGTTGAGAGAAAACAACGGAGTTGTGGGAAATTGCTGAGGCCGTGAAAGTTTAATTCAGCAGCATGGATAACGTATCCAGGGAATACAGTGGATAAAATGTGGTGAAAGGTGTGTTGAGGAGATTAAAAATGATTTCTCTACTGCCTTGATATTAAAAAGAGAGGATGATAGAACAGTGAGTGTGTAATGATTGGTTCACCAGATGTGCACACATACTCACAATATTCACCACAAAAGACTTATAATACGAAGATGATGACAGATGAACTATTTTCAACTTGCTTATTAAAAGAAAAAGGAATGAAGAAAGAAAATTAAAAGCGGCTGCATCTGAGGATTTGGAACAACATCTGATACAACCTCTGGAGACAGGTTGTTGAGCCTATCAATTTGGCTGGCTCCTGGGCATCTGTTTAAAAAGTGCCCTGGAGTTTGGTGAAACATGCCCTGCCTCAGATAGTAATCGCAGATAGTCTTTTAAAAAATCAGTGTATCACTGAATGCTTGGGCTTTTCTTGATCTATGGAAAGAATTGGGCATGAAGTTAGAATGTTTGAATGTGTCCCTCTTTAGATACAATTTCCATTTCAGGATGGATCTTGGAGCGAGGCTAGCTGAGTAGGAACATTCTTTTGCACCATTGGACACCATCAACTGGACCCGTGCTACTGGCGATGCATTGCTGCAGCCCAGCAGCTCAAATGCCTTTTGTTTACAGTCCCTTTCCCAGCCTTAAACATCTATCATCAACCCCTGGCTCCTCAAACCCTCCCCTAAGCCCAACTCCACCCCACCCCCCCCGCCCCCCGCCCCCCACAAATATTACCAGCCCAAAGCCTAATCACCCATCCCTCATCACACCAGTCTGATCCTCAATTGCATTTCAGCAGCAGCACTGCTACCTTCATGGAAATTTAGGTCCTCCAACCTCACCATACGGACATCATTCTAACATGTCCCATAATGGGTATACCTAAGTTCTAAGGTCCAGTATGTGAGGGGCAGCATGTAAGGTGCTTGTGACAGAGCTGCACTGCCACCTAGCCTAGTCTGGGACAGCACTATAGCCATTTATCAGGGGAACTCTGGAGGGGATGTAGGTACAATATATGATCCCTTGGTCTCTTAGTAATCATGTTGTTCTGTGAAATTTCATGCGATATCATATTGCCAATAATTTAGTCACAGGGGATAAACTGGCTTTTCCAGCAAGATGTATGGCCCTGAATTTGCTCACTTTCTTTCTTAAAACTGTATGACAATTCAGTAGATTAATTTTCAGTCATGGCAGCACTATAGTTTCCATTGCAATCTATGGCCCACCATTTGTGCACCTACAGAATTTGCTGGGAGCTCATTATAACAAAATGTAGTGCCCAAAACCCATGACTTGGACACTGTACCAGGAACCATCAGTGTTAAAACAAGTTTCCCTTTTGCCAACATCCACTGAGACTGGTGGATTTGGAGCCTGCAGCCGAAGCTTTGAGAAGTGGTTGCTGGAACTGGAAGAAAGGTTTAAAACATTTTATTTATTGGCGAGCACCTGGAAGGATCTGGACTTGTCTCTGCCAGCATGAGATCCTGTGAGGTGAAGAGCTATTTTTACCTCCACCCACAGTGAAACATTCTGAGCAACCACTAAATGATTGCCAGTGGATTTTCCCTTGTAATTATAGCCGAAAAGAGTTTACACACCTCACAGACCTAATGAACATCTCTCATCTCATGGGGAAACAGCAACGTGCATTGATATTGTGCCTTTAACATAGTGCAATGTCTCAAGGCGCTTCAAACTACCAAACCACATTAGAAGATCTTAGAACAGATGACCAAAAGCTTGGGCAAAAAGGTGGATTTTAAGAAGCACCTTAGAGGAGAAAAGCCAGATAGAGAGGTGGAAAGGTTTAGATGGAGGTACCAGGTAACCAATGGTAGTCAGTCATTGGCCGAGAGTAAGGGTAGTGTATGAAAGGGCAGCACGGTGGTGCAGTGGTAAGTGCTGCTGCCTCACGGTGCCGAGGTCCCAGCATCGATGCCGGCTCTGGGTCACTGTCCGTGTGGAGTTTGCACATTCTCCCCGTGTTTGCGTGGGTTTCGGCCCCACAACCCAAAAGATGTGCAGGGTAGGTGGATTGGACAACTTACAGTTATCAACAAAATAAACTCAGTAATTTAAACTTCACTGGCTGCAGCACATTTTGGGCATATCCTGATAGAACAAAAGCACAACTACGATAGTCCTCCTGAAGTCAGAGCTCCCAGGTTTGTTAGGACTCTTCTTTGGCTCGGGCACATCCCCAGGATGGAAGATGGTCACATCTGTGTGGGGAGTCAGGTGACCAATACGATGCTCAAATCTCCATTTAAGGATGCTTCCAAGCATGGCATGAAGGCCCTAAACATTAATAATCGGACCGGGAGTCAATTGCTAGCGGCAAAGGAAAATAGCGACACCTCTTCTGGGCTAACGTGTACCACCATGATTACAAATGACTCAGCAGTCTGACTATAGACACGGATGCTGAAAATCTAAACCCACAACAATGCTTGGTAGATTCATGTGTGGCACTTATGGTGGTAGAAGCTGCTCCTGAAGGATTTCCCTCTTCTGCCATCAGCAAAGGGGCAACACAAGAAATCACTCCATCCGAAATGAATTTGTTCACTGCTTTTCCATCATCTTAGAATTGTAGAATCATAGAATTTACAGTGCAGAAGGAGGCCTTTCGGCCCATTGAGCGTGCACCTGCCCTTGGAAAGAGAAACCTACCTAAGTCCACAGCTCCATCCTATCCCCGTAACCCAGTAACCCCACTTAACCTCTTTTGGACACTAAGGGCTATTTAGCATGGTCAATCCACATAGCTTGCACATCTTTGGACTGTAGGAGGAAACCGGAACACCCGGAGGAAACCCACGCAGAAACGGGGAGAAAGTGTAAACTCCACACAGACAGTCACCCGAGGCCGGAATTGAACCCGGGTCCCTGAAGCTGAGAGGCAGCAGCGCTAACCACTGTGTTACCATGCCACCCCAGAGAGGTCAAAAATGTGGTGAGTCAGTTTGCAGATTTTTCAGATTCCCCCCCACACACACACACGCACACACTTCCCCACATACCTCTTTTCCATGTGCCACCCCCACCACAGCCTGGGTAGGTTACAATTCCTTCATTAATTAGGATGCGGGCTGCAGAGATTTGGATAAATTGCAGTTTAGAGGAAGGTGAGAGGCCAGGCAGAAGAGCATTGGAATTGTAATATCTGGAGGTAGAAAGGGTATATAGATGGTGCTTTCACCAACTGCTGGGCTGAGACAGGAATGGCGATGGGCAATATTACAGAAGAGGGAGTAGAAGCCTACTTGGCGCAGTAGGCAGCACAACAGTCTCATAATTTGAAGGTCATGAGTTCAATCCTCAGAGAGGGCAGGCTTTTAGGGGCGGCACGGCAGCACGGTGGTTAGCACTGTTGTTTCACAGCACCAGGGTCACCAGTTCGATTCCTGGCTTGGGTCACTGTCTGTGTGGAGTCTACACGTTCTCCCCATGTCTGCGTGGGTTTCCTTGAGTGCTCCGGTTTTCTCCCACAAGTCCCGAAAGGTGTGCTGTTAGGTGAATTGGACATTCTGAATTCTCCCTCTGTGTATCCGAACAGGCGCTGGAATGTGGCGATTAGGGGCTTTTCACAGTAACTTTATTACAGTAAGCCTACTTGTTACAATAATAAAGATTATAAACCCCCGAGGTTTCAAGCTGTCCAGTTCATCCTCAGGCACCTCAGTGTTTGGCAGTAAAAGTGATGGTCACACTCCATTTTTATGTTCAGTTCCATTTTAAGCAGCGATCGGGGGAATCTGCGAATGCCATCCTGATACCATCTGGGCATACACAGTTAGGAAAGCTGGGAACGCATCTAATTTGATATCACAGAAATTTGTCTTGCTGAGTTGGTATACTGGATTGTCTTAAATAAATGTGTTCTGGTAACTCAGTAGAAATTGAGCCTTCACTTGTATTATAGCATGCTGTTAATCACGGATGAGCTGCATATTGAGACAGTGGAAGTCTTTCCTGTCGACATAGCTGGAAGCATTGATCAAAGGAGAACATATAATCACATGGACGTGGTCTCTGACTCGAAGGACTTTGAGGAACCTTTCACTCTGTAAAGTTACAGTGCCTTGTCAGGCTGCTGCTGGTTGCCCATTGGGGAGTGTATTAAATTGCTAACTCGAGAGAACAATATATCTTTGACTTCCTGAATGGATTTGTGCACAGCTGTTTGACTAATGTTACTCATATCTCCAGTGGCAGGCTGAGATGACCCTGTAATATAGAAATGAAGAGCAGGGAGCCCTTTTCAGACACTGCTGGGCAGTCCCTGCGGTGCAGGGTGGGTGGTACGGCAGCTTCCAAATGCGTTTTAACTCAGAAAACAGAATCTCCACGAACACTGATCCTTGGTCAAGTGAGGGCAGGGGGGCTTCTGTCTGTATATTCTGATAACAGGGCACTGCTGAGTGTGTTCCATATGCCACAGTGCAGGCTGAGCAGTGTAGCATTCCTCTTTTGCTACGAATATAGCAAAATATTCCTACTGGAAAAGGTGCTGTTCCCTGTTAGAAGCAGCAGGAAGCAGCGGGAAGGGGAATTGAAGGTCCTCACCAAATGGCACAAGGCAGAAAATGATATAATTGGCACCGGTGAATTCAGAATACTTGAGAGGAATTCAAATTATTGAGCAAGTGAACTTAGATGAATTCAAAAACCAGAGGGACATGCCAGGAACCTTTGAAGCAATTTTTATTGTCTGTGTTACTTGCCTCAGTGATTGATTATTTTCCCCTGTATTAAAGCAAGACTTTTTTCTGCATATCGTCTGACTGTGCCACATGTGCATTTCTGAACTTCCTAAACATTTCCACACTCTGTGCAACAAAAGTCAATCCCTTGACATTTGAATCAAAGTCACAATCAAACATTCCTACACTACACTCTCTTATTCCTGCAAGGAATCGTTAGTTTGGTTAATTTGTGTTGCTAAGCATTAGAAGTAAAAAGTACAGCACTGAAAAATATTTCTGCACAGTATTTGTGTAATAAAGATAAGAAAGTCTCTTGTCCATCTTTGCTTTATAAGTTGCGATCAGATAACAGTGTCGAAGGGTTAAATATTTTCCTGTGGTAAAATATAGAAATGGTTGAATTACTGATGATGGAAACGGTTTTCACAAATACATTTGATTTAAAATTAATGTTTTATTGCTATGAAAACATGTAGGGCGAATGTATTATTGCTCTATCCTGATGGTCTGGTGAATAAAGAGATTCCCTGCTGTACCTTTCCTCAGATTTCACCGATCTAAAACGTTACCTAAATCATATAGACCTTCATGCCCTTGGTTTTATTCCCATTCTGTGCAATATGAACTGATTTCAGTTGGAGCAATATAATAGGCAATAATGCCCCTGAAATAATATTGGCAGGGGTTCCACTCTTGAAAGCTATGCAGTGACCCCTGCTGGAAAGATGATGATTTTGGATGAGAACAGGATTGGGGTCAGCAGTGATGAGTGAGCAGACTGCACACTC